>NC_090906.1:3581271-3886210 GCF_040956055.1 Brachionichthys hirsutus | reverse complement strand
TAGTTACTCACAAATTTCCATCAGTGTTGCAGAATTGCTTTAGATTACGAATTACATGTGCTCTGTGTTATCTTCCATGTTCTTAGCCTACCTTTCATGCACTCCTGCCTCAGAGGTGGCACAGATTCAGATGCTGCCCCTCCCTGTAGTCCCTATAGATGACTTTGTCTTCCCATGTTGATTTACAAAACCATTTCTTCGGGCTGAGCTTGGCTCACGTTGGTCTCTTTTCGGCAGCTGAAATGTATGAATATAACAAGATTACAGCTCTAGTGTTAAATAGATTATGCTTAAATACTTTAAATGACCTCGGCATGCTTAGCATGGATAATATATTTTATTTTATTTCATTTTCACCTGCTGCCAGGTTCTCTTCTCCCACAGGTGCTGCTGTTCAAAGCACCCCCCCTCCCTCACCCCAATGAAAAGAAATTGTTCAAGTCATTCAAGGAATATTAATCAGTGATTCTTGCTCTCGCGTGCCCACCCACACACACACACACACTGAGATTTGCCTACATTAGTGGCCTAGGTTTAATACATTTGTGTTTTTATGGAAGATGTTTTCATAAGTGGCGTTTTCTATTACTCTTTAACTGATAATGTGTTCAAGGTTTTAGAAGGCTGCATTAAAACATATTTAAACAGAGGTACTTTCTACTTGCACGCTTAGTCAGCAATTTGTTCCCAGCCATTCTCTCTTCTTGCATTTGTGGAAGCTGTATTCTCTTTTTGTGATTCATTTAAATCTTCATATGACCCCAATAATGAGGCTTCCTCCTCAGGCAGGACGATTGCTGCTCTCTCGCTCTCTCATAACTGCTGTTTGTCATGGTGATGGATAGTACTGTATGTTGTGTGCGCTGGCAGTTATCTTAACTAGCCTAACCTGTGGAGAATTAGTCTGGCTAAAGGAAGTTTGGCCCCAATTGATGTGTTAAGACCCAGGATTGTAGACCGGCTGTAATAATTTGATGCAATGTGAGCTTTCTCATGAATGTGAAAGGTCGCTTGAAGCGGAGGTCCGACTTTAAAGATTACGGATGGCAATCGTTGCAATCATAAGAAATCACACAGGTACTTTGTGGAGCTCATTTTAATCTACTCCATAATTTTAGATGTCAGTTTGGTTCACTGAATCAGGAAAATAGGACAAAAAACTGCTAAACCATGCCCACACAGGAGGGTTGATCCTATGCAATCATTCCCCAGATTCTTCCCTTGAGTTCATGTGCAATCATCTCCCCCCCCAGACACAAAAATGTAAATGAGATCCAGCCCTGTTATTTTTTTAAATTTTAATTGTGTGACACGTATTCACCTTTCAAAATCAGTCTTGACTTTAAAAATATTTAACATATGCTCAGCTTAAATGTGGAACATTTGGCCACAACAATGCAGAAATAAGGACAGAAGCTATTAGGGTAAAATTGCAGACTTGCAGCAGCAGCAGGCAGACTGCAGTGAGAAGTGCTGACTGGAGGATGACAAACAAGAGGCACGGCACAGCAGAGCGCTGGTAGCTGCAGAGCGAGGTGCAAACTGAAAGACGAAGATAAGGACCCCAACAGGGCTCAGGAAGCTGACTTCTGATTATACACTCTGGAAGTCACCAGCACTTGTGAGAAAATCTCAACTTCCAGCATATGGCTAGGCCATTAGAGCGTCTTAACAGAGCGTGGTTGGAGAGGATGCTTGACATACTCTGGAGCAATGAGGAGCACCTGGAGACTCATCAGGGAGATGTGGAGCAGCTGGGGCTGCGGCAATTCACTGCAGTCTGAAGAATTATTATGCAGCGCAGAAGGCCTGGCCACGGAACAATTGAGTTTATATCATATGTGAAAGTCCTCTGCATTGACTGTTCATTAGTGCACCTTTCAGACTCGGGGAGATTAAGTGTTTGCTATTCTAACTACGGTGCTTCACCTGGACCAGCAGTCTGAGGATAATGTGATGGCAGAGTTTGCTGGCATTTGTTAATGATGAACACAGTCAGAATCTGCTGGCAAGAAAAACGATGTTAATGATTGTTTTTTTTAACTGGGGGGGGGGTCATCCACTGCATAACAAAATGTACCTTGTTTGTTAAAGCAACAGTGTACCTTAAAATCAAATTGTAGCCATTAAATATTGTTGGTGGGAAATGGGGTTTGTTCGGGGGTTTTTTTAGTACAGAAAAATAAGCATTCAAACATTTGCAAGACAAGCAGAAATTAAAAAATAGAAAGAAAATGCGCCAAATTACAATTACAAAACCAAATAGAAACTGATTCCACATAGCTAGCGGGTGGAATTCAGTCTGTCACCTGAACTGATTTTAAAACATTACATTTTTAAAACATTAGGTTTTTTTTCTCTCGCTGCTAATCTGAAGGTGTTAAACTACATCCTGTACACCGTTTGCATACATGTACTGCTAAAGATCAATGAGAAATTGCAATCTCTGCATATCTGCGTAGATGTTGACTGCATTTTCAGGCCTGTGTGAACTTGTGAACTTTCCCTTTAAGTACTGCTTTGCATTACTGTTGCTAACCCTGTCCTCTGTGGAGACATTTATAGTCAGAGCCTATTGGCTGCAGAGCTGCAACAAAACACCACTAAATATTGTTTTGAGCACCAATTCCAGGAAGGCTCGGATTTCAAACGTAAAGATTCAAATTAAGAAATCGATTTTGTTGTTTGCCAGGGTTTAATATAATGATGTGCACTTTCTTTCTTTCAGCACAATTCTCCTCAGGGTGAACAGCGCCCCTTAGCATCACAATATATCACTGCCTTTTTTGAGCTATATTGCTAAATTAAAATCTGCATGATTTAAGAGCTTACAGACACACTGGAGTGGGTTTTGGTAAAGCGTGGTTTCCAGAGGCAATGGGGTGTGGGACAGATGGCCCCTCTATATTTTGAAGCCTGAAAAATGGGTAGAACTGGAAAGATTTGTGTCCATCACACCATAACACTCAAAAACCGGATCGTCCATATACACAGCTGCCAGGCAATTTTGCCAACGCACATACATAATCTTCCATGCCCACACACATACTTTCACACGCATATACTTTCTCATAAATACACCAATCTGAACACTGAAGCATCAGATGTAGATCATACATGGACAAAGAAGCACACACCAATCTTTGCTCCTGTCTAATGTGCATTTATATACAGTGAAATTGAGAGGAGCAAGTGAGAGAGAAACTCCTGAACACTTTAATTGCTTCTCACACTTTGATACTTTCCCTATGCTTTAAATCCCGCTGCAGACAAAACCATTTCCCAAGCTTCTCTCACAGATACGCCATAGTGGATTTCAGAGCTTCGCTAGAATAAGAAAGTAAAACAGGGCTACTATCGGTAGGAGCAAAGAGGCATCCATCACCCCGAGGCCAGAATAAAGGGCGGCTAATGGGGGTAATTATCTGTGGTGAAAGACAAAGACGTGTGACTTCAAAGACAAACACACTGTGAACTCAATGACTTCTTAATCTACCGCTCTAAAACTAAATAGTACACAAGAGCCAACTTCACCATGTTTTCTTTTTATATATATATTTTTTCATAGCTATACTGGATTTGCTTGAACCATTTGGAACAAGTTACTAATATTTTCCGGGTCGATTCCACACGGGGTCTTTCTGTGCGCAGTTTGGTTGTTCGCCCCGTGTCTGCATCGGCTCTCTCCGGGTTCTCTGGCTTTCCCGCTCACCACCAAATACATGAAATTTAGGTGAATTGGTCACATCAAAATTGTCCGTATAGGTCTGAGCATGAGCGTGACTAGTTGTCTGTTTTTCATGTGGCCGTACAATAACTGGCGTCTCATCCGGGGTGTACCTTGCTTCTCTCCCATAACTTTGAATAAAGCAACAGAAGATGATTATGCTTGTTTTTGTCTTCAAGAAGATGAATGAAAGAATGAACTAAAATGTATGAATATAATAAGATTACAGCTCTAGTGTCAAATAGATTATGCTTAAATACTTTAAATGACCTCGGCATGCTTAGCATGGATAATATATTTTATTTTATTTCATTTTCACCTGCTGCCAGGTTCTCTTCTCCCACAGGTGCTGCTGTTCAAAGCACCCCCGCCTCCCTCACCCCAATGAAAATAAATTGTTCAAGTCATTCAAGGAATATTAATCAGTGATTCTTGCTCTCGCACGCCCACACACACACACACACACACACACTGAGATTTGCCTACATTAGTGGCCTAGGTTTAATACATTTGTGTTTTTATGGAAGATGTTTTCATAAGCGGCATTTTCTATTACTCTTTAACTGATAATGTGTCCAAGGTTGAGCGTGACTAGTTGTCTGTTTTTCATGTGGCCGTACAATAACTGGCGTCTCATCCGGGGTGTACCTTGCTTCTCTCCCATAACTTTGAGTAAAGCAACAGAAGATGATTATGCTTGTTTTTGTCTTCAAGAAGATGAATGAAAGAATGAACTTTGGTGTTGTATACAGCATTCGTTAGCATTAACAGCAATAACAACTTTCTTTCTCTTTCATAACTTGTATAATATACATTCTGGACACACAATATGCAACATGATGATGTTTTCTTCAGAAACATGCTGACATTATTTTCAGTAATGTAGAAGTCAGAAGAGACTTTTTAAAATCAATTAAAACATGAAAACAGAATTTGGAATACAAAAATCGAGATATCTTCAAAGTGCCAGTCATGTAAATTAGTTTTATTAAATTCATAAAGAAAGCTCTGAAATGAGATTCATAAATTGGTAAATTGCCTTAAAATCAATATTCTTAGCAATTATTTTGATGTGCACACATCTTTTTATTGATCACTCATGATTTTCTCTCTCTTGCACACCGAGACACTTACGCAATAACTGCATGTTGAAAAGAGAGGGCAGACAGGAAATCAGATGATAACGGACTACAGGAGGTGTGTGTGTGCGTGTGTGTGCACATGCAATTAGGTCATTCTGAATAATTGGCAGTCGGAAACTCTCATTAAAACCATCTCAAGTTTGAAGCCTTTGATCAGCCTTCAGACCAAAAGTAAAGAGTTCAGTGAGCACGTAGAAGACAGAGCGAAGTCAAGAATTATGATATGCGGCAACTTTGGCGTCCTGAGCTGCTTCATAATTGCTAAATGTTTAGCATTATAATTTAGAAGAATTTCTTTTTTTATAAACCAATCGTTATCTTTATTTCAATAATGTTACAGCAACACTATCATTTTAGAAACGAGCGTTTTCAAACAGTTATTACCACAAGAGGTCAAATTGATTTAAAACCAATAATTGCAATTAAAATAGCAATTAATTTCAAAATTGATTTTGTTACAAAAAACGTACTTCTCAGGATGATCACTAGAATAATGGTTTCCAGCTGTCTTGGAGTTTTCCATGTAGCTTCACTGTTGATGAAGCTTCATGAAATACATTTGCATCTCTAATTGCTTTAATATGGTTGGAAATTAGTCCTCTTTGCTTGGCAGGAAAATGCCCTCCCACCGCCAGACTTTGTGTGTTACTATGCTGAGCCTGCTGGAACATGCTCAGCTTTTTCTTCAAAATTAAAGGAGTAGGGATTCTTTTTTGGTAAATACATTTTACTACCTGTCTGTCAGTAGATTCATCTGGTGACTTCCGTTTGTTTTTTTGTTTGTCCCGAATTAAATTCAGATGATGTTAATTTTCTTTACAAGAAAGACAAAAACATGGCTGTGCTGCCCATGCTGGGGGGGTTACCACTGTCAGACACAAACATCAGGAAGGACAGCCCCACAAACTGCACCTTGACAACAGTTTTTATGAAAACTTTCCCGTGATATATTTACGGTTGGGTTGTGTAATGTCTCACTTTATGTCATGTCTCACTTTATGTGGTCTTTCACATTCTGTTGTTTTACGTCTCATTAAAACAATCACAGTATCTTTCTTTTCAAAGAATCTCCCAGTTTGTAGATCTTAGCACGCTTTCCTGAGTTCTTTGAAGATCAGATTGTTAAATTAAAGATGAAGGGCACTTCCCACTTTAATCCTCAATGTTTCTCTCTTTTTTGGCAAGCATATTTAACGTTTTACTTTCTAGACACTTCATCATGATGCATGGATTACAAGCGTGATTCAAAAACAGGAATTATTTTTACATTTTAACATTAAACCCCATTTGTGAGGGTTGCTACGGTGACTGTTGCTGCAGGTTGATTTCTGCCCCTGCACAGCTGCGGAGGATTGTTGAACTGAACGAGACGCACCTGTTACACATCTCACCTGATCAGCTCCTGCCTCTCTGGACAGTTCTCTGCCAGAACATCCTCTCTGCTTCCTCAGTGTTTTCAGGCTCTCCCGTTCTATGTGTCCTCCTGTATTCCCTAGTTCTCTCTTTAATACCTGAGGAAACAGATCCAGTTGAAGTCAGGGTAAATTTTCACAACAAAACGATTTTGTTTTTGGACCCTTTCAATAATGTCTCCACAAAGGAGGATCTGTTTTTGCTGGCCTTTACCAAATGCTCTGGTGTAATGTACAGATTGTGTGCCATTTATAAAAACATATTCACTGAAATGTAAATTAAAGGTGAAATATACCTTCAGGACAAAAGCTGGTATCATGAATAAGGGTGTCACTTAATTAAAATGTACACAAACATACGAGTACTGCCTAAGGAGCAAGGAATAATCGGATAAAGTATTCTAAATGATTAGTTGATAAGTGGTTTTAGGAATGTGTGGAAGTTTCAATAATTAATAAAGACCAGCATACTCCAACGTGATACCGAATGGCTCATAAAGAAAGCCGTTTCACAGATACTTATGAATCTAATCAGATTTTTGCATTCTTAATAATCCCCAAGTTTGTCCTTGACCCATTCCAATCACCAATCAAAGTTATTCATGAACCACTTAGAGATGAGTCACTTATCAGTTATCAGTCTAATTCCAGAGTGACCAAGCTGATTTTCATTCACATTATGGCAACATATGGATGGAATTTAGTACATTTGAAAAAGCACATCAAGAAGTAAATTTTTTCAAAGCTGGTGTGCCATTGCTTTTGGGATCTCTGACCAACGAGCTGCTGTGTGTCCCCGAAGGCAGCCGTGGCCTTCAGGGACACACAACCTATCCACAGTAGACCGGCCTCATTATCATTTTCACAATCTATAACGGTTGAAGTCATATTTCATTTTTCTAAAAACATTGTTGAAGACACAAGAATGTATGCAGATATGCACGTATCTCTTGAAACCTTTTCACTTTGGATGAAATGCATTAACAGGACAGATCCCAAGGCTGGCATCACACAGTCTTATTGAAATGATTTCTTAATACTACCAATAACCCCAAGGCTCTTGGAGACTGCAGGCCTCCATAAAGGCTAATGGTTCACTTCGCTATTATCACCAAATGTAAATCTGTAAAAATGATTGGAATTACAACAAAAACTGTTGTACTTCAATAAAAGCATGTGGATCTCAACTTGGTATTTATTATATTTGACTAAAATGGAGATATTTTATATGTTCCTTTGTGAAAAGCAGAGTGCCTCATCAGGTTTATGGAATGTTTCTTGACTTGTGTTTCCAGCATTTTGACTTTTGGATATTCAGTCTGGGCGCTGCTGCTAGGGAGCCGACCTACTCAACGAGACACACCTGATCCTCATCCATCAATCAACTCACCCCCTCCATATAGTCTGCTCTCCCTCGTTCCTCACCGGATTATTCTTTCGTCCCCGTGTCTGCTGTCTAGCCCGTCTCTTGTGCGCCTGTGTCTTCCCGTGTGTTTCTGCCAGAAACCTCGTGGCTGCGCGCAGGTTGGCTAATCAGAATTTCAGTTTGGAAGGTTGTTTTTGCTTCTTTTTCCGGCGCCTGCCAGTCACATCTCGCGTATTCATCGTTTAGTGATTTTTGTTTTTGTTGCGTATTTATGTTTCCTTAATTCTGGATACCAGCCAGTCCGCTGTTTGTATAGATATTGTTTTATTTAGGCAGAGTATATTAGTAATTGTATTTTTGCTGGACGCCTGCCTGCCGCATTCCTTAGTTGAGCATTGTCTCGATCTTTGTGTGATTATTTTCGGTATTAAGAGACGCCGTGTCTTCATTCTGGGGTCCACGTTAAGTCACTAGCCATAACAGTGTGTACAAATACTTAATACTAAGACTGGAAGTATGCAGTGAAGTCAACAACAACAAATGTAGTGATGGATGGAGGGGGTTGTGAGGATGTACCTAACTATGACATAACTTTCACAATAAACTGCTTTCATTGCACAGTTTATATACATAAATAATTTTATGATCACAACATTGCACTTGACTGTTTGGACTACTGCTGCCTGTTTACCCACGTTCGTACCGTCTGTCCACCCAAAACATATTTAGACGTATGCATGATGTGAGGACTGCTTTTTACTGTCTGGCTCAGTAGCCCTCGTTCACTATACGCTCAACAGTGGTGTCCACACTCTGCTTAAATCCATCTTCCAATCCCACAACCTCCTAAGCATTGGCATGTAAATTTCAGTTCACCTTAGTTAATGTGTGTATTCATCAATCAATGAATGTTTGTTTTCATGCTGGCCTGGCTCATTCAATCACATTTTGAATTAAAGGTTTTCTCATGCTTTTGCAGTAACTGTTTCTCCCTTTGAACCGTCCTTATTTTGCAGAAATGCTTTTGCAAAGCTGCAGAATAATTTGAGGTAAACCATGCTGCATCTTGGAATGACGTTTTTGTGCAAAATCCTGGCATAGCTCAGACTTTTTCCTCTATGAGAATGAATCAGCTGAGACAGTCAAAAAAACCTCTTGCCTGTGATTGTTTTCCTGGGATTCAACCGCATGTGCAGCACCGACTGAACGACAGTGTCTCTTTAACGTGTTGATGAATCAGTCTCTTCCTCTGGAGCCAGATGCTACTGTCAAGCAGCATGGATTAATCTCCTTTGGATCACTCTTAAGGAGTGAGGTGCTGACGCATCAACAAGCGCGAGTCCATCCGGGGAATCAATTGAGAGCTGTAAACTGAGTTATCAGAAAATCAATGAGGTAAGAATAAAATGCTACTTATATTTCTTCTTTTCAAGCATCGGGCAGCGAGTGTCGCAGAGCCCGTAAACCAAATAGCATGCTGTAAACCCTGCTTTTCAGTTCCATGCTTTTTTCAAGGTCTTCCTATAATTTCTGAATGTTTGGTTAAGGTTAGGGCTACTAGTTGGTGTCGCGATCATCACTTCATTAGAAGGAAGTCATTAGATGGCAATATTTTTGTCCTGGCTCTGGAGTTATATTTGCTAACTTATTTCCTCTTGTTATTTTACATCTATGTTTTCTTTTCCTGGATGTTTGGAGGCTCACTGTAATGCATTACTTATGGACACCAAACCTTAAATTACATTTTCAACATGGAAATGACAAGCAGAGACTGCCTGGTAATGACAGTTCTACAAAATTAAATGATAAATCCACCTTCGGCCAAGTGGTCACATCAACCAGTGCAACAATGGCTCAAACACCCCAACCCTAACATTTGAGTCTTCCGCATGTCCATGTAACTACGATATCAGTGCCAGGGGGAGAATGACCCAGACCCATTCTAATTATAGTATTTGTTCTGCTTATTCATTTAATATCAGGAGAAAATTAAATAACTAATAATTAATCACCACTTATCCTATCCATGAAAGTCCATTCTCCACCAGTATTGAATTAAAACGTTGTCACTTATGCTTAAGGAACTAGACTATCTAAGGCCTGGAGTTATTATAGTCTGCGCTGTGTCCTTTTCAAGGTGGCAATAATTCCATAATGGAGTAATGTCCTGATAATGTAATTAATTAACTTCTCAGTCCCAAGATGACCTACAATGTCAAATTACATAATTTTAGTATTTGAGGAAACGGCAATATATATAGTTTGAGTTGTATGCAGAGTGAAAGCTACTGTATACCATAATTTACACTTTTTCAAAACTCTTTTGTAGGACAAATGTGTCTCCAGTGCCTCTGTCTGATTGGGAGGATAAAATCAATGCATTCATTGAGTGTCACCACTGGTAATGTAGCTGGTTCAAATGTGTGTCTGCTGTCAGAAGAACGTGTCGCTTTGCATTCATCTCTTTTGATAAAACTGTGTGCCTTAGCTTTGACTGCCTTAACATGTCTGCTGTAGCCAGGCAACAACAGCACATGTCATGTCACTGGAATCTTGAGTGATATAATACATACATGCATTGGACTGAATGCATAGTGAGTCAAACCTTTAAAGACAGAACATCTAAATGGTAAACTCATTTAAAGGGGTGAAAGTTGCAATATGAAATTGGTTTCAGAATAAGATAAGGCGGGACTCCGCCTTGACTTGTGTAAAACACTTTGCAGTGTAGGCCACAGTGCAATTCAGCTCACATCAAGCATAAGGCTGACGTTCTGCATCTTGAACATGTTCACAGTTTACATTATAGGTCTTTGACCCTGAGCAATTACAGACAGGCCATTAGGCAATACTTGTGGCAGTGGAGGTCTGATCCAACAACAGAATGGATGATGCGATCACTCCCCTAAGTACATTGATCATGGTGCACTTGAGCAGGGCACTAATGATGGAACTGAGTGAGTTTTTTTAATTCCCTAACCATCACCTCTACGCTTTAAAATGCAATGTTTTACAGCCTTATCTCTACTTAAGAGCAGATCGCTACCAAGTCAGATCTATGAATACATTTTTAACACAAATGCATCCATTAAAACTGAAAAAAACATATGTACATTTACTCAAACAAAGGTGACTTTAAGGCCGCAGTGACAATGAGTGCTGTTGTAGTTCTACACGGGCCTGGATATTTGTACTATTCCCTTTATCTCTACCTCTCCCACATGAGTGTGCGCATTGACTTCAGCAGATCACTTTCTCTGGTTGAGAAATTATGGATTTATCTCAAGAGATAAAAAAAAAAGGAGTAAATACAATTTTTGGGGGGCTCAGTAGAGTGTAATATTATATTTAATATTGCAGGGTATTGGAGTGGAGAGGCAAAACTGCCGCAAAAATATAATCATGTAATAATTAAATGTTGGAAGCCTATTAAGATTCGGACTAATCAAATGTGATCTTTCGGGGTTTGGATGTTCAAAAATAAGGTGGGAAGATGGGACGGCCACATATCTTAATCTCGTGTGACTTTGAAGAATCTTCAGACAGTTGCTCAGGGCAAATGAAGAGGGCATTGCAATCCTTTCACGCCAAAGTTTCCAAAGTGTTTTCCAGCTCTGAGTTAATCAAGAGAGACATGAAAGTGTTTCTTCGTTTGAGCCTGAGTCATTAGCACCAGCAACCTCAGGGACAGAAATTGAAAACAGTGCCCTACCTAATCACAAGGATATCAGATAGATTCGACCGGCGGAGATGCGCGACTGCACAATTATATGTATCTGTTGCACCCATATGCACAGCCTGGTCAAAGCGGGACAGGCCCGCCATTATTTTGCACCAAAATGCAGGGAATGCATGATGTTGGTCTTTGTCGTCCTGCCTCTGTGAACACCCCAGCACAAATACAAAAAAGAGACAGGAAGGGCTGTAATGTTTGAGAACGTAGTAGTGGTAGTAGTGAGCAAAAAACAAACTGAGGTAAAAAGGTTGCGAGCACAACGTAAAGGCATCACCCTCGGGCAATAAGATATCAATGAGCATTTTATTATCTTTTATCAAACCTTGGTTGGACAATGAACACAAAACACTCGCAGTCTTAAAAGCAACATTAACTGATAAAGCTGAACTAAGGGTGGCACGATGGCGCAGTGTTTAACGGGGTTTCCTCACAGCAAGAAGGTTCTGGCTTTTATTCCAATCTGTGCAGAGCTTGTATGTTATTCCAGTGTCTCCGTGGGTGTTTTCTCCGGGTTCTCCAGTTTCCGCCAGTCCATTTCCACATCCACTCATCTTCGTGCAAAAAGGGACTCTCCTCTTTCCTCTCTGCATCAACGTGTGACCAATATTTGCCTGTTCAAATGTTTCGGAAAGCAACAGTTCGGATAATTAGCTCTATTTCACCCTTTTTTGCATCCATTGCAATAACTGCCGATTTGACTTCTGTTTCAGTCTAAACATTTATGGGTCAAACCCGAGGACATGCTCGAGAGATGATGCCTTAAGTGTAATTGCAGGAAGAGGTAGACGTAAGCAGGTGGACAAAAAAAAAATAGATATGGGAATTGGGCATAAAGATCTGTCGTGTACAGACACTCAAACAGTCTTTTCTTTCTGTGTGCAATCACAACGCCTTTTTTTTCTTATACTATCCCTGAAATCTATCCTCTTCTTATCAAAAGCACTCAACTGGGTGGAGATATTTCATTAAAGTACTGACGTCGACACACTGGAGGGAAATATAACTAAGATTTCAAACTGCAACTTGGCAAATACACCACAGCGGTACAAGCAGAGTTCTCCAAGTAACTTTGCTGAACATATTTTCCAAGTTGAGGGAGCAGTGGGCTCTTGTAAGAAAATAGCTGATGCATAGAAGAGAGGGGTGTTGAAGATGATGGTGTTTGTGTGTGGTACAGTCAGTAAAGCTGCAGGTTGTCAGGAGTAGTCTGCCTAGCTAAAGTCACAGAACGATGTGGGCACAGCTGAGGAGTTTCCGTTTATCGGGAGTTTAGACATTGATCGATTTTCTTCGGTTGATGCGTGTATTTGTCAGACATGCATTGTCCATATCAGATGCTCATTTCAGCAAGTGCAGTCGGCCGTGAACCCTTGAAGCAGAACGTATACAGATCTGGTAGCTCCATCAAGTTTTATACAAGGCTTAACAGCGACTACTTTCAATAGTTGAAATAGAGTCATTATTAGTGCAGACACGGCTGCAGATGCGGTTCATTCAGCATGACATGCATAAAACATTCACTATACCATCACATTCAGTTTTCTGCCACCAGCAGGATATTTTGTTTTTAACCTGTATAACCACAAAAAGTTGGAGTATAGATTGTGTGAATGTCTGAACCTATAACATATGTTGTAATATGTCATCGTCATGGTAATTTCTCAGAATGTTTTCTTTCTCATTCAGGATAAACCTTTCACCTTCCCTTGTTATTTGCTTTTCAAATGGAAATCATTTCTTGACAGTGTGATGATGCACCGTTTTCAGCAGGTCAGATGAGTTCCTGTAATTATGCAAATTGTCATGGGTTTATGGATTTGGTGCTCAACTTGTCAGGATGTTGGAGTGAGGGATTATGGGTAATGCTGTAGTACAAGGTACTGTCAAAGGCAACTTTTCTAGTGTTTGTGTGCACGTACACATGGAAGCCGTATACTCCATTACGATGTGATAGAATAGTGCTGCACAACACAATAAAATATATTTCAAGCTAAACATATCTTGTATATCAATTTGTAATATGTATTTTTAAAATGCTGAAGGGCTGTCTTGACAGTAATTTCAGTCTGAAAGTGGAACCTGAGGCACATTTTAACTTGATCTGCGCCGTCGACAAATTAGATGAGAAGGAAACGCTCTGAACATGTGAATAATTTACTTATGGCTTCTTTGTAGCTGATATAAACGCAAAATGTTTATTTTGATCAGTGACGCCCAAAAGGGGAGGCAGGAGGGTGACAGACCTACAATGGCCCTTTCTTGCCATATCTTTGAACATTTTCGTTGATACCAAAGTTTCAGGGATTCTTTCAGTGTATCTGTCTGCTCCGCTCTCCATTGCACTACTCCATTTCCAAACAAATCAGGATACTGGATAAAATACAAATAAAAGTACAGTAGAACTAGGGGCAGAATGTAATGTGCAATACACTGAAATCCCGCATTTACGGTAATTGAGAATGGCAAAAGGCAATGCTTAAAATATTTATAAATAGAAATTTAATTTTTTGAAAATTGTATGCCCATTTTCAATGTAATACCAGAAACACATCTCAAACAAAGTTGGGATGCAAGACAGGAAAGGTGGTGAAATACCGTGCCGCATTAGTAACGGCATTATTATCTGTGAACACCAGTTCACTGAGGCATCAGCAAATGACAGCTGAAACTCTACCATGCAAAGAAGAAACTTTATAATGGTGTGGGGATGCATTCGTGCACAATGCACATGTAACACACATTGGTGAAGGCACCATTGAAACATGCAGGTTTTGGAGCATCTCCAATCAAGCCTAGTCCATTTCATTAAGACGTAGCCAATCCAGGGTTTGGATCTGGATGCTTAAGAGGAAATAAAAAAAGGTGGAAGGGAATGTAGAGATATGAAAGGAAAGCTAAAGGAACAAGAGGAGAGGGGAGGCAACAAATGGTGGTAATGAGAGAGACGCATCAACTGAAAGACAGAAGGGATGGAGGGATGATGGATGGAATGTGTGAGACCAAGAGGTGTCCAAATGAATGTTGGTATGGATTTCTCTGTGTTAACAGAATACATGTCATGTCTTTCCTGTCTAAGGGCTGAAATGTATCAGATCTATAATCCATCATGAGCTTTGGAAAAGGCGATCCATATCGCAGCAGCTGGTGGCCGTGAGCTAATAGGCGTAGTATTTTTGAGTTTGAAAAATGCCTCAAATAAGTCTGAGAGACTGAAAAATCTACACTTGATATAGTTTAACTTGTTTTTGAGCTACATGGTTGGTTTTTTTTTTAAGCCAGGAGTTAATTGACATCGACGACACGAATATGCAAAGCTGTTTCTCCCATCATGGGATGAGTCATCTTATCAACCCATCAGAAGGATGTTGTTTTACTCTAAAATAACAGCAACTAACGAGAGAATATTGCGCTCTTGTGTGGCTGTCTTCCCGTCAAGGGAGACCAAAGAAACTTTCCTGTTTTTTATTTTTAATCCAGCACCCTCTCCCCCCCCCCCACCACCACCACCACCAAACCCCCACATCTTCACAGGGAAGTGTATTTTTGAAAGTCATTATCTCTAATGGAAGAGTTGTAAAGTCCCAGCAACCCAAAGGTTTGTGCAGTTTTGTGTCAGCTTCAGTTTTTCTGGCTGCAGTTTTTTTTTTGACACCACCGACAGCATTCAGCCGAGAGGTGATCTTTAATATAATTTATGTTATAATTTAAGATTTAATTAACTTTCATCCAATCATCCAATGGGGAAATTCATTTTACACTTGATATATAAACACACATACAGACTGGTACACACACACACACACACACACACAGGGCCTGTAGACATGCACACATATTTGAGATATTTGAGGTGTGGAGCAGCACCCGAGAAGCAGCTTGTGGGGTTTGGTGCTTTGCTCAAGGGCACCTCAGCAGTGCTCAGGAGGTGAACTGACACCTCTCCACCTATACCAGTCCACACCAGGCTTGGACTGGTCACCCTCCAGTCCCCAAGCCAAGTCCTTTTTGACTGAGCTACAGCCATCCTGTAACAAGCAAGTAGCAAGAAGACATAATAATTTGAAACAGAGCAGTTTCCTCAGGAAAAATTTGTAGGCCTGACCAAGAATATATTTTGACAGAACAAAAGCCCAATTTAGACACCCGGCAGTCCTGATCACCAAGCCATTCACTTCATCACATACTTGCTGTTAGGGGCGGTTCAGGTCGTGCAGCAGTCGTCTGCTTACTGCAAGGTTGGTATTTCACGTCAAAGTGAGCGTGTAAAACATTCACAAGAGCCTCCTTGTCCTTGTCAGTGTGTGCATTCTGTACACTGCCCTGGTGCTGCAACAATCTCACATATGAGATTTGCCTTTTTCATTCAGTCGTCATCATCATCATCTTAACAATCTAATTCAGTTTTTGAAACTGGGTTTTACAATTCCCTTTTCAAAAATGAAAAGCAAACGTGTTCTTGTAAAAGATGAGCAGCAGAGCTTTACATGGTGGGTGTCTGAACAGAGGGGGTGAGATACAAAAAAAAGGCATTTGTGTTTCTGCCAGTACAAGCTCAGGTTTCACAAGAGCCAGACGGTTGGTACGGTCTTGATTCATCTATCTGGGACAGCTAAAATAGATAATTAGGCACACATCGGTGCCAGAAGCCGGTTGCCACACATCAGATGAAGTGGGTGAGTGTGACAGCCTGGAATTGCTGCAAAATTAAATAACGTTTCTAGCTGCTTGGGTTCAGCCACACTTGGTAAAGTGTTTTCATATATATATACTTAATATTCACAAATGACCCAAAATAACTAATAAAAAAATCAAAGCTATTGAAGCAATTTCAATATTTATCACCTGATCATCTTTGCTGTTCACCATATCCTGGCTATTGAACACGAAACGGTCTCTCACAGGTCCCCTGGGTGCCACGACTGGACGACTGTGTTTCTCAAGGAATCTCCTTATCTGTCGATTTGAGATGTTGCTGGACATATTTTTTTTTTCAATCTGCAATTCTATATAAATATTAAATGTCTAAACATGCTGCTTTGGTTTATAGTTATACAAATTAAAAGTCTACAAGACAATGGTGAGGCCAGCCATGATGGATGGCTTAGACCAGGGGTCACCAACCTTTTTGAAGCCGAGGGTTACTTTCTGGGCACCGATTCATGCAAAGGGCTACCAGTTTGATACACACTTCTGAAATAAAATGTAAAATTGCTCAATGTACCATTAATCATTAATGATATTCATCTATGTAAATACACTGATCATGTTTAATGATTACTCACACTAATTTTTAACAACGTTTTAACAAGGTAGGGGACAGATTTGACTTGTTCAGAAGTCTTTTATTTTATACAAACTCTTGAGAAACCATGGCTTGCGGGCACCTCGGCTCCCGCGGGCACCGCGTTGGTCACCCCTGGCTTAGACGGTGGCTCTCAGGAAAAGACAGGAGGCAGAGCTAGAAGTGGCGGCGATGAAGATGCTGAGGTTCTCCTTGGGAGTGACCAGGTTGGATAGGATTAGAAATTAGACAATAAGAGGGACAGTGAAAGTTAGACGTTTCGGAGACAAGGTCAGAGAAACCAGACTTCAATGGTTTGGACATGTCCAGAGGAGAGACAGGGACTATATCGGTAGAAGGATGCTGAGGATGGAACTGCCAGGGAACAGGGCTAGAGGTCGACCCAGGAGAAGATACATGGACGTGGTGAGGGAGGACATGAGACTGGCTGGTGTTGGGGAGGACGATGCAAAGGACAGGGTGAAGTGGAGAAGGTTGATTTGCTGTGGCGACCCCTCACGGGACAAGCTGAAAGTACAGTACCGGTAGTTTTAACATTGAGTCAGTTTGACATTCTGCATATTTTTCATATGCATATTATCTTTTATATGCTTCTCTCTGAAAAAGCTTTGTTTTTTTTGCGTTTCCATAATTTGGACATTATTTCTTCGGGGAATGCACTTATCGGGAGAGTGGGGGCGCTTAATGGATGATCAGCCATTAACAATGATGGGACAGTGCTCAGTAAAATTCTTGTAAAAACAGACTAATATTTCAAGGTTGAATTAAAACCAATGATATGCTATCATATTATGTTATTTCTCAATACACAACCTACCTATGAAACCTCTGATGGAAACAGCATAGGAGAAAACATTTTAAATGCATCGCCTCAGGCTGAAGAAAAAGATTGTGCTGTCAGACAGCACTGGGGGAATAATCTAAAAATGAAAAACATGTCTATTAGAGGAAAACACTGATCCTGCTGTTTTTTCTCTCTTCTTACTCAATAGAAAAAGAGCATATCATATTCTCCATTAAGCATTGTTCACTTGTTCTGCATTTATTTTTTATATCTGGTTTGTTTCTGTTCCATACTGTTCATGCATTGACACTGCAAATGCAAAATCAGGCTGCAGGTCAAAAATGTGTTTCTCAAAGTCTCCCTAGTGGGGAAACAAAGGAGCCTAATAAATAGCAATTTCTCACATCCCACCAACTTTTTCATGACTCTTTTCATCCAAGGCTCTTTTTTAAGAACAGAGCTCATTGAGACTAAATGAGCTGTGGGTCAGTAGGTCTATTGGGTACCCTCTCAGAGGGTGGCAATACAAAGCTAAAATAAATGGCTTGTTAACCAGAAAAAGAAGAAGCAGAGTGAGGGGAAAAACCCCAGGAGCTCGCCACACTGATGCACAAAGGTCTGGAAGTCTGTGGTTAATTTCCCTGTGGACAACTAACAAATAAACAGCCACTTAGAAAAGAAGAATAGAAATAGCACAGAGAATATTACAATTTTGTATATAACAGGCTTTTAAACTTGGTTCGATATTTATCAAGAATAAGGCAAATGTAGCTTTTATGTTTGTTCCCAAGTTCCAAGAAGTAAATAACATTCCTGATCAAACAACCTGCTAATTTTCTAATCTTTTCTAAATGAGTGATTCTTAACAGGCATTGCTGTAGCGTATCAGGTCAAATCAGAGAATGGATCTTCAGAAAAACAGGAAGAAGTTAGGTTCCAATCCAAAGGTGCATCTCTGTGCATCTCAGAGGTGAAGTCACCACAAGGGGGGAAAAAAGGCATCCAGATAGCCCTAATCTGCTGGATTGAAGACTGAAAAATCCGGAAGCTACACAGCTTTATTTTTGCATTGTAATATTTACCAAATGCCACCACAGAGAGACTCCGCCTGTTCTTTGTTAACACAACTCACTGGTACATATACTCATATACTGGAGGATGTCTCCTGAAAGGTGAGACTCAGCTTTCATACTGCATTCACTTTTATTTCAGATGTTTCATAGACTCAGAAATGGCTTTTTATTAAGGCCAGGTATCTCGTTATAAGAGATTTCTAATCTCGAAGGTGAAAAAAAATATATTATTGTATTTATTTCATTTAAAAGTTATAGAATTAGTTTATACTTATCGTTGACTGTCAGGATGTTCTCATTACAGTTAGCAGGAGTCACAGCCTGCTCTCATCTAATGAAGGTAAAGTTTGTTTTACGTAGGAATGAAGTGTGAACCGCGCCTAGACCTGCCTACTTTTTTGCAAAACTTATCGGTGACATTTCTAATTCATGTGCCTTTCTTGCTGCAGCCTCCCTCAGGACATCTCACTTTCTTTCTTTTATTGATATATATGTCGTGATGCTGTCTGGATGCAGGGTCTGTGACAACTCACTCTCTAAAGCAGCTCTTGGATTGTTTGCCGCTGTGCGCACAGCAATAATGTATTTGTCACCCTCTGCCACATTGCCATACACTGCCCCGTTCATCTTTCTGTGTTCCATTTTATATACAGCAAAGTAAAAAGATGTCCTACTTTCTAGTACGGGAAAGCATGAGAATGCAAAAATCATAAAATCATCAGCCTGTCAAATGTTATAATATGAACAAATGGCTCAGAGTTTTTCATTGATGAATGGCCTGGCAGTACATTTCAAATTGTCTGCAGTGATGTCAAACAAGTGTCACATCAAAGGAAAATGACAAGCATTAAAGGCTAATGAGAAAATATGATTTATGAGACAAATACTTGCTTGTTAGCATCGATATTACATGAGCTGCATCTCAACTATTATCCATGAGTATACTCAAGAAGACTAACGTCATATATGTTCAGGTTGCATTAAGAAAAAAATAATCAAACATGATTCAGCTTTTTTGAAACTTGTCCTTTTTGAGTAACATGATGGATTAATGCTATAAATTATATATAATTATTTTTTTTCATATGCATCCCTTACTTTCAAGTTATTTTTTGGGGGGTCTGGTTTGTTTGTTGTCTCATTACTTTAGCAATAATAAAAATGGCTAAGCTATAGCGAAACCAGTGTCCAGGCCTGGAGCACACGTATATCTTACTTAAATTACTTTTGCGGAGTTTCAACTTTTTTTTGTTTATCGGACGTAACACCTCAAACTGTGAAAGGCCTAATACAAGAATTCGTGAAGAAGAATATTAATTTCTACCTCCGTAGAAGGTAGAAGTGGGTGATCACTCCGTATACACTTGTTTGATCGTTGGCTAAATGTTCAGATCCTGACAGAGGCATTGATCAAGGACTTTTCTTTTTCAAAACTTTATTGATTACTGAAATATAAGAGATTTTCGGAAACTAAGGCTAAAAATAAGTCATTTACCATGAAGCCTTTTTGAGGGATATGTTTCAAAGGCCAGACAATCTCTGCAGACACATATGAGATCTTTTTGGATCAATGATTTCCTTTTAGTCTGTCCTAACTTCTTTTTATTTATTTTTTGGTTGGGTTTAATCAACAACTGTCATTGAATTTAACTTTTTGTCTCATTTTCCTCTTCGACAGCTGCGCCTCAGATGCTAGAAATGACTTTGTGTATTGTCATGACGACAGAAATGGAAAAATGTAGAAATGATCTGACTCACTAAAACTACACCACATTGGCCTACCTAAGCATGAAGTGGCTAAAATACGACTTACAATGCACTTCAAATGCATTTGTGCTGTGCCTTTCACTGCCATCATTCATTTGGTTGGAAGCTCTATCTGAAATGAATCTTTGGGATCTGGGATGCATTAAGTAGGTGGCTATTTATAGAGCGCTGTTTTAGAGGGGTCTATTCTCTGTGTGGTATGGTGCATTAGTCTGCAACAATAGTTGAAAGGAGTAGATTTGCTGGAGCTGGAAGATTGGAACTTCACTCAGTATTGAATTTGAGGCAGCGCTATAACAGTGATGTCATTGCAGCAAACCAGACATTCAGATTGAGATCATCGGGTTGAGCCTTGTTAGAATATTTCTCCGGTAAAAACCCCCCAAAGCCCTGTCAACGAATACGCTTGTTCCATCCTTTCCTCTCTCTTTAGGTTACAGACCTAATCAGTGAATGAATTAAATGTAATTGGCTGGATTTTGTGCAGATGTATATAATGTCTCATTCATCTAATGACTGAATCCATTTCATTGGATGGATGAAGGTGAAAGCTCTCTCAAAATATCCTCATAGCTAGCGTTATTAAGTCTAATTTGTCACCCTATGGGAACAAGAAAGCATCACACTTCGGAGGGGGCCTGGGGTGTTCGGCTTTAATAAATAAATAAAAAAGCAGCCTCCCTTTTCTGTCAGCTTGCTCCTTGTAAATACTGAATTGAATTGGCGAATGCGAAGGCTGAACAGTGGAATTCATGTAATATTTGTTTTCAGTTGTCTGAAAAAAAAGATGATTTAGTCTTTGGCTGAGATTTCCACAAAGACAAATTATTTTGTTTTAATCTCTGGCAAACTTTGACTGTAAAATTTCTAATATTTAAAGTTTTAATCAAAACAACAGAACTAAATTGGCATTGCTTGATTTCTTTTTTCCATTCGCTTTGAATCGAGATTGTGCTACAATTTTTATGCAATATTTTACAGTCATAGTTGCATAGAAATACCTTTTTCTCTTCTGCTCTACTATTCCATAGCTGAGACTAGTTTAGTGCAGAGGAGAGAGGATTTGCCTGCCCTCTATATACAGTATTCATTTCGCATCACCCTGATGTTGAGCTCCTGCCTATGTCAGAAAACACAAAACGGTTCTTGCATGGTGAACCTTCTTGCAAATATTGACGTTTGCTTTAATATAGCAATAGGATTTCGCACATAGGATTACACACACACGACACATTCTTCAAATGCAGTACTTGCACGGACATTATTTTATATTAATATTCCTATTTTAATTTAATAGCTCTTTAATAATATATGTCCATTCATTCATTTATTTTTTTAATCACTAAATCCAAAATCTACAGGCGAGGGGCAGGATACACCCTGGACAAAATGGCCTCTAAAGAATCTTATTGTCCGATAGGGGCTTCAGGACACAGCTGAAGCTGTATCAGGCATTTGTGCACTCGGGTTTGTACCATTGTTTGCTGCACAATGCCTGGCAGTTCGCGTCGTTCAGCTGTGTTGCTGAGAAAATCATCCCAGCTTGTGGCAACAATGCTGATACACACTGCTGATCTGATTGCAGTGCAGGAGCGCTCGCTTTCATCTGTAATGCTGGAGAACAGATCATGTAGCTGCAGCTCTTATCTGGGTGATGGATGCTGACAGCTAACAGGCTACACACACTCTTGGCTCTTAATCCCGTATTGCCTCCTTTGCGCCGCTCTCATGTCGCAGTTTTCTTTCCAAGCTTATTTTCAACCCTCACGCCCCCACAGTTCTCTGCTTCATTGTTTTACACACTTCTTACTTCACTCTACCCGGCTCACTTTCCATCTATCCTTTCCATTCCCTCCATCTAATGCCTCCACCTCATTTTCCTCCCTGTTCTAACCCAATAGCTTTAAACTCTCAGCACTCATTACCCCTCAGCACTTCCATCCATGCCCCTCTTCTACACATATTTTGTTTTATCCGTCTCTCCATCGCTTGCTCATGCGGGTAGTTGAGCCAGTAGCCCCCCCATCGCATGATCTTGAGAAGATAGCTCATCCAACTGATGCTATTTTAAGCCTGCTCTCCCTCCTCCTCTCCTTTCTATGGAGAGATGGCAGCCACAAAGAGCAACATGAAACGCACATTCGTCTTTGAAAACCAGACTTTCTCTTTCTGATTGCGGCTTTGAAATCAGTATAATTAACTGCATTGTCAGGAGATCAGCCAGTCTGACAGAAATAGCAGATTTCTCTCCATTTGCTTTTGTTGAATATGTTTCATTGTCTTGAACTGTTGCCAGTGGGCTTGCAGTAGGTAGAAGACAAGTGTTTAATGCAAATTATGTGAACAGTGTATTTACTGGAAATAAATGTGTTAATTATTTTTCCTGCTCCATTTAAATAAGAATAAGAAGCGATGTCTCGTAGGTCCTTCACTTTGATCAACATAATCTGGCCCTCCAACAGCAGACCAGCCAGAATCCAGCATGCCTCTATGTAGGGTAAACTTGTTTCTGTCAGCTTATATAATATTTATTTCAAGTACATATTCCTGTCTTCCCATCTTTAAATTATGGGTAGTAGTCAATCCACATCTCCTGAACAGAATTCATCAAATCTTTACACATATACTTTGTCGAGGGCATACAGGTTTACGTCTTCTGCATTTTCCAGGAGCAGGGCACTCTGTGTTCTCTTATTAAAAGAGGTATATATGTGAAAACACCCGTTTCATCTCTTCAATTCTGAATTTTATGATTCATCAATAGATTTTTTTAAATAATTTTACTGTGTTGTATATTTTTATAGTATACAAAGTAACAGCAAGTAAAAACTGAGTCGTGGTACAGAATATCTTGTTTATTGGTTGTTGTCATACATTTTCAAAATCATTATATGTGTTGTATCTAAAGACTTTCAGATTAATTATACTGTTTTTGAAGGGAGACATGGAACCCTGGAATACAGGGCAACTCTCACCATGAATGTTTAGCTGCTGACAAAGAAACATTAACTTTTATTTCTGGAAGTAACTCTACATCGAATTTTAGAATTATAAATTTTGACTGGACTTTTTATATATGTATAATTACATAATGACCAAATACAATATTTTGACTGTATTTTGTGAATGATCATACACCCCTGGTGAGAATGCCTCTGTTTTGCAGGAGCTCCTTCACACTGCAGAGCTGATTTATTATTGGATAATATTACACACCTGTGGAGGAACAGCAACACCATCAACACATTTGTGCTTATCTTATTTTTTTTATTTTTTTTAAACATTTCGTGAAAATTTTCTTTTTACTGTTAAATATCAGTTTTCGACATAATCTTTGTCACAAGAACAGACTAAGTTAAATCTGTTAAGGTTTGTATACCAACATGCTCACAATGTTTCTGGACAGTATTTTTTTCCATTTTCTTTTTCGCGTCAGAACAACAATAATCAACACAACCATTCTGTTTTTTTTTTGTGTGCCAGATCTAACATGGTGGTATCGGAATGATGTGATTTTTCTCTGTGGTTTCCACAATCATCAAAGGCAAGAGGAAAAATAAAAGGGCCTGCAGTCATTTGCACAGGCTTCACTAGCATGTCTAAAACTTCAGGAAATAAAATCACAGACTGTAGTCGGGCACTGAGAAACATAACATGACCGACCTCACAGTCTCTTATGTTTCAAACATCCTATTTTACTTTAAAACAAACTTCAATATTTTATCCATAAGATTTACATGATCTGTTGTTTTCAGGCTTTTCATTATTATGTGCTCTTATGGTGAAAACTGCATGATCTACATTCGTTCTCTCTCATTGCAGACACTCTATTTGGGGCTGCGAAGTGATTAGCACGTTTCTCTGTTAAATACTTTCTTGTTTGTGTTTCTTAGATAACTTTATACATTGTGCAAAAAACAGCTGCAGTCTACTCCAGAAGGCCACCGGGTATCTTGCTATTTATTTTCACTCGAGGTCTTTTTAAACAGCATTTATAACCACGTGTATGTGAACATGCACTCTGATTCCTGGGACTGATGACCCTGTTCTTGAACTATTTCAAAGAATAACAAGAATGCATTTATAAAATTTCCGGCAGAGTCACCTCATGCATAAATTCTATAATATTGCCTTGCTTTTTTTTTTTTTTTTTGCTTCACCTTGTCTGATTATTAAAATGGCTACTACTGAGATAAAAATGAATAAATAATGCATACACAAAGCACTAAGGAACGAGTCTCTCTTGACTTAAGTTTGGTTTATTTGACCATATTACAACTGTCAGCCACTGAAAGCATTAATTTAACTGGCAAAGAAGACAAATCCAGTGGGAAAATGGTTAACGTTTGCTTTGTTAGTCTGCTTGGAACTTTGAGAAGCTAAATAGTAAAATGCAGTCTGTCAGATGCAATAAAATCACCAGTGGAGTTTTCATCAAAAGCCTTTGTCACCATTAATTTTAACAAGCTCTTTTGTTTGTAATTCAACATAAGAAAGTTTTGTTGAATTACCTTTTTCCTCTTCAGGTCAGACTAAGGAAATGCAATATATGTGCACAAAATCAGCTGTGTTGTGTGTTGACACTGGACTCGAGTAACATGGCATTTAAAATGAAACTGTAGTGTGTCTTTTCTTTTTTCCTTTTTAATTTGAGGGTGTTTACATTGGCATAAGGTGACAGGCTGGGAAATGTGAGAGCGTAGTCTCTAAATGTCAAGTTGCATGATGCACACTGTAGGCCCTTCTTTGCATACAGGCTGGTGTCGCATGATTGAAGGAGCTGGCTTGATTAGACGCTGAGGCGTGTGCCATATAATTGGGGTAAAAATGTTCATGAATTGTATACTATTCACCTGATAGGTAAACTTGGACCAAAGCTGGGATTCAGCACTTTTTACCTCACTCTTTCCTTCCCATTTCAAAGCCAGTGTTCTTGAGTACTTCTCCAAGACAGCAAAAAAAAAAAAAACAGCTCTGTCAAAACATTTTTGTGAAAAAAGAAAAGCCAATGTTGCAGATTTAGAGCTGAACAGTTTCAACAAACTTTTCCCATTTCATTCTTTTTCCTAAGGCCCAACCATATACGTACAGATATAATAATTGCAGATCAGCATTATTGTGGCATTGTTAGAAAAATGTGCTGACAGTTCGCGACACTTTTGTCTCGACATGCTAGCAGCCTATCATTTGTAATGGTGGTATGTGTATATGTTGTGTGTGTTTATATTTTGCCTCATCCCACTAACTGATAAAAGGAGACTTGCTGTATTACATTAGCGTCAGTCGACTACTATGAACAGCAGAGCAGCCACAAATTATGAATTTGCATGGTATACACAGAGTGTGTAATACATTATTCTGGTTAAGTATGATTTATGGTGTTTATGCACATTTGATATGTAGTCTGCGTTAGCATATAACTCCAGCTTGATGATAAATGGCTTCAAACGGAAAATGTAATCTTCCAGCAATGTAGAAAAATAATTCATATTAATTTTATTAGCAGGTTTGTTTTGTATCTAGTGCCTATTGCAGCAGCCATATTACTTTATACTTCCATAAACAACAGCAGATTCAAGGGCACTGCTGAGCTGGACTCTTCTTACTTACCCATGAGCCAAATCTCTTACAGGAAATACATTTAAGGGGAAACACAAGAGCATTTAATAATGTATTCATTCAAAGCCCTTCATATAGAAAAATAATTATGATAAAGCATACTTTAAATGCAATTTTATATTAAAGTGTCAGGGATATTGTTCAATAAATTGATCTTTGAATAAATTTGTACAATGCATATTTTATTCTTTTGGGTTGCTTTTAATTCAACTTCATATTTTGTGCTTGGTAAAAAGCCATGATTGTTCATAAAGCCTGTTCCTCCGAACTTTCATAAAATGCAATGACAAATAATGACGGGTGTTGAAGTTTTTACTGCCCCAATATCAGGAGAAGTCACCGAATCAATATCCACAACTTCTCAGCTCAAACGATATCGTTCATCACACCTGTCTATCACATTGTTGATGAATGCATTGATTTGTACCTGAGGTCAACAAACGCACATTTCTCGCAAGAGTCAATTTTATCAGCTACTTCCTCTTTTGAAACTTGCATACAATATGCAAGGTGTTCATTTTTAAATGTATGAAAAATATTATTATTATTACACATTCCATCTTAAAGCCTATAGATTTCATTTAAGGAAATGTCGTATTCTATTTAGGTGTCTATCGATGTGAAATATTTTTGCAAAAGCAACAAAAAAAGCAGATATAATATTGATAAAACATTATCTCATCTGGAGATATTTCTATATCTGAGCAGATGTTTGTGATGAATTGGACAATTAGATTTATTGTGCATGGTTTATTTATAATTCAGTCCATCACAGATGAGCTAAATTATTTTAAAAAAGCCAATTCATATTTTTTTTGATTAACAAATAATTTGATAATTGTACCTCTCTAAATCACATACTTCCTTTTCATTAAGGTTCTCTATTTTGTAAATGTCTCAGTGAAAACAGATTGTGATGACAATGACACTTTATCTGAAAAAGTGAACCTGACAGTGATTGTGCTGATTGACATTCACCATCCTTGAAGGTCTCAGCATTGTGACTCACAAGCAATGTCTAAATATCTACATTTTTTATAATCTACTCTCTCACACTCAACCTAATGGTGATTTGTGCTTTTTTTTAAAAAAATAACCATACGTGCCTTTATTTCAATAACAGCATCCCAAAATGTCCAATCAAGACTGGACTGTAATGAATATATTAATAATGTTGGATTTTCACGAGATACACAGTTTGTCTTTGACAGTTAACCCAGGGACTTCACCATATCTATCTATCAGCTTTATCACTGGACTCGATCATTAATATGTATTGATTGCCATGGCATCATCCGGGGTAGAATGCATTCATCTGTGTGTTGACCAAGTCACCATGTGTACTGTTCCTGTCCCGTTCTGCATTCACTGTATGTTTTCTTACAGATGTTGATCTGAATCTCCGAGGAAATAAAAGACTTGTCTGTCAATCTTGGTAAATAATTACGGGAGAAAATGCCTCTTCCAGTGTTGTGTTTCTCACGTCCCAAAATGTGGCCTAAAAGTCACCACCCTGGCAGCGTAGAGCTCTGTGTGTATTTATAGTGCGAGTACTGTCAGGACAGCATGAATTATTAATGGCTTCTGATGCAGATGTATCTGTGACCTTAAGGCCACCTGGGAGTGAAGACACGCACACACATATACACAAACATTCACATACTTAATTAGTGTTTGTGGTTTTCCAGTGGAATGATGACAGAGTTGCCTCGATAGCCCCCCCCCACCGCAGTGAAGCCATTAGCCAGCCTTCAATTGGTAGGCAGTTCATAGAGAATGTGCCCCCCTCAATCAGATCGGTCCTCGGTGATGAAGTATTCAAAGCTCTGAAGCATTCCGCGTGGTAAAGCGCATATTTAGAGTACATACATTAAGCCTAAACTACACACACACATACACACACATACGTACTACATATGTTATCAGGTGAACAGTCTGGCTTCTATGCACCTGTGCAGATGTTCCACCTACTGGCATAAAGGTGAAGTTTCCCACAGAAATTGGATGCAAATGAGATTATTGTATTTCCCTATTGTTGAAAAAGTCACAATCAACAAACATGTAAACTGATCCTCAGTCCGGGTTCCGGACTCAGAGGCGGTGCTTTCTCAGCAGGTCGGCCTGCCACATATATTTCCTCTCGGGGAACCGCTCTGGGATCTTGATCTTCTGGAAATCTTGGATGCACTTATCCAGCTCCTCCTCAACGGTAAGCTTCTCTTTCACTGGCCTTTTCTTGCAGCTGCTGGTGTCGCGGGCGCTTGCTGTGAGTGAGCGCAGCAAGTCACTCTTGCGCCGCTGATCGGAATGCTGGAGCATGGCTATGGGGCCCTTTTTCAACGGCCTATCCAGGGTTTGGACGTTGGTATGGGCGTGTGACTGCCGGCTAACAGGGCCACAGATGACCGTCCCTTGGGGAGAACCGACTTCAGATTGGCTCTCCGAGCTGGAAGTGGAGAGCTCGTTGAAGGAAGTGCCACTCTCACCTTCGCCATCGCCCTTGTGGTTCTTGCAGCAGCAGTCACACGGAGGGGAAGACCAACGTGAATGCCCGCCTGGAAAGAGAGAGAAAAGGAGAAGAGGCTAATGTTAGCGTCATTGCACAGCTTTCTTTGTGAGTTCATCAACATGAAGAGAAAAACATGACACTGACACAAAGAGAGCCACAAATTAGGCAGACATAAGAACAAAAGGCGCAGCATGAAGCGCTGAAGACGGACAAAGAAGAGCAACAGGGAATGCCAAGTGACATGACAGGAGGTGTGACTGGCTTGCTTCCAGTCCAATCAGAAGTAAGATGGCTGAATGTGGGACAAGGTTGTGTTGTTCGGCAGATTCACACTGACACAGAGAAATAAGTGGAAGAGCTTTGCAGGCAAATGAAGTCCTGGATTTACCTGCTTCAGATGTACTTCAAGTTAAATATTGTTAGTAGAGGTATTTACACTTAGTAAAAGATGAGCTATCATGGTGCGAATTGAACAAAATACATTTTGATTAATAGTTTAATAGAGACATTTCAGCAACTGGTACAGAAAAAAAACGGTGTAGAGAAGTCTATTTATTTAAAGATGAATAGAGGTGAAACTGTGCAAACACTGTTTGTGCAGCTTAATACCCGAAGCCCGCTGTCTTGTTCACCAGCCAACCTATTAATCTCAAACTGTGGTTCTAAAGCAGGGTTACAAATCCTAGGAACACACATTCATGGTCAGATCAAACTCCAGAGAGAGAGAGAGAGACTTGTGTGTGTGTGACAAATGTTAAATGTTAAACATAAATGGATGCTCCATAATGAGATTAATCTGCTGCTGTGGAGGTCAAGGAAAGCCTAGATTATGCATTGTTTCATCATCTTTGAAGAGTCTAAGTTTCTTAGACCAATGAAATGATGGGCCTTCAGAAATCCTTCTCAATCATTTTTGAACAGAAGTCATAAGTGTCAACAACGGCTGTTTTCACCCGACCTTGAGAGGAGCAGAGCGTCTCAGAAATGCTATGGTTGACGTTTCAGCCCAGACGCTGCAGGCTTGATCAAAAACACGCCAAAAGGAGTCCAGAATACAGCGGGCTGACAGGCTCAGAGGCAGAGTAGCGGCACCCCTCTTCCTACAGGAAGTAACCATTTATTTTTCATGCTAACCTCCTGAATAATTAAATAGGTGTCTGTTGCTGATGGACTCCTTTCTGTTAAGTGAGGAGAGGGATCAAAACCCATGAGACAAACCCATGCAGCTCCCCACCCCAGCCTTGTGAAAATCATTCAGTCGATGCTTGATTCAAAGGAGAATCTACAATATTATAAATAACAGCACTTTAAATAGATGCCCTCTTGCTTTGGCTTCCATTTTGTCCTCCTCAGCGGTATTTTTGGCTCTTTTACAGACAGAACAGAAATCATTTCATCTCACCGAGATTTGTTCCACCAGCATCACTCAAAAAATGTTTATGTATTAAAACCATATTTATTTGTATAAAGAGGAGAAGTGAGCCTTTGCCTTGTTAGTCTAAACTACAGGTGGTCTAACGTTCAGTTCAGCACTAAAAATACATGACTACACACACACACACGCTGGCAGTGAGAGAAATGTCATCCATAGCGGCTTTGGATCTCTAATTGCCTCAGGCATTTACAAATTTAACATTCACAAACATACGTTTGGCACAAATACTCTTGTTTAAGAGGAAGACAGGACTAACGCTACTGGTATAGCATTGATTTGGAGCGATGCACACAATTAGAACTGCACTAGCTTCAGATCAAAATCTGCATTTGATGGAGAACATAACCCCGTGCTGGCACAAACGCGGCCTCCAGTCCTTTCTTCGGGGACGCACTGTTTCTTTTAAGTCGATGTGTGGATATCTGGCCTTCTGAATGATTGAAAGCACATTTTGTAATTGGCTCGTTGGAAAAATGACTGCCATTATCCAATCGGCCTGTCAAAATAAAATAAACGGTAAAGACTGGTAAAGCTGCAGCTACAAATGTCTGCAAGTCTTATGTGCGGGGCGGGTGTGCAGCTCCTTCTATTCGTACAGCTGATGAATAACATTCTGTTTAAACACTCAGTAATTATATCCACCTCACGACAGCTTTATAGTCTTGATGGGGACATTTCATTTACAGATACTGTGATTGGCTATTAGCCTCGCTTATGCTAAACGCACAGCCATCTGATCGGATTCATCGTCAGGTTCATTTGGATTTCTGTCAAATGTCCGCCGGCATTGCAAATCGGCTGGCATATAATTAAATAAGGGACACCATTTACACATGCTTTATAATCCAAGCACTGTTGCCTGACACTTTTGAAAGTGGTGCCTCTTCTTCCATCTAGACAGTGATACTGTAATTATCATTACATGGCACTTTTAATGCTTTGAAGCACATCGAGGCGCGTTAGGCGTGAAGCCATTTTCCTGTGCTAATTGAAGTGAGGAGAAAGATCTAAGTACGTAGACCTGCAGTCTATCGTGGCATTTACACTCGGTTATAACGGTTATGGTACCTGCTGATTAAAGAGACAATTAAACCACAGTCAGTGTTATAGTTATTAATGTGCATTTTTCTTTTTCCAGTGTCATACTTAACAGACTGTGATGGTTCAATACGTAGACGATAAAGTGTGTTCATGTGTGGCTTTATATAACTGCAATAACACTGTGCTTTATTTATCTTGGATATTAAGACTGCCACATAAAGTAAAACGGAATTGATTTTCCAATAAACACTCCCCTGTTTTCAACAATCGGTCTCATTAACAAATATGAGCCAAACTCAGGCTGGCAGGTGCAATAATTAAAGGTCAGGGTTTTGGTGTGTAAAGGCTGCAGCTTCTTCTTGCCCTAATGATGAGTCTTGTTAGACTGAGCGGCCCAAACAATACTGTAATTCAACACTATTTGGACATGTAGTCACTCAAAATGTCCCACCCCAGCTGTCACCATTTAATGGAAAACAAATATTTCTACAGTATATTTGTATATTTAATGATATAGAAGCATCCATCAAGGGGGGCGGAGCTAATATGACCAGTCAGCTGCAGTGTCATTCAGTTGCTGAAGCTAATAAATGACCGCTGTAGAGTTATCTGATCCATGAATGGATGCTGACTGTACTTCATGCCCCCCGAAGGACAAAGTTGGATGTGACGGGATAATATTGCCCATTGTGAAGACACTTCAGTCAGTTGTTCAACACAGAAGCATGCATGCACAGATATCGACCAAAGCATTATTAATATTTAAACATTTTATTGATGAGGAATTTCAGCTTTTAAAATGATCTCTGGGTGGCAGGTACACCACAGATATACCACAGGTATACCGCAGGTATACCACAGATATACCACAGATATACCACAGGTATACCACAGATACACCACAGATATGCCACAGATATACCGCAGGTATACCACAGATATACCACAAGTCTACCACAGGTACACCACAGGTATACCACAGGCATATCACTCTTTTGCATAAACTCAAGCAGTTGTTTATATGTTGATTATGCCCATGTGCTCATCAGCATTTTTAGAAAGATGGAGAATGAATCCTCAAGGGTGAGAAGGAAGCTCAAGGAATGACTGAATTTTATCTTAATCTATGGCATCTTTTTTACCCCGACATTGAATTTCTATAATCAATTAGCATGATGTTAGAAACTGACATTAATTAATGTGGTGAAGTGGATTTAAACACCAATAGAGAAAATAAATCAGATCTGCTGGCAAATGACTAGCACTGCTGCAGCAGATGGGGTTAAGTACCTTGCTCAAGGGCAAGCTTAGGGGCACCTCAGTGGCATGTAATGAGAGCGGTCCAAGTGCTTCCGCTCCATCTTCCAACCGGGATTTGTCCAGAGAAATCAAACTGATGGCATGGAACAAACTTGCTTCTCGAGCCTTGTGGGCCACCACAGACCGTCGGAACAAGACAACCAGAAAGAGTTGCTAATGGTGAAGAGCGTAAATGTGTGTTGCGACAATTTTTCCGCTTTCCTGACACGTGCTTCTTCAGACATCGTGCTACCAGCCCTGCCACGTGAACGTGAACTCATGCTTTCCTTCATAGCAGAGCCCGTACATGTGTAGACGTGTGTCTGAGAGCACATGCATATGTATATGCACAGACATGTAGCGCGTCAGATCCACACATACACAGACCAACATTCTGTATATGCGTGTGTGTGTGTTCGTGTGTGTTTGTGGTCATCCCTCAGTGTGCAAATTACATTGGCCTTGAAACTATCATCTGTATGCCGTTGGGCAGGGGGAATGGAGGCCGATGTCAGGTGGGGTTCCCATTTGTGTCATGAGAGGTGTCAGACTGTCGCCCGTGCCTCTGGCCAGCATCAGTCACCACACACACACACCCTCATTTGTGTGTCTGTGTGCTGATTTAGGCTGTATTGGCCACAGCGGATTCATGTGATCGCATGTTATTTGTCTTCCCGTGAAATACGCAAGGCGCTCTGTCTGAAGTCCGATGACTGTCACGTACAATTACGTGCCCATACGCTCACACACGCACGAACATACGTTCACACACACGCGCTTTCTCACAATGCTTTCCGACAGGTGCTCAGGGCTCTGATGTATTGATTTCAGCAAAGACCTCGACAACTGGCCGTAGCTCTGGACGGTAAAAAAGCTGACTGACAATGAAATACAACACACACACACACACACACGCACTCCATATCCATATTTCATCTATCAATCCACCTGCTATTTAGCGGTTCATTGATTTTCCTGAACCAGCAGTTGTAAAGTGAACATAATCCATGAGTGATATATTAACGTTGTTTCACTAGATTTTTTACAATGAATATAATCTAACATAAGTGTTGAAATAATTATCTTTCAAAGTATATTTTTCAGAGTTCCACCTTTAATGAAATGAAACTCAATTTAACCCCATACCTACTGCAGTTAACAGATAAATGTTTTTTTTTTAATGTTTATTTCCACCCTGGGTTATGACTATCAGGCTGCTCTAAATATAATCACCGGCTTTTGATTTTTATCTGATTTGCTAAATTATTGCTCTCCTCCAATGGCTGAATGCATCTTTAATTATTTTGTCTCCTTCCATTTCCATTGAAGATGAAATAAAATCAAAGTCTTGCAAAATAATTGAGTAGTCTTAAAATGGTACCTTTCTTTTTTTAATAACTCATTTGTAAACTAAACTCTTTATTCTATGGTGAGTCCAAGCAGGTTCGTATGTACGTAATTTTGTGACAAATAAATGTCGCGTTTTAATGAGGGACAGGCTGGCTGCCATTGATTGTGTATTTGTATGTCAAATATGAAGTGAACTGTCACCTACACTTTAACGAACATGCATAGCTTTCGTCTTGAGGTAAAGAGTTAATTTCTTCTCTCTTCTCTCCAACCGATGCTTCCTCCTCCTAATGCCTGAGTGGATGGGTTGACGCTTCTGTGGAAGAATATGCACGATTGACCTCTGATTGATTTCTGCCATAGTGCTGGGAGGCTGTTCACTGGAGATAAATTATGGCTCAATAAAAGCAAATGAACATCTTCTATCCATCATTCTCTTTGTCAGTTGTTTTTTTTTTCTGAGTCCACCTTCAACTCTGCCATCTGCACCCCCCTCGCCTTTTCTAGTCCTGCTGCTTTCTCAATCTCTGAGGTTTCTGCTGCTTGATTTACACTGATTTATAATCAGATTTACAAAATTTACAAATAAACGAACATTGATGAAATCTATACTCATAAACCTAAAATCGTATAAGCATTTCCGGCTGTATTTCACAATCACCTAGGCTATTTGTTTTGATCGATTACTGCAACACCACAGCGAATCAATCAGAAAAGAGGGAAACTAAGACGCTGGCTTTATTCTCTTTGATTGTTCAAGGCATTTGAGTCTGTTTTCTGGTTCAAGGCAGATATCACTGCAATAAAATTGATTTCATTTTAGTTCAATTGCTCAGAAAAAGAAAACTTTTTTTTCGGTTCACCCTTTTCATTTTTTCCAGAGTAGCTCTCAGCTCAAAGGCAAAGAGATTACACGATGTTAAATGTAATAAAAATGTGATAATGCATTTCCTGTGAGCAGATCAAAAGAACAGTAGCCAAAGTTGCCAATAGGACAGCTCAGCCTGCCAGATGCTGGTCAAGTCCTGGGACCCAAACCAAATGTTCCATATTTTCATCATTTTATTTCAGGCCCATAATCTTCAGCGAGTCCATTTCTGCTCTCAGAGTTGTTGTTTTTAGTGTGCTTGCTAAATGTTTATATTTTACTTGCTTACAGGAGTGTATTTCATTTTCATTCAGGGTGACAGGTGACAGAAGTTTTAATTTCTGCCAGCATGTTGTTTTCCCTCTTACCTTATGTGTGTCTAAAAAGGTACTTGATTCTCAGTATGTATACAGGCATTGGAATTAAAGTTGTATTGTGTACCCTAAAAATAATTAAATATGTATAAAATAGAGGCAGTTATATGTTTTATGGAAAACAGACTGAAATGAAGCAGAAAAAAAGCAGAAGACAGAAGAAGAAATTACAGATTATTATAGACTGAGAGGTAATAAAGGTCCAATGGTGCCCCATTCTGACACAGTCACACACACACAGTGTGTACATACAGTGCATTGTTGAACCCTAACTGGTTTCAGTAAAATTATCTTATTTTTAAATACATTTTTATGGCAATCTTTTGTGACAGGAAACAAGGAGTGCGGGGTTGTCAAGACACATCCTTACATGGTACACACACTTATACCACTAAACTATGAATGTCCAATCAGAATTGTTTTAAATCTATCCTATAATATACTGTAAGCCTTATAAAGGAGGAAACAGTAATGCGATCATTTATCTTTGTTCAGATTAAAGTCCTTGCATCTGTTTGTTGGAGGCTTGTTTTTGATTTGAAGGTGGAAAAATGGCACTCAATGATGTATTGTAAGTTTAAAAAATATCTCTACATAGCAGTAATAACTGCAGACATTTGTACCTGAAGGTGGACATTCTAGTCTGGCCAGTCCCTCTGTATTGATTTTAGATATTCTCAGGGCAATAGCTAGTTAATTATGATATAAGACCTGACAAGTCTTTGCGGTGAATAAAATAGTATTTTTAATCAGGCAGCAACCAAGAGGCCAGCCTGAACGCAGCACACAGCCAGCAGCGGAGCGACTACAGACTGCACAAGCAGAAGAGCGCTGCGCAACTTTGTGAGAAAGTTGATTTGAATTGTCAAATGCTGACTGACCATGTTCATCATTGTTGCTATGAGGCGAAACAGAACTAAACATTATTTCATTGCAGAAAAGAAGACAAAAATCAAACGTTATTGAGCGTTGCATGAAATCATCAGTTGGAACGACATGTACATAGGACGACTAGCTTGTAGCAATGAACGTGTCCACTGCATCCTGCGCCGGACAATGTGAGACGCTATCCGGCGGTGAATTATCTATGATGGCAAAATGACGCAGCTATAGCTGTAATCGCTAAGCAAATTGCAAGAGCGTTATCACTGCTCCACAGAACACACACCATCCCTGTCTCTGACTGTCACACACACACAAGCACACACACACACACAGACACACACGCACACTAGGTAGGAAAGGCTATCTACAAAATATACAGTAAGTGCTTCTTCACCACTACAAAAATCCCGACACAAAGCCAACTCTGTTATTTACATTTTTATCAGGAAGAGTCTGAAAATCAAAGGCCATTCCGCTATCATCATCATCAGCGGGGACAACGGCTCATTCATATTTTAAATAACTCCACCCTTTGTCTCCTCCATCTGTCATCCAACTCATCTTCTCCATCATAACAGAACACCTTCACTGGCTCTACAGTCTCTCTTTCTCTCATCCCAGACTCACTTTTCAGCGCTTTCTGCCTTCCCTGTTCACTTGTTCTCTTTCTCTGACTGCTCTAACCAATTCTTTCTACCTCTACCCTCAATGGAACTAATAATTGCAAGCGTCGGCTTTGCCCCCCGCCCCCCAACGACCCATGAAGCAGTAAAAAACCATAGATCCACAGGGCAAGGCTTCAGCGCCATACAGCCATGTTAACTTATAAAACATTCATGCCTCCTCCTGTGCTTCGTATAGCAAAGAGGACCTTCTGTAGCCAAAAAGCACTATGGACTTATTTTGGAGCTGGAATCGAAGGCAGGAAATAATTTGTCTTCCATTTCTGACATTACTCTTTTTCTTCGGATGGTTCCATCTACAAGATGTTTTTATTTGTATTCATTCTCAAGAGACCAAAGACTTTGTCCCACAGGAATATATACCAGAAGGTTGTCTGTTTCTGAGCTGTGACGATAATGCTGTGTTCAGCTAATTAAGTCACCTAACTCGCTCGCTGTTATGGAACCGGCAGGCTTGATACACTTGTGACTGCATGCCTGAATGGATTGTAGCTACAAGAGCATGAAAATAAGGCATAAAAACGGATTGAAAAGGGAGCGGTTCTCACATGCGGACACTGAATAAAATAATGGATATTGATTGATACAATGGCTTTTTGACGCTCGGATTGCTTCAAGCATTCCAACCTGCATTTAGGTTGCGCGTGTTGCATCGCTATCACTGCCGTGCTGCTTTCCGTTAGATGCAGCCATAAAGGAGTTCATGAAAAGTCAACCACAGTCCCATGGAACCGTTTTGAGATTGGCTCTGACTTCCCAGAATGCCGGGCAGCGAATGTGTCGTCCACTCTATAGGCTGGCTGTCCACATGTGAACGGCCGAGGTGACTGTGAGGAGCGGCACATTGTTGGGAGTACTCTGGACTGACATCTGGGATATCACAGATGTAGAAAATACTGTGTTCAGAGAGCAAACTCCAGAGATGCTGATTAACATTCTGGATTCAGGTTAAAATCAATGCAGATTTTAAAGATAGATGGATGGTGCAAAGAAAGGATTGACTTAAAAGCAAAGGAATCAAAAGATATAAAAAAAAAACAATACTGTTGTTGGCTCTGAAAAGCGTACAGCCTGAAAGGTGTCTGATCAATACAACCTTATCATGGTGCTAAATCCTTCCAGGTCCTGGCAGAACTTTCCGTACTTGGACTCTATCTCTCTTTCCATCACTCTCTCTTTTACGCAACCCGTTTGACTCTTTTCAGGAGGGCAACCACATGCTCTGGGATTACGTTCTTTATTCAGTGGAAAAGCTGACAGGGGAAACAGATGCGATGAGCTTTTAGAGATTTGGTCTGAGGCCAGCAAAGATAATTGTCAATCTAGGCAGTACTTTACCGGAGCACCATGTTTGCAATATGAATCCTGCCTTTGTGCATCCTCTGCGTGCAAGCGGCTGTGAGACTATATGCTCATCGGGGATTAACGTCTCATCTCCACAAACTCTGTCAAAACAAAACACCATGTGAACTTGAGTTTCTCTCCACACGCCACTGCAGATATCTTGTGGCTCAGTCTGGAGCATCTGTAAACGGCTCATCATAGTTGTCCTCTTTTACCTGGAGTATTCCCAACAGGAAGGGTTTGAAGAAAACAGCGGAGGACAGGTGTGCAAAAAAATCATAGTCGGTGAAGCAAAAGGAAAAGGCATTTTCCTGAGGGAATGACGCTTTTTAATGCAGCCTACTGTAAATCTCTACTTGTTCATACTCTCACTCTTCTGTTTCTGCAGCCCACAGACAGACACATTTTGCAGCTTCAATCTTCTTCGTATTCTTATTTATTGCTCAACTTTTTTCTCTCTCTCCGCTTCCCTGCCAGTCATCCATGCTGTTTTCCCATTTGTGTTTTGTTAAGGCCAGAAACATTAAATTGTCCCCCCTCTGTGTGGTTGCTCTGTTTTAAGTCACCACCGATTCTCTTCTAGTTTTGTGTTATGATGTCAGACAAGAAGCAGAGAAATGAGGGAAACAAAATCTATCTCGTGCAAGGGTGCAAGACTATCAGCTTGTATTTCTGTGTCGCCTCTCTCACATAAGTTTAACAGGATGAAGTTTCAAAGGGCAAGTCTGCTCAATTTGATGCCAGTAGGGACATTGACAGGGCCGGAAAGTTCAAATGCTGCATGCCCTTGGAAAAAATGGCTTTCAACTGGCGTTGGAAAAGGGGTTGTTTTGGAGCAGTGTGTGCGCCGGACAGCTTCCCAGGGGCCTCATTAGGGACTATCTGTTATGTTAGAAGAGGGGAAGTGGGGCACAGGATCTAAACATACAGGCGCTGAATCTCACATGCTCTCCCAAGAAACACACTTGCACTTGTCTTTCTGTTGCCTACACACATTTATGCAGACCGAATGCAGGGGGCGAGAACAAGCCTTTAGAGCTTGACAGAGTGCAGAAGAAATTGGCAGTAAACTGAGGTGTCAGTATTGCTTTGTACACCAAACACCATGCAAATGCCAGAAGCAACTGCAGACAGGAAAAAAAACAAAAATATCGGATGTATTTTTGTGTGTTCATGAGTGCATGCATGTGTGTGTGTGTCTGTGTGAATAGCCACTGTGTTGTTAGAGCATCTTCGATGTGGCGTTCAGAAAGTGTCTTTAAGTCGCTCTGAGTGTGTACGTGTGCATACTGTGCCCCGATACTCTACATTTATCTTTTCAACAGCTCACTGATGACGCGCCATATGGTGCCCCTCGGTTTTACCTCATATCACCCATCAAAATGGGTGATTTATGATTTTTTAATAGGCAAGGCACCCACACAAACACACACACGGACAAGACGCAGTAAAACAAATGCATTTCTTCACTTTTCTCCAGGACAAAGGATGTGTATACAGAAGACTGTCTCTCACATGTGCTTTCCTTTATACTGCAAAAAGGTGTTTCTGTTTTTATTTGACATGAAGAGACATCAAGCTGAAGTGTGAGTGTAGAGGAACAGTTCCTCACTGTCATAAAAAAACAGTTTCAAGCCAAATAAGATGCTTTGGTCATACAATCTCACACAGACTACAGTATAATCTCTGTGGCTGGTTTCCTCAGGTCCAGCACACAATACTGCCGATAGAGAGAGTTGATCAGTAAATAACACCGAGCACCCGGTGTGATTAACTCCCAATCTCAGTGGGGCAGACAGGTAAAACAGCATTTTTTGCAATTATTTGGATGCCATTTAGATCTGTCTTTGTTGAGTAACATATGGCATTTAACATATGTCTTTACTTAAAATGGATGTTGCATGTAACAATAGGAATAACAGGCATAAATGATGATCCAAGTTGAATCCTAATTACTTTCCTCAGATTAAGGGACGTTTGTACAAGATGGCAAAAGGTAGAAATAAGAAGATGAGTAAAGATTGAAAATAAATTACATTTGAAATAGAATATTAAATGTATTTATTTATAAATGTAGATAAGCTATATATAAATTCCATCTCAATTAGAAATATCCTTTACCACCTTGGCCAATATGCAATCTATTGGCAACATTATTGGGCCGCCTGCCTTTTGTCATAGTCTGATGTTTTTGTCTTGTGTCTCCATTACTTTTGACATTGTTTCCTTGTGAGTGAGGTTTCGGTCTGGGCGCGGCTGCGATATAGCCGGCTGAACACAACAAGACACATTTTTCATATACTCTGCTCTACTATAGTTCCTCACAAGATGATGCTTTCATTCCCGTGTCTGTTGTCTCGCCCTTCTCTCATGTTCCTGCGTCTTCCTGTGTGTTTTCATCAGCTTCCTCGTGATTACACGCAGGAATAGAAATCTGATTCTTAGTTTGGCAGTGCATTTATGGGCCACATCTTGCATATTCATTGTTTAGTGATTTTTGCTTTGGCATGTGCATTTATGTTCCCTTAATTCTGGACACCAGACAGTTGGCTGTTTGTACCACCATAGGTCGACGACCCCCTGCATATATATTTTTTATTGCTTATTTCGTATTGTTGCTATTGTATTTTTGCTGGACCCCTGCCTGTCACATGTTCCTGTTCTTGTTGCCCTGGATTTTGTGGACTTCTCTCTACCCCACTGCTGTCCAGCCATCCAGCTCTCCTGTTGAGTCATACAACCTACATAATATCATAATTGGTAGGGTAATCTTGGCCTTTGCCAGAGAGATGAGTCGTGGAATCAATAAGAGGCCAAATGCTCCATAATATCTCTCACTGCTCTTCTTTTCCTGTTTGCTCTTTCTATTACCCACTCTTTACAGAATCCAAGGCAACAGACATTTAATCTCAACATGATTTATCTTTATTTCTTCTTCAAAGCTTTCCATATTTCACACACAAACACTCCATCAAACATTGAGTAAATGCAAACCTGGTGCTCAATCAGTGCCACTAATTTCCTCCCCAACCAGTCCTCACTGGTCTCAAATGATTCCTTATTCACTGCATGACACAGTGAAAACATGCTTGATGAATAGTCTTTAATGGACGGATGATAGATGGATAAATGCAGACCACATCATGCTGGAGAAATGATAGAAGAGGCACACACTGCACATCCAAAATGGAGGTGTTCTATTCATTTTCTTAGAGATGGAAAGAAAAACTGACAGAGAAAGAAAGAGTGGCTCATCATTTCCTCTTTATCCTCAGTCTTCTTTTCAGTGAAGCAAATGAGTTTCATCATCTTCATCCTTACCAGATTGCTTTGCACCATTTATTTAGAGGCAAATAAAGATGCGCTCAGAGTAGCACCTCGATGCGGGGAACACATTTGTCTGTCTCTCTATGCAATGTGACACTACACACTCCATTTGAGTAAAGCGCTTCATCTCAAGCTGTGTGAGTATAGAAGGCACTGCTTGGACTGCCCCCCAGATTATTCTCAAAAGCAGAGCTACAAATTATGGACAATCAGTCATTTCACTGCAGAGCAAAGCTTCATAAAGGTTATAATAAAAAGGCTTTTTATCTGTCAGTCACAACTGATTCTATATATTGTGACAATGAGTGAAAGAAAATTACAATAGGCACACTTGGGGATATTTTTTTGATTCATTTAAAGCCAGAACTGCAAAACAAACATCTATAATATATCTGTGTATGATAATTAGATTTATACAGTGCTTAAACTTTTGTAATATATCTATAAGCTAAGAATAGTACCTCCTTTATTTTGAGAATATTCTTGAAAAGCTCCGACTGTTCTCCAAACCAATTGAAATACAGACCAATAAAAAGGACCTCTTAGGCAGTCCTGACTTGTCTTCAACAGGTACTTGGTTAAAAACTCGTCCGGCAGAGCAGATGCATGTATATAAATACTGGAAGTGGAAACCGATATCATTGCCTAGACACTGAACCAGTACTTCCGTATGAAGGGGGGAGGGATGTGATGTTAATCACCAAGTTGGCTTCGCCAAACATTTATGTGACGTACTTTAAGCCTAAGGCCTTACTCCATTTTTAAAGCAATGGCATGTTTCCACAGGGGATTCTTCTGGCAGAATCATTTAAGATTTTTTTTCATTCCCCTAGAATGTGATGACATGATGTGATGCACGTAATTAATGCACGAGCTAATTAAGCTCTAATCAGCTTGTCAAAGCGTCAGTGGATAAACGGAAAGTCGACAGGTGAGTCGATGCGACATTTGAAGCTGATTGTACAAGGAGGTTAAACTAGGAGCAGATCACACGGACGTCATCATGACACGTGTGACTGTTGAGTACAAAACTCTGTACAGCCTTGACTAAAGACTAGAAGTAGAAAGAAATGACTATCCGAAGTTCAAATAATATAGGAACAGAAGAAAGAAAGAGAGAGACATGGGATTTCAAATTGACAGCGGAGTGTTTTGGTGCACGACAGTGAAGTATAGCAGCTCTGTCAATCAATGTAATATAAATCTAAGACAAGAACACAATCTAGTCTGAGATGCACAGTGGAGTGACGGATGGATAAGATGCTGTTCTATATGATCAGTAGTTCCAAATATTTATCATTGTGCAACTGCCCATTTATGGGCGTGTTTTCATCACTTTATCTACATGATCATAAGTAGCATGATTCCAGAAAAGCCCCTAATCTACAATGTGTATTAGCGGAAGGGATTTCAGCGGCACCATGCAGAATAAATAAACAGGTGGAGCATGCCTTCTGCATACAGCGAGGCCTTCCAGCCTGATGGATGCAATGGCTTTCAGAGGACACAAACACTGGGACATTGATGGACAGTCAGATATTGCCTCCCTAATCTTGCCTCCACTCAGTATTGCATGCATTTACACTCACACATTTCTCCCTGTCCTTCTCACTGCTTAATCTCCATCTTTCTTTCTTGTTTTCTTCTGCTCCAGCTCATTCTTTTTGTCTCTGCTCACTCCCATTTCTTTTTCCTTTTCTTTTTATCTCTCTCTTGCGGTCCATCGTTATGTCCTGATGGGGTCTCGTGTTGTCCTATTGCTTTGTTTTCTGGCTTTTATGTCCCTCAATCCTTCTTTCTTTCCCCGTCTCTCCCCTCGACCCGGCAGTTGCTCTCCCTATCTTTGTTTGCACTTGCCGACATTCACAAGCACACAAATTCCTATAATCATTTCATGACATTTACAAACCACTACTTCTCGTGCTCAAGGACACGGTGTGAAGATTGAAAAATATCTACTAGCACATTCAACACTGACCTCAGACATCGTCAGCTGTTCATAGAAGTTTTCTACTGATTTTTAAAGCACTGTGAGACATTAAATCTGTGCTGATTAACATTTACCATTTGTAATTTTGTCCTAAGTAGCAAATCAGGTGAAATGACTACATGTGAGGTGACGAGTGATACTTGTAATGATTAACCAAAAACAGTAATCACCTCTGATAAACCTATTTTATGCTACCCACGCTGTACGAAAAAGCAAAGGGAGGTGCCATTAGCAACTGGCTAAGGGGTGGTTAATTATTTCAGGAGTCGGGAGGAGGAAGGAGAGAAGAGTGCAAACAAAAAAATGTCTTTATGGTTTCTTTCAGTAATAAAGCAAAACCTTTTAAAACTATGTTGAGATTCTAACTCTAAAGCACCTACGCATGAAGTTTGTCTGCGACTCTGGATACAGTAGTTCATGGCGTGACATCGGGGCTTCCCATCTGTTACCTTCAGTAATTGCTGCCGATGGTTCCCCCTGTCTGCGGCTGTCATGGGGGTTCCATCTGCTGCTTTTGTTTCCCTCGCAGCTTCCTATTATTGATGCACCAACTTTCAAAGAAATTTGATTAAGTTACACACATTCAGTTGGACTAACTGAAAACCTCATCAAGATTTTTTAAATAAAAACTCATGAGGAAACTCGTGCATTGTCAGGAGCGGCAGTTCCTCTCCCTCATGCTGTCTAAGTTTCCCTCTTCCCTTGTTTCTGTCTGTCTGCCTCGTCTGATTTATTTGTTCACGTATTCAATTATTCACATTTTTTTTAATGTATTTTTTTACTTGCCTCTGTTTTCTGAGTTAGACATTGTATGTCAACCATTTACCTTTCACCTTTGAGGATAAAAAAACCATTACAGGCAATGAAGTGACAGGGGATGCACTCATTTTGACCAGCCTCATTTGCAACTTCTTGGGTATCGTGATTGGGCACCGAGACTCAGCCGTAGGTTTTGCTCAGACCTGGGCCTGGAAGTCTGGAGGCTAAATGTTGTCTTTGTCTGGCTCTGCTATGATGCATATTTGCGCCTCTGACTTCCTATCTGGTGATGATCTGCTGGCTTGTCTCTCCAGCAGCCAATTAACCCACGTTCACCTGCTGACGCGTCTCTCTCCTGATGCTGGAGTGAAGTATTTTGTCCTTTTCATAGACGAGACGCTACGTTATTTGATGGAATGAAATACATAGGAAACTACCTACTTTTCACAGATTACTTTTGCCTTGTGTCATCGTATAAACATATGTCCTACTCTTTTTCTAAAGAAAATTATGTTTTTATTCCACATTGATTTCCATTTACCTGTGACCTTGCTGTGCAGAAAATGGGAGCATTCCTCCCAGTATGGGTCAGACAAGTGGAAAATAGTACGGTACTCTCATATGACTTGGCTACAAGTCGCTGTTTGAGTACAGCAATCAATCCAGTGAGACAGCATGAAAGAGGAGAGGGAGCCTGTGTCCATATGTATTCCTGGGGGGATTGTAGGTCAGACAAAGCAGCAGAGACAATCACAGAGGGTCCTCAAAAGCACTCCATTCCACTCATTGAAAAACACATGGGATGAATACACAAAGTGAACACTGGATTTCTTTCTGACGGGGACATGAAAAGAACAAGAAGAACATGTTAAATCCCTGCTGGACCACAGTTTCTGTTCTGTTCCAGAGATTCTCAGCGAACGTGGGTGATCTTGGTTTGATGTTAACACGTACTTCTTTTCTATCATCAACATTGTTATTGGGTCCAAGTGATGTTGCCCAACTCGAAATAGCAGCTGGAATATGGATTACACTCACATATACTTAGTGAACCATTTGGGAATTGAAACCACATCCAGCATGATTGCATGGCGGTGGGATGTTATCTTGAACTCTTTATTTTTATATGACTTTTGTAACTATGAATAAATGAATGTAAATGATGTAGACTTAAAAAATTGTGCCTGAATTTAAATAAAAGTAATATCCGCCTGTGACATCTCTGTTGCAAACCTCTGCCAAAAGCCAAATTAATGAGACATTTTACAAAACTACACAAAACTGTCTTCAAAGATCATCCTGAGATATCTGCATGAGCAGATTTGCTTTGCTGTGATTACATTTCTTTGTGAAGACTAATAATGCAACTAAAGTTTCAGACTAGAGATGAGTTTCACATATCTGATTGCAATAGTCGGGAAGCGGCACCACAATCCGAACGACTGGATAATGATCTCTGGGACGGTCAGATTGATCTGGTCTTCAGTCATTGTAATTAGAGATTCACCCTAAATATGTTGATTGAGCTCTCAAAAGAAGAAGAGCCAAATGCTGGAGAATTTCTCCTTGGACTCTAAAAGAGATTCTTAAGGTCCTGGCAGAGAACAGAAAAAAGATCAAATAAAAAATGGAGGATCTGCCAGAAATCCACAATTGGTTAAATTTGTTTATGAATATTCATCTTAGAGATCCACACAGTTGCTGATGAAGTGAGGGATGGGGATGGATCTAACTTCAAACAGCAGGATCCATAGAGACAAAGATCCTGCCTGCAAATACAATTATTAACCCGAGCTGCCTTCTCTCTTTATCTTCAACCCTTATGCATTATCTGTCCATCCCATCTTCCATACTTTCCCATTCCCACTCCTTTTCATCACTCCAAGTAAGATACCTGCTTCCTCAGTGCTGTGATGGATTATTTATTCAAAGTAAAATCTATAAATCATGTCAACCTGGTCAGCATGTGATGCTTGCTGATTGAGAAAGAGAGATATGAACATGTGTGTGTGTGTGTGTGTGTGTGTGCGCGCGCCGCTTGCACAAAGAAAATGTGCTCTTTTCAGAAAATGTTTCCACCCAAGCTGTTAGCATCGGCATTGAGTTACCATTGTGACATGAATTATAATACTGTGGTGAGTGCAGTGGCGTATATGTATTATATACATATGAATTAGTACTAGAATGAAGAAGACCGGAAAAGCTATGATGAGAAGGAGAAAAAAATATAAACCAACAAAAGCCTTTCCCATTCCAAAGCGTAGGCCTGCTCATGCAATTAGATTAATTTAGGCTGGTAAAGTTATGTGACATTCATTCATTCATTTTCTTCCAATTTTTCAGGGGTCACGGGAATTGCTTGAGCTTATCCAAGCTTGCTATGGGTGAGAGGCGGGGTACACCCCGGATTCATCAAATCCTATAAAGAGCAGTAGTATTTTCTTGAAATGCCCAAGGAGGTTTTCCTTTTTAATGCTGTGCACTAAATATGTCAAAGAGTCAACCAGGTGAAGGTTGATGACACAGCAACTACATTTAATTGGTGCTATACACTCTGGGATTTTTGTCATTGCAGCATATCACAATATCTGTAGGTAAGTTAGCAGAACTGTGACAACTTCTTACTTGTCTGCACAGACACAGATGGGAAAAATGGAGATGCAGAGAGAGAGAGAGAGAGAGAGAATTGGACAAAGATGGTGCAGGCAGATCTGGTGGATTTCTATCAAGGCGAGTTAAAAGACGGCTGAGAGCAAGAGAGATGGAAAAGGGTGTAGCTGTAAGCCAAATGAGAACATGTCTATGTTTGCACAGTAATTGCAGCCATTACTGTCGTTAGCCTTGTTCTCAGATTCAACTGGCACATACTCTTGCCAGCCTGTACAATGGCACTAAAATAGCTCAGAGTTTTAAATTATGCATGGTGATAGAAATGGATAAATTGCAGCAGCACGATTTCTCTCTCTCACTCATCGGCTTACTGCAGCTTTAAAAAGTAGGAAAATAGTAAAAATATTATGTTATTGTTTTCTCAGAACCATTCTGCATCACAATGAAATGTTGTTTTATCAGAAAAAGATAGACTTCACATGTTAGGCCATTTGTACATTTTTAATTACAATGCATACAATGCCTGAGTGGATGGACTACACTACACCCCTACTATTGATTTATGATCCTGGTCATTGTCTGAGATGTTGTTTTGTAGCTATTCACTGTAGTTCCTCTTGACTACTTTTAATTTGCCTGCTGAAACGGAGACTGGTCCCCACGACTGTAGGCCGCCTCCGCCTGCGTTGTTATGATTAAGACAAAACTCCAATGATTCCACCTTACTTGTTAATTGTTTTGGTTTGTGTTTACTGATAATCCATTGGCAGAAAATGCATCCTTACTTCTGGTAGTTGTATTTTTTTTTAGCTCAGTTGCTCAGCTAGCTGCTAACTTATGTGCCAGAAATATAACAAGAATCATTGTAGTATTGAGTATACATATTTTATTTATTTAGAATCAGAATCAGAATCTGTTTATTGCCAGTGTCAATGAGGTTTCACAGACTAGGATTTTTTTTCGCCGCAATCAAACGACATGTAACATAAGGTAACGACAATGAAACAAATTTAAGGGCTAAAAAATGGAAGGCAGCCTATTCCATTATAGTATATTCAGATATTCAGACAGTTCACAAAGAAGCCACAGCTAAATCCACGCTGTCTGGAATAATTGTGTAAAATAATGTTCGTAAGGGAAGAGCCGCTCTCTAAACAGAAATCTTAGATGTGCTTTACCACTCAGGGTGGTTTGCCTTCTGTGTGTTACACAAGATGCACAATGAATAGTGAGTGTCTCCTTTAGTTGGGTCAATCATCAGATCACTGCAGCTCATTTATGATGGAAATGAGGAGTTTAGATGTTGCTATTCAGGTGAGTTAGGAGACCAATTGATGGACAAAGATGAAACTCTGCTTTCTAGATAACATATATTTGATTCTAAATAAAAAACTTCTCCCCCTCAGTGACTCATTACAGTGAACTTTCATTAAAAATTAGATTTTTGTCTGTATTGAATTTTATTTATGGCTCGAGTCTGTATATTTCCAACAGAGTGCCATTGAAAAAGCACCCATTAACTATGTAAATAGTGTAAGGTGTACTTATGGGGCCACACAGAGGCCTGATAGGAAGAGGGAGCAGTAGAGTGGTTTACTGAGAATGTAAGAAAGAGTGAGAGACAAGAAAATGGAGAAACCCGAATCAAAAAAAGGATCCGGCAAATGAAGTGGAAAAAGCCGTCGGAAATGAGGACAGAAGAAAGAATGAAGCGTAGCTCCCCACATATGCTTTAATACACCGTTCAAATTGTTCTCTTACAGAGGAAATGACTTGCAGGCAAAGCTTCTGTTTGTGAATATGCAGTGGCAGTAGTTCAAATTGCTCAAGTTTGTTTTTATTATTATTATAATTATTATTATTTTAGATTTACTGTGCACCTGTTTTCATGTGCTTGCCCACACTTAGTTTAACGGCGGGATCTGATAAAGGACAGATGGCCAGAAACCCTCTCATGGTCGCTTGCATGCTTTCACGATGATTACCATATTTATTGGTGCTCCAGCTGAAGTCGATTCGCTCCTCATATTTTAATTTCTTATATCTTCTATGCCCACAAATGTGTTTGCATATTTATTATAATTTATTCAAACAAGTGACTGAAAATCTTGACAAACCCAGTGACTGTGTGCTGCTTATATTGGTCACCGCTCAAAGAGTAACTTCAATTTTTAAGAAATCCAAAGGGATTAAGGGTGAAGTTATTTAAAAAATATTATTATTTCACCTAGAGTAGACAAAAACAATGTTAAACAAAGCTCAAGTTTAAACTGACTAAAATGTATACATTTTACAATCTTATAAATTTGTTTGGCCAGGATTACTTTGATAATTTGTCACATCATCAGCTGTGCAGTACTGCTGTTCTGCTGCTGTCATGTCAGATGTCTGAATGTTCATGTTATTGCCTCCACACAGGTGAGGGCACGGTTGATCCTTAATTTCTGGAAGTTGAATGCACCAGCACTAAATACAGGAATTAGGTGTTAATGCTAGTTCAATCAAGGGAGGGAATTACGTTTCTAATTAGCTCATGCACTGCTCTCATTTACCCTCTAGTCTAATGCACTGGTAATGTGTTCTCTGGGGTTCTGTGTATCCTTAACCAGTCTATATAAATGGCGTATAAGCTCGGTGACAACTCAAATCAGTATTTAGCAGACAGCAATTGGGTCAGTTATTTAGTTCAATTACTTATTATTATTATTATACCTGTAATATGGAACATGTAGCATGCTAGCATCACTCTCCATTTCAACCGCGGCATTTTCACAGTGCCACTGTGGAAATTAAAGAGGAAATTGATTCTATATAGCAAGTCCTGTTACTGATATTAACATTAGCTTTGCCACTCCTTTGCTACTGGTGTGAGAGTGAGCAGATCTGGTGGATGTCTACTGGAGACAGACATTTATAGCCAGTTTCAGCTCACTGTCTGTTTTGCCTTTCCTGCTACTTCTTTGGGATGTAAAAAAAAATTAGCTCCACAATCTCAAAATCTTTCTTTGGATATTTCACTAACGCCTCTCTCCCCACGATGATTGGCATTCCTTACCCACGAGGAAGGCAGAGAATTAGGCGTATTTTAGAAGATACTTGACCTTGGTATTGTCATGTTGTCTTGAGTTGCATATAGTGGGAGGACTAACAATGGTTAAGCATGAGAACACATTTAACCAGCTGGCAGCACAAAGCTAGATGTTTATGTAATTAGGACAGTGCTCCATTTGTAATTGGCTTGCTTTTCTGAGAACATTACAGATAAATGGGAAAACTGCAACACAAAGAGAAAGTAATAGGACTGTTCAAAGTGATTATCTTTATGCGTAATGCAATGTGAGTCACAAAGAGATGCATTTAACGTCTTCAAATCTTTTTATGTGCACACAAAAACAAACACAACTCTCCTTAATGCTGGTGCTCACGGCGTACAAGCGCACAATTGAAGGTGTTTGGGAAGACTCAGGTATTACTTACTGTGTACTAGTAAACATGAATGGGTCAAAGAGCAGCCGGGATATGTCTATGAATAAAAAGATCACCCGAGGGTCTTTCCATGTGTTCTAGCGGATGCCTGAGCTCATCCCAGCTGTGCATCATCTCTGCTCTCCTTAGATGAAAGTAAGCTGCCAACTCCTTTGGCATTTTTGACTCACATAGCAAATAAGCTTTGGTATATGAACACAAATGCGCACCAACTCCGGTGCTGGGCGTCATCCAACTAAGCATAAGCAGGAGAAGGTATTAATGGGATTTACATGAATGGTCAAAATTATTTTGGTCAGATGAACGTTTCGGGTTGCGAACCGAGTCAAAGAACGGATTAAATTCGTAAACTGAAATGATATGTGTTATGTTTAAGCGACACTGATGTGCTTTGAGGAGGATCCTAAATTCCAGCATATGGAACTCGTAAAAAAGATCAATCCCATATATTATATTATATATCCCGCTTTGCATCCTGCCATTTCACACAGGAACATTTGGAATTCGATTAACGGGGGCAAAGTCAGATTTTACATTTCTTTGGTGAAGCAATGACACATTTTATCCTGTAATTATCCAATTTGCTATCACTTTGAGATGCAGGAACACCAACCACAAAATGCTTTATCACTCTAGAGGGAAACAGCTTCATTCTCACATTAGATTGGACAAGAGTGCTGAATCCATTAAATCCCACAAGGTTTGGCCAGCCAGTGTAATTGCTGATTATTCGAGCTTGAGACACACCTAACAAGGCGTACTGAGCCCTGTGCCCTGAGTGCACGTCATTCTGTGTCTCCCTTGCTTCTTCTGGGATAATGGGTTGAGTGTCAAAGAATGGATAACAGGGATCTCTCATTGACTTGTGCAGATAAAGAAAATCCTGGGAAAACCCAACTTTTGTAAAATACATTTCTTTCCAGAGAATATGACAGATTTGGTGGACAATAAGATGCTAAATGTGCACTGCTTTAGACAATGCAAAATTAGTTAGACAGTGAGAAGGATGAGGAGAGAAGGGGAGAGGTAGAATGTGAACAGTAATTATTAAGATATAAGGCAGCTGAGGGAAAAAGACAAACAGCGAGAGACTCAGATAGGGTGTAACTTTGAAAGCGCTAAAAGGTTGAGTGGGAAAACCGTTTAGAGCTCTAATCAGATTGTTGCTGAACGTGCAGGAATTAGACTCTGGTCCTGAAGCTGTCTTGGCTTCGGTTTGACCAGACACACCCAGCAACGAAAACCCCAGTCAGATAAACAACATGAAAGCTAAGAACCCCAGAAAGCCTCTGTGTGTGTGTGTAGAACTGATGAGATTATTTAAATTAGTTTAGGGCATTTGTAATTATTTTGTTGAAAAAGAGATAAGAAGCTAGTTGTGGAGTGTATCGTCCTTAAATGTGCAGGAAATAGCTAAAGTAACATGAAAATCCATTTATTCATTGCTCAGTTTTATTCATATTACAAAATGGGAACCATGAAAAGGCAAAAGACACAATGCAAATAAATACTTAGCAGCAGACATTAATGCATCATGCAACAATAAAAAAAAAAAAAAATGTTAAAAGCTCAGGTATATTTGAAAAAATGTGTTGGAATTGATGCATCCACAAGATAGCAGTAACTCTTTACCTAATTATGCTGATGAAGTTAATGGAGGTTGTGATAATTTACTTAGGACATAAAAAGCAAAAAGAAGGTGCTCATATACCGAGTTGAAATTGTTTTTGTTTGTTTCTTTGTTTTGTTTATCTTTCATGTCTACACTGCCTTCAATGATTTCCAGTTGTACTGCACCATTTCTAAAAACGACTGCAGAGTACATACTGGAGGTTCTGTCTGGATCTGTATATGCACATATATAATGCATAATGCTGAACATAAATGAGCCTGAAATTGTTTATTATTTGTTTGTTTTTATAAAGAATATGTCTTTCTTTAAGTAATGCATCTGTGCAGGAAGCACGGTTATGTTCCTTTGTCCCACATGGCCTTGGCATTTCCCCTGTCAGCCCAATGTCTGGCCTGATGGGACAGCCACGCCCATCATGTCCTGTCCTTCGGGATGGGCGGCTCAACAACTGGAATTACTTTCTCCACAATTCACTGTCAGCACAAATTGGCGCAGTAGCCTAAACTTGAGCAACTCCGGTGATGGATGAAGAAGTGGGATAATGAGGAGACCGACAGTGTGGGAAAGACTGGCAAGAAAAGATAGACAGAAAGGATGATGGGAAAATACAGAGGTGGACATATAAACAAAGAAAACTGACATGATGAGAGAAATCGAACGCACGAGTGGGGCGGCAGCAGAAAGGAGGACAGGGAGATGGAGTGATAGATGGAGAAAGTAAAGAAGGAAAGTTTGGGGAAAAAAGAACCCCAATATACTGATATAATGACACTATTTTATGCTTTTATGCATTTTAACATATTGTACATGGAAGTGTGTGTGTGTGTGTGTTTTTTTCTTCATGAGTGTAACAGAGGAGGAGTGGATGTGTGGAATGAAGAGGCGGTGTGCAATTTCTCAGCATGCGAGTGCATGTGGAAACAGAAATACACCCAACTGATCTGTAGCACCCCCCATCTTTTGCTATCTTTCCCTTTGCGCTCTCTTTCCCTTAACTGTGTGTAACCTGACAATTTGATGTACGTGAGACTCAAAGGAAAAAACAAAATAATAATCTCCTTCCAATGGTCCCAAACAGGGTAAGAAACATTTGAAAAGATCTGGCAAACTTGCCTAATTTTGCTTTGCACTCACCCACACACCGACTGTGGCAAAAAAGTGAAACAGTTTTTATTCTGTGGAATAAATGTAGCAAAATCATAATATAATTGTATCACTCATCTGAAACATGTCTTTATCTAACAATATAGGAGAGGCTGAGGATGTTGAAATGCATGTATTAAATTCTATGTGTTTATATGTGCAGTCATACGTCTCCCTCCAGGACGTGGCCGCCAGCTGTTTTGACCCGTTTTCCAAAAAAGCCAGTTTAGAAAATGGTGTTTCACAAACCAATAAGCGATAGCAAACATTTTTATTTTTCTCTTACTTGCATCTCATTCTGTATGGGAACACACCCATCCATCCATCCATCCTTTTTTTTGTAGACAAAACTATTGAGGTTGTCTAATCTACAGCCACTTGATCCGCCTTGCGGGTCCCAGTTGTTGCTGGGGACTATCCTAGCTGACTATGGGCGAGAGGCAGGGAACACCCTGGATGCGTCGCCAGCACATCTCGCTGCCGATGGAAACACAATTGCACAAAATGTTATGTAAACAAAGTTCCGTTCAGCATTAAGGCCTTCAAAAAAAAGAAAAAAACAACAACTGCAATCACTGTGTTTATCTGATTAAGCACAATCTATTACTTTTTACAATAACACCTGCATTAATAACCATTTTATTTCAGACCAAATGGTCTGCAGTACAACAGAATAATGAATATGTCACTCTTCAAGCAGCACCATCACTCAGCAAAAGTCATCAACTGAAAAGCAATATTACAAACATCAATATCCACAGTGCTGTGTTGTTATTATTATAATTATCAACCACCATCTGTATTTTGCTCCTTCTCATAATGATGTTGTGAATCACTGTTGTCTTTTTGGAAGCTGTTGCCTCACTGTTTTTCCATGATGTCTGAGAAATGAACACGTAAAATGGTGGGGATGTATCCTCTCCACCTGTCTGGTTGTGAAATGATTTCTTTCCAGTGCAGTCCTCAGCAAATCATCAGTAGCCTGCATTTTTCAGGTTTTTTTTTTTTTACCAGGTCACATATGTCTAAGTTCATTATGGCGTCATCCTCCTCAGAGAATACGTGAAAGTGCCTGTCCCTCCAGGGAGTGAGTCCATTCTCTGCCTGTTTGGGTCAGCTCAGCGTTGTGTGCCATCATCCCATTCCTTCTACCAAAACGGGATACCTGCTTGGAGGCAGCATCCCGGAGAGCACCGGACTGTAACTAAAGAATGCTCGCCTTAATCTGCATCTCTGCCAATCATGATCTGACTCTGGGCCCTTGAAACGCAAACCTGGTAACTCACCTTGGCAATTCACCGTGTCAACCTACCCCAGAAACTAACTGTGGCCTAAAAAGGCTGAAACCTGTCGGCACCACGGTGACCTGAGCGCCATAAACGTTACATAAAGAGCATTTTGAATAATGGCAAATATGATTAATTTATTTTGTTTTAAAACTAAATTGAATATTACATATTGCATTTCATTTTGATTCCACAGCTTCAAACGCATTGATTAACAATAGTGGTGGCACATGAAATTAAAAACATGCTGAAATGAACCTCATTTAGGTACAGGTACAGGCCTTAAGTACAAAAATGCTTGTAGTTTACTCTGCGGAACTTTATATGTGTATTAAAATATTTCTGATACATTGTATTATACAGTGTAGTCCACTGTGTATATTCATTTCTATATGATATTTTGATTTAGATAATTTTGTTTCAATACCTTTAGATAACAATGACACCCATAGCTTTTTGTCCTCTTACTGTAATTTGCTTGGAGGTGTCAACTTGGTTTCCGATGTATGATGAGGCTCTAAGTTCTTTTGAACAAAGCATATAGATAATTGCTCAGGCAACGCTGTTCAGTAAAGAGATGTTCTGAACAATCCCCTGAGGCAATGACTCAAATACACAGTGTGTTGCTATAAAGAACATACTTGGACAGGAATATTAACATTAAGTTCCTGGATAAATCGTGCTTTGCTGATTATAAAGGCATAACAGCCTCGCTCATGAAGACAGGATTCACCCTCCAGTCACAAGGGCTCAAAATATAATGTTTCTCTCTGACTTGTTATGTCTGTCTCTTATCCTATAGCTGAGAGCTAATTAATTAATAGCATATAATGGTAAAATTGCTTCCCCCCTTGTCTGTCTGTTGTGGGTAATGCAAATTCTCTTAAGCCCATGCTTTTTCTGCGGCACTGTCAGATCATTGAGAATTAGCTACACGGTTGTTCCATTTACTGGTTTCCTTTGTTGGTTCAAATTCACCTTCAGCTCCTTCATGTTCAGTGTGTTCGGTTGTGCCTCTGTATATGTACGAAGGTACAATTACGCTTCCAGTAATGCATTTCTTTTCACTTCTGTTTTGTCTCGTAGGTTGGAGATGAGCACAAAGGTGAATCGGAACACTAAACCGCTGTAACCTAAACCCTATCAGCTAAATCAATTAGCGGAGAGATGCTCCAAACCCTTTGATATAGCTGAGGGGAACTGCAGCGTGACCATCGTTTTGGATCTGTCTGTATCACTAACTATTTGGATGTTAGTCGGTACAAACAATTAATTGCTAAACAGATGGAGCCTAACTTCAGACTCTGTGGTTTAATATCTTTGTTACTGTTTCATTTTCACTCAATAAATTCTGTGTGTATAAATATATATCTGCAGCCATCAGTCAGTAACAGCAGACAGGTCGAGGGGGGGGATGACAAAAAATGGAGTGACAAGATGCCAGATTATAAGCATGCATCCACAAAGAAGCTGCCATATAAATAAATAATAACTCGTGTCAATTTAGAATTATTACGTCATGGAGCCAGCGGAGAAGTGACAATGTTTGAATGATGTGTTTATAAACTGTGACAAATAAATTCTAGTATTTGGGTATTGTTTTACCTGTTGTCACTTGTCATGTTTGACAGGCCTTAGAGACGAGAGCTCTTTCAGAGAGATTCTTTGTGAAAGTGGGCATTTACACAGTCTTTTTGGTCTTAAATAAAAGTAAAGCCGTGGTGAGTTGGCAGCGAAGGCCTCCACGTCTCTATTTGACATGCACTGATCGTGGACTTGGTTGAGGCTTAGTTCATCCTCGGTTTGGGGGGCCCAGAACCGAGTGGCTTTTCAACTAGAGACCCTGTGGAGGTTGTTGGTGGCCTCATCAGACCACGGTGCCTGGCCTCTCTGGCACGGAGGGCCTCACTCTTGTGTGTGGCGTGGATCTGCCACTTTTCATTAGCCTGTTCGGTGCGGACAGATCCCCCCCGTAGACCACAGCTCTACTCGTTAGTGTCGCTATAGATCCTTTGGTCCTTGTTTCTCTTGTCTTCATGGTTCACACAAGTTAGATCATAGCTTCTTTGATAAGAAATAGGCATTACTTCCAAATAAAACTTGCCAAGCTGGTACAGGTCACACACACTGGCATGCAAAGAAAAAGCACAATTTGGAATGATATTTATTGTATGTGTACACATATTTAGGCAATAAAAATGATTCTGAGACTGGAAAAGAAAAGAAAAGAAGACAATGCAATCAAGGGAAAATGCAGAGAGCATTGAAATGCAGCATGAATCCCATTACAAGCCTGGAAGGATTTACTTCTTAACAGAACCTTCCTGAAATCTCCATGATATATGGCATCACTGTTTAACCCCCTGAACAAACAGCTTCATGCCTCTGATCCGTGGTGGAGTGTTACTAAATACGTTTTGGTCATGCACGTCTTTTCTTGGCAATATAGACGTAAGCAATGTTGGCTGACAGCCATCAAACGTGGTCATCCAGATGCTCATTTGCATCAAGCCGGCCGCCACCGCTTGTCCATCAGTGCACTTCTATGTAAACGATTTTGTCATGGGTGAAAGTGGGTTGTGTGCATGCCTTTATGCCAATTACGCTCACATGGAATTTAGAAATGAAACTGTTGGACCATTAAAAACCACACAGATCGAGATGTGAGGATAAATGCAGCAATGACAGCACAGCAGACAGTAGGCCCGACTCTTCTGTTCATGGACACAAACTGAATTTAATGACACACTTTGTTGCATATTTCACATGTGGAAATACATTGACAATAACAAATAGAGAGCGGTCAGAATACATTAAGTTTTTCATTCTGCCCTAATTTGCAAATACGTGTGAATGCGTTAGGGAGAAAGTAAGAATTGCATTTTAACAACAGGAACACCGAATCAAATTTCCACTCTAAATGCAATCTCTGTCTCTTTCCAACTCCTTCTATTCTTATAATGCAATCGATTATGTGGGACTGCAGGTCAAGACGGGTCACGGAATTAATGAACGCAGAATAGGCTTTCCTATTCAAAATCAATAACGCAGGACCTCGCACTATGGCGTTCATAAAATGCGTTTCACAATAAATACATATTATATTTGGTGAAATGTCTTTGAATGTGGCTTGTTTGCTTGATAATGCCGTGACTGTTTTAAAGCTACCAACGTGGCTGTTTGATGATGGTTAGAGCTCAGCACATCTCGGCTGCTGTAGCATCTGCAGCTTTTATTACATCCGGTTTGTCAATTCAGCTTGAATCCCTGCTGTTGAACTGACGCAGCAGATGTTCATGTTGAACTAAGGAATTAGTTTGAAAGCAAAAGAAAACAAACACTGAGAGCATCAATTGTGTATGTGTGTGTGTGTATGAGTGTGAGAGAGAGGGAGAGAGATATCCTTTATTTTGGAGGGTTGTCCAGATTGCCAGATTCAGTTAGTGCTACACTTCAGCTAAATATTAGAGGCACTTTTAGTATCAAATGGAGGACATTTATGAATGTATTATTTTTTAAATAAAAGCATGAATATAAAGCTAACACAATATATTTAACCACGGTGCATTTGCGTAAAAGCTACCATAATTTACATTCATGAGATTTAAAAAAATTCAAACATGTAAATTCTCCTTCCAGCAAATGTTTAACGCTGCACTCACCTGCCCAGCAGGCAGCCATCTCCACTGTGTTGATTTTAGCTCTGGTGCAACATCATGGATGAATGAAAAATATTGTATATCTCTTTCCCACTATGCAAGGAGATGGAAGTCTCCAGAGCACAATGAGAAACATGACTTTAATTCAATAGAGACTTCCATTTGAGGCCAGACATGCCCTGGAGCCATCAGCGCCGACATCAAACTGTACAAAAGACACTCAGTAACATTCTAGCCAGAACAATCACGACTTCAAAAGCCCCAGACCTGAAAGCAGAAATTGTCTTCATGCAAACATCGAGGTCACGCTTCTGTGAGCGGTTTGTGTGGTGATGATTTTCTTTCACGGAACAAATATGCTTTACTCTATTCGGTTTTTCCTCACACATGGAAGAAACATTTCAAATTTCCAACTTTATAAAGTTGCAATTTTCAAATCGTTTCTACTGTGGACTTTTCAGGTTAGGTGCATTTGAGACCGGGTTGAATTAAAAGCTGCACAAGCTGCAATGTATTTTTAAAATGTGCTTTACGTATCTGTCACGTGTATTCGGCAACTAAAACATCATGATGAAAAATGATTTGGTAGAAATATAGACACTTTACAATTTGCCTTTCTCTCATTCACCCACACGAATTCAAGCATTGATAGCAGATATATCTCTCACAAGGAACACATTTCAGTTCAACCATTCAACATTCATTCTGCACAACTTTCTGTTTTGTTTATATCGCCCAAACCGATTAAGTAGCTGCACATTTGACCTATCAGTCCACATTTTTACAAAAACAGAGGTCACAACTGTCATGGTCTCTTGTGTAATCTGCTTCTCTGACGCTGTTTTTCTTTTTCCAGGTCTTGTGGTGGGCGTGGCTGCGGGCGGGTTGGCTGAACACCTGGGGTCGCACCTGCTGGTCATTTGCTAATTAGAAATGTTTGCTATATAGACCCCGCGTTTCGGCTGCTGTGGTACCGGATAAGGATTGCGGTTCCCGTTGCCGAATCATGTTTCTCTCAGGCCTGCGTGTATTTCTCCAGCCAGTTTTGCCTTCTCTTCTACAATGTCTTTTGTTTTGGTGGTGTTATTGTTTTCCATCCTTTTTCCAGACCCTGCCTGCTGTGTAGTGTTTAGCATTTAGCATTTTGTTTTGGCTGTATTTTGTGTCAGTGTTTTTCTAGGACCTCAGCCAGCCCAAGCTTTAGTTCTTCTAGTATAGTTTGTTTGGGTCTTCTGATTTCTGTTATTCTGTATTTACCTTTCTTGTATGCGTGTTTTGGTTGAACTATTACACCTGCCTCTGCATTATGGGGTCTGCCAGCTTGTTCATTACAACCTGTGACAACAGCCTTAAAGGAGACATATTATGAATAACTCACTTTTCCCATGTTTCTACACTATTATGGTGGTTTTGCATCATTCTAAACCCAAAAACAGCTAAATAAACCATCAAGTGAATCCTGCATAGTTTGCGTAGTTCTGTAATCGAGTACAGAAACACGTCTGGCAGAAATCTCGCCCCCTGTGATAACACAGAGGATGAACGTTCAACGTGCACATACATGCACATTCATTGTGTGCTTGCATGTCAGAGGCTTTTCTGACAGAGCTGTTTGGGACAGAAAAGAGGGACACTGTCCTGCAGCATCTGTTTGCTATTTTGACAAAAACCGTATTTCATACAAGTGTCTGAGAACTGCGATACCTTGTGGAAAAAGAGTATAATATGTGATCTTTAACACATGACATTTAACATTCAAAAAAATAAGAGTTGTCACATCACACTGTATTTGTCTCTTTGTGTTTGTGTCTCTGCATTCATTTCTGTCTCACTATTGTATGTGTGAATTCTGTGTGTGTGTGTGTGTGTGTATAACAGCCAGTGTAATCTACAGAGTGACTGATCCTTCAGAGGATCTGTGGGCCAAATGTCAGGGGGCTCTCTTCCTTGATGATCTATGAATGCATGAATCAGCAGTGTAAGCCAGTCCAAAGAGAGGAAGTATCACTCCATAAAACCAGATCAGCTCTTTATGATTCACATAATGCTGCCGATGCACGAAACGTCCAGACACAGATTGTTTGCCAGAACAGACGTTTGTGTGTAAAAAAAAGAAGAAAAAGCCTCAGGGGTGGAGGTGGATGATACATTCTCTCCATTGTGGACGGCAGCTTTGATAAATGTAACTCATAACTGTCCCAGTGGAAAGTCTTGGGGCAGAAGACTGTTTGTTTGGATCCAGCAGTTAGTCAAGCAATATCATCTGAATGATAAATAGGACAATAGCCAGTTTATCAAAAAACTGATAATTTTGTCATGCAGGTACTACATAAAGTACTTGACAAATGCCCGAAATACTTATCTACATAAATATTTTATGAACCACTACTCTGCACGTTCTGCTTACTTCTGTGAATTATTCACATACGCAGACATTTCATTCAATAAAGTTAACCTTGTGAATATGAGTGCATCAAATCTGATACGTGGGATTTTACGACTGAAAAATCGGATTCTTTTTGTCGAACTCATTTAACTAATTGCGAAACTGATTGAATAACGTAACACGAACTTGAACTAACCAATGATACGCACACTGAGTCCAATGATTCAGCGCTAATCTGTTATCTGGAAACAAGGTACTAATGAAAAATATTATCAAATAAAACAAATCTCCCATCTTGCAGTGATTTAAGTGAAATTAAAGCAGCGGCTTCATCCAGTCTGCTTCAACTACACTCCAAACGAGAGTCGTCATATCGAGCCCCAGAGGCTTTCAGCACCTTGCTTCCCTAAGTTGAAGTCAAACGGACTCGCATTTATCACACCGTAACCAAGTTGATCACAAGAAGTCCTCCGCTCAGCTTGAATGCACAAAGCCATCGCTTCAGTCTGCTGGTCGCTGCAAGCAGTAAATGAGAGGCATCCATTCACATTAGCACCCCCTACCCACTCACACCACATCACTCACAGTCTCCCCGGACTGCTCCGTATTAATAATGGATTCCTGCTTTTACCGTAAGCTTTGGAGTGTGCATGTGTGTATGGGTGTGTTTCTGTGCCCACTGATGCAGCATGCTGCCAAATATCCTCCTTCATTTCCTGGGAACGGGATGGCAGCGTTTGTTCAGGAGTTTTGATTCTAAAATCTGGACGTCACAATGACTCCACCTGTGGTTGCTCAGTGCCAGACACACACATGAGCACATAAAACGGCGACAAACGGATGCATTCGATACAGATACAGTAAAAAAAAAAAAAAAAGAAACATGACTGACATGTATGATTCAAACAGAAGAGCAAACAAATGTTGTCCTGTCATTAAAGGTTGTTGCAAGAAGCATTTCCATCTGTGATTGTTTGGATAGACGGGGATAACTCCACAAAGAAGACCCGGGAGACAATCCTAAAGCTTTGACTTGCATTTTTTTTAAAAAGTAATACGAGCTATGACAAAACTCCACAGACTCCAGCAATTTGCATGTTCACCAGGAACAGAACAGAAAAATCTGAACCGTTAAGACAACGTGCCAGAATAATAAATGCGCCGAGCCATCTGTGGCTGTTAATACAATCAGCATCGACATGTATCTACGTTCTCACTTTGGTCTAGTGAAAAATAATCATCTCAGATCCATTTTGTAAATGGTAAGAAATAATCCATTACCTCAACTAAACCCAAAATTTGCATCATCAGATATAAGTGTGCCAAAGAGCCCACGGTCAGAAAAGGTTGACAGACAATCACTTTGTAGTGTTGACTCAATACAGGACATTACTCGTGTATTAAATGCTTCATAAGAAGAAACTTATTGCATATTTGTGGAGATGCTAAACACCAGCTGCCTCAATCTGTTTAAAGGTTTCCGTTTCCTTTGATTTGTTTGAGGTAATGGGTAATGTTATCAGAATATATATATTTAAGTAACTCTACCAACCCCGGTTGTCGTGCAGCTGCAGAAACTCCCTCTCTAAATACAGCTTGACAAAGATAACACAATGTAGGAGTAAAGCAGTGCCTTCATTGGGGGCATGTATGATGCCACCCTCCTGCACTGTCCTGCACCGTCTGACAGATGCAATGCAGCATTCCTTTACAGCCTTACCCTTCAAAACAGAATGAGGAGGATCTGACTGGTCTTCATCAAAGGAGCTGGTTAAAGTGAATGAGCATCGTTCATATTTGAAATACTTCAAGGTAGAAACTAAGGCATGAGCTCACACAGGAACCCGGTGTCTCTCTCATTCACACCACTGGACAATCTACAAATAAAAACTGGTCTGGACCTCATTTTGGTCCCATATTGTCTAATATTCAGGAGTACTTTGGTTCTTTCTGAGAAAGATCAAATTAGCCAATTTCAAGCAACAGTAAATGTTAGGCTTTTCGGATAATGTACAGGTACAGATAAAACCTCTGCTTTTTCCTGATGGACATACAGCCTGTGTCGAGAGCATCTTCCCAACCATTTCCTCATCCATACTTGTTCCGTTTTCTTATTTTCCTGTCCCTCTAAGGCCAAATGCTTGCAGCTGCATCCTTCATTTTGTTTGCCTACACAGCTGCTCCTTCAGAGATCATGTAAGGCCGTTGATTTATACTACCTGTAAAATAAAGGTCTGAAAACCATGATGCATGTGATCCAATTTTATTTTCAGATCTTAATTCCAATTGTTTTCGTGCATCGTTGAGATTCCCCCCCAAAAAATATGTGGAGGAGATTATATTGATTTCCTAATCTGTTAGGATTTTAAAATCCCTGCACTGTGAGCCTGGTATTTGCTATTTTCCATCCTAGACTAATTATTTTCATATTTTTGTGTTCAGATTCTACAGAACACAAACAATTCATTAATAATTAAATCATTTGTATTGGAGTCCCCCACCAAAAAAAACCAAAAAACAAATATGAATAAGACTTGGTTAGCCACAGTGATATTTAATCCATTAAAATTAAAAAGTTACAAATTAAAATCTCGGTAAAACAAAATAGAAGAAAAAAACTCAGCACTAGATCAATTTTAATAACTGCCATCCCTTTAACTCACTAACAAACAAAAATATTGATAGAAAAATATGGCCCAAGCTGAAAAATGTACGCACATTTGAAGCTTCCAAGGACTCGGCATGCCTTAAGTCATCATTAACTCTCCCCTATCACAGATTGAAGGTCAGAGCCGGGCTCGGGTCATATGGATGGTAAATAATTGGCTTTGGTACTGAATGTCGACTGGAGGAGAATTGTCGTGGAAGCTGCCAACCTCTTGCCTTTTTTTCATTATTTTTGTCCAGTGTTTTTTAATTGTGAGCTGGATGTGCACCAGCTAATGGACAATGGAGGATCAGAGATCAGACAAGGGGGTCGCTAGAAAATGAGGTCAAATTCTCTCCAGCACAACAACCATTTAATGTATTAGAAACCAAAACTGATGAAGTCGTTTCACAGTGAAGAGTGCCTCGGGGTGAAAATGAGCCAAAACACAATGAGCTATACTTTTACACTCACCAGAAGGACCTGAAAAATGACCTTTTTTCACAAACCTTCCTCTTTTCACACTTGAGCAACAGTGCCTCCGAATGGAGTGCAGAATACATCTAACAAGGCAGGCAGGCACAGTTACAAACGACTCCCATTTGCACTCATCCTTCTTATGCCGACCTTTAGAGGCTTATTTACAGCTTCATGAATCCCTGAAAAAAGTATGGCCCATCATGCCGGACATTTATGTTAAAGATCTGATAAAAGAGCAGTGAATGTCTCAGGTGCTTGTTCATCTCTAGGACAATGTCTCACTCTAGTTTTATTGGCTCTTCTTGGTGTCATTGATACAATAACCACAATTTTAGACTTTGATACAACATTAAAAACACGCATGCTCGATATGAATTAATTAATTAATTAATACTTTATTTTCGGTTTAAAAAAAACAAAATAAGATCATATGTTTTACACCCAGAACTGACACACATCTGTACGTGAGATTATAGTTCTGACTTTATGAGTCTCAAACATTAGCAATTCCCCTAAAGTTATAAATCCCCTGCCTCAGCTAAAACGTTCTTTGAATACAAACTGAAATTGTCTTATTTATATATCATTCAGTTCCACAACAAAACACAACATACATACACACACCAAAAAAATTGCATTCGTGACTGTCATCACAATGATAGCAATACATTTATTTTAACAACTTGTACATAAACTGTGCTGAAAAAGGACACTGACCACACATACTGATGCGGTAAGAAAACTCATTCCAAATGTTGGGACACAGCACCAGAACAGCGCTGGAGTTCAGAGCCGGGGCTCTCATCACTTCCCAACTGCTGTGCTGACATAGATATATTGGGGAATGATAAGTAAACATCTTCAACTCCATCAGCGGCATCTATGGGTGGATGCGGGCACGGCGGCAGTGGAGGTGGGAGGGGGATGGTAGAGAAGGCAGTACAACAAGGCAGCGGAGGCAGAGAGGCGAGGAATCGTTGAAGCCAGACTGCCACGGTGGGTTTGGTGATGCCTGAGGAGAATGAGGCATGTCGTGTACAAAGGAGTGCAGCCGGACAGGACTGCCTCAGCTTCGCTCCGATAATGTGGATATAAGTGCAGCCTTGGCAGGAAATGTGATTGTAGATCTGTTTTTCCAAAGTTTCAGTACTTTTAATAATTCCATACTTTGGAATTTTTTCCTCTATCTAAACAGTAGCTCATGGGGAAGAAATGAGGATCTATTCAAGAAACAAATGGAGCTGGTAGGACTGAGTGAGAGAGGAGTGGAAAATAAACTGCAGCTCAACAAAATCCACCAGCAGCAGCAGGCAAGCAGAAGAAAGGGCGGCAGAGTGAAACCGAAGCTAGGAGCAGGAAGAGCAGTGAAAGGAGCAGCAATCCAAAAGCATCTGCTGGCAGCTATACCACTCTGCACATTACAGGAGAGATGTTTGAAATAAGCAAAAAAAACAAAACTCCAACCAGATATTGTCGATGGAAGAAAGGAGCTTGTGCTCTCTGCACAATGTCTTGATTCTTTGAATGCTCCAGAGAAAATAACAAAAATAAAAATAAAAGCATCTGATTTCAACTACTGGCAGATAGTCAGACGCTCAAAGCAGCAAGTGATGTGGATCAAGAAAAAAAATGCTTGTTGCACACAAACCTGAGACCCACTTCAATCCAAAACATGTTTCTATCTGCCAAATATATTTGTTTTTTTTTTGCCACTCTATAATCTTTGCCCATATTTACTGTCACATATGATGTTAAAGTGGTATCAACTGGTAGTTTTGCAACACCAGCGGGCAGAGAGATAGCACGAATACTGATTGTGCTACATATTAGATATCTAAGTGTGTGTGTGTTTCTGTGAAATGTTCTTTTCTCCTCTGCTGTATTTGCTTTCACCCTCTCTTCCACCTTTCACCATCAATTCATGTTCCTCCTTCTGCTTCTTTAAAGATTTTCTCTGTTATATTACCTCTGGAATAATGTGATATTCATTTATGTATTATACATATTGGACACTTTATTAATGCATAGCCAGACAGCCCATGCATGCGGTGAACCTAACAGCATAGGCTCTATATGTTACAGTAAAAATCCAATCCACCTGATCAGCAAAGAGCTAGACTTAAAACAAATAATAAAAAATATAAATTCCAGTTGTTTTGCTCGTCAGATCAATTCCTCTGTGAAGCTCTCCAACCGAAACAGCTGACATTTGCACATTGATGTGGTTTCTTACAAACATACATTTGTAAAGCTGGCTCATGGTATTTAAACCCCAGTGGATGCACTAGTAATGCATGTACACAAATCATAACCGGCTACGCCCTACAAAGCCAAAATCCAGTATCATCAAAAATGTCAGCAGACAAAGCGTCTTGTGTGTTCTTCTTTCATTAAGTGTAAGCATAAAAAAAAAGATTAAAACAATATCTCGGGGAACTGTAGCACAACAGCACTAACCTACTAAAGTAAAGATCGAGCACTTTCAACTGAGGCAAAAAAACAACAAAAATTCAATAAAAACTCCAGATGCTGCACTTTTGCCTTTGCATGGCAGCGCTGATGCACGGTGGTCCTTTCATTTTACCATGCTGCTGGCCAGTGATGGAATTCATGTGGTTTTGTGAATGCACAAAACCACATGGATTCCCATTCATACTGCATGGCCTTTTACCAGATATACAATTGGGGTGGAACAACTTCTGAAAGTGGCTCAGATCTGATAAAAAAAAAACATGACATTTGTGCATTCACAGCGCTGAAGAAAGCCTCAATAAGCGTACAACCTTGTGTGTGCTCACTGCATCTTGAGGAAAGTAAGCTTGAAGGAGGCCTACGCTCCGCTGAGGGCCATCCTGTATGTCACATCAATACAGTTTCCTTTTCCTCAATTCCTACTCACGCCCACTTGCACATACGTAAATGTGCATGAAACAAACACAATCCTCATCAAGATGAATGACATTTGCTCCTCGAAACATGTCGTCATATTGTAACGCAACTACATAATTGCTCTGGTCCAGCCATCTCCAAGGTTTGCGGTGTAGTGTGTGTGTTTGTGTGTATGCGGGTGTTGCATGTATGGGTTTGCGTGAAAGGGAGAACCTCAATGATTGTCGACCTGTAACGCCTTTAATTGGCTAAATGAGTTCTGGAGGTGATGGATGTAGATAATTGTCTCGCTCCATTTGCTTGGTTCTCATCCCAACACACAAAGTGTGTTCAGGAACAAATGAGACCCAACACGCTCCACAGATCTGACATCCATTTTCAGCCTCAGGGCTGGCTGAAGCATGCCGATGTGGGGGCCGGGGGGGGGGCTGTGTGTTTGTGGTGGTACACTGGTTGTGTTACGGAAGGAAAACATGCACTGCTTTTTAATCCCTCTTTTGCGTTGGCCAGGTTAATCTTTTAGTTAATATGTCTCTAGGCTAGAATGAGCTCTCGGATCTTATCTGCAAAATGCATTTGTGTGTGTGTGTGTGTGTGTGTGGATGGGGGTTAATGCACGGCATTGTCGAGTTCTTATACCCTGATGTGTTTGCTTTTATCTTACAAAACCAATTTACCTCCTACCAGACTTCCTGTCTCCAAACAACAAACACACATGGTCACATCCGGTGAATGATTTATCTTCACACAGCTAATGCAGGCCCGTATGACCAATGTGTATGGGTGGCATGTGCAAGTCAGAACCCCAGGCACTAGCCCATTACTTTCACAAACAAGCAAAACCTCCACATGGCTGACACAATCCTGCACACTCCTCTTTGAACAACAGTCACTAATTCATTCCTCCGTGAATAGCAAATGCGACTGTGGGAAAAGCGGATAGTCTGAGTTTATATAAATCATCATCGCTACGAGACAAAAAACACACTCATGAACCACAAGCTCTTCAGATCCGCTGCATGCCTCTATGTTCATCGTGCATTCTGAAGGAACATTCTGGTTTCCCTTCATTCCCTGTAAATGTCTAATTTTACTATCCTAATCATCTACTCCTGTCTCAAACACTTATTATGCATATGAAACTGGAAGTGCAGAGGGGACCCAGTGCTTGTAATAGAATGAGCTCACACATACACACACAATCCTTGGGGATGCCATTGTTATAAATTTACCACGAATCCAGAATCATTCGACAAAATCCATCTCATCCATCAACGAAAATAGGTCGCATGCTCCCCACCCACACGCCCTCCTCTCCACGCGTTACATTCATGGATGGAAGGGAATCGCCTCTACAGTAAATGATATTACACGCATCTTTAGACAGTAGGTGTCTTTAAGTGAGCGGTCTGATCTAGAATGTTCCTTCTGATGAGAGTCATTTATCAACGGTTTTGCAGTCTGTACGTTCACCAGTGTGTGAGCGAGTGTGTGTTTTCTTGGATCGGCAGCATCTCTGCCACTTAAGAATAAGATGTGACGACCGTGTGCTCGAGTATTCCGGTAAAGAAGAACACGGCAAAACAGACCGAGCGAAAGGAATCGCAAAGATATAAATACAAAAAAATAAAGCCATTCTTCTGCTCTCTCTCCTTTACTACAAATAAGAACAAACAATCATTTTCTCTGGAGTTAATCCTCCAGTTGCTGCATTAGCGCCCCTGGCTTGCTTAATGGACATAAAGACTTCATTGTCACTTACAAATGAAATGCCACTGACACTCCACCCCTCAGAGGCTATAAAGCGCCGCAGCGGCAAATTACAGCCGTATGACCATATGCTCAATCAAGCTGCGGCGCGCCGCTGCTGCGTGAGTGACAATGTGTGATTCTAATGAGGCACAAAGGAAGAAGAAGAGATCAAAACATGAGCAAACTGTGAAGTTTCAGTGCAAAGTTGAAACACTACTAGTTTGACTGCACACACTTCAGACTGAGGTGACTCAATGAATTTGGGACCCATATAGTTAAATGAAGGGAACCAAAATAAAGAACTTTTCATTGAACTACTTGCCTAAAGCACATGCGTGTCTGATGTCTATTTATCTCTATAAAAGAAAAATGACATAAAAGGTTAGCCGTTTAAAACGTGTTCATAGAAACATATACAGTAGATGGATGACACAAGTCCTTCTCGTTCTACTGCATGAAAATTAGGTCCCACCAATGAGATCCCGCTTGTCTACGGATCGAGAGACAGGATACACCCCATAGTGTACACTGGATAGTCGCCAGTTTATCGCGGGGCCACATGAAAGACCCACACAGACATGAGGAAAACATACAAACTTCTAACAGAAAGCAATTGAAACCCGGAACCTCCTTTCTGTGATGCAACGGCACTACCCACTGCGCCACAGTGCCACCCCATGATAAGTATTTCAAATGTTCTTAATATGACAGAAACCAGCTTTGGCAGAATTTTGGAAATGAATTTGTCATAATGTGGTGCTTGAGGAGTCCACAGGCCCTCGATTGAAGGGTCACTGCAGCAGCGGCAGCAGCCAAGCTCATTGCATCAAGCATGCACGCACACACACACACACACACACACACACACACAACAGAGTGCAGTGGGGCCACATGAGCTGCTGAACCAGCATCATCTACTGTTACAGCAGACTCCCATTCAGGATCGAACTCACTAACAAAGCACCACCAACAGGAGTGAACAGAAGCAGCCACAGTTTGGAACGTTGTCATTTTCAGATAACAAGAGGGATTTGGAATTCCTAACCTAAAAAAACGAACTCATGTTTCCCTCTGCGTTGCGGTTGACTTAAGATTGCACAAATTTGAAACTGCCAGTTGAGGTGAAACCGGACTGAAATTGCACTGAAGTACAGAAAAATGTGCTAACTGACCCGCTGACGTGAAGGCTTGTCGGGTAGTTTGAAGAGTACTCCAGTCGCACTGTTGGCGGCGGTTTCTGTCTGTCGCTCGGATTCTGTTCTGCTGTCAAAGTGTCCGACTGAGAACAGTCATGACTCCGAGCCGGCGCCCGTCGCACTCGCCAGGTGATGCCATTACTAATGCGACCGGGACTCTCTCCACCCTCTGCAATCGTGTTTCCAGCCAGTCTTTGCTCACTCGCAGCAGGACAGTTAAAGTATTGATGAATTGCAGCAGCCAGCCAGACGGTGGAAAGAAGTGAAGCAGTTTCTGTCATTAGGGCAATGCTGCACACCTCGCCGCACGGCAGACTACTTATTTCAACACAACAGGGGGAGAGCATCAGCATTGCATCAGCTGTGCCTACTGCCGCGGAGAGAACGGAGAGTCAGGAGTCACAGAGGGGAAGCAAATGGGCCGACACACAGCTGGGAGAGGAGAGCACCACAAACCGCTTCAGGGAGGCTGTTGTTGATGCTCTCTCTCGCTCTCTCGCTCTGTCTCTCACTGTCTTTACAGCTCTGCAGTTCCCCACATCCTCCAGAGACTGGGGATTATGGGAATTTGCTCTATGTAGCCACACTAAGCTTCCAGGGGAGAAGGTCAAGGGTAGGCAAGACAAACTGTAAAGTCTGTCTTCTGTCAGAACAGCCCACTTGTCCTTTACCTGTCAGCATGTGTGTGTGTGTGTGTGTGGAACTTGTCGTGTTAAACTGGCATCATCACCATTTTTTAATCGTAACAAGGATTTAGAAGAAGAAAAATAGTGTATTTTTATCTCTCTTGTTTCTGCAACCAGCAGTTTTCCCTACCTGCTTCCTCACGCCTTCCCTTTTGTCTGAATAATGCCGAGTTGACGTGTGGGATGGTGCCCCCCCCCCCCCCCCTGTGAGGAGCTGAGACCAGGGTAGCAGCTGTCCTTATCAAGACTCTCATCAGAGCTGCCATGGCCTGTCTGCTCATAAGCTAATCACTTCTTACAGTCCCTTAGCATGGGACCACTGCCGCTAAAGTCATCACCAATTTGGTTGAGTGAAGCAGAATTGTGTGTGTGTGTGTGTGTGTAGCTGGAGTGGAGTGCAGGTGTGTTTAGCTAGAGGCTCAATGGCCGTGCATGGTGCAGCATGGGTCACTTATTTTACACACACACACACACACACACACATTTTTCTTCCCACCTGCCAAAATGCATTTGCTGCAGACAAGGCTCAGCTGTGTGTAATGAGCAAATGGCGCCTTGTTTCACACAGCAGCACACACGGCCATGTGAAAACGGCCATTTGTATTGACAAGCACTTCATTCTGGCGTGTTCAGGTGAGGTAATGGTACAGCCAGAGGGGAAGCATATCCTTTCAGCCAACTTCAGAAATGCCCCCCCCCCCCCCCTGATGCTGTGCTGGTTGATTGTTCTGTTGAGGGTTGTTCAGCCCAGCCCGCTGGTAAATGCCATACAACCAACTGTCAGCAGCAATGATTTATTATCCGTCACTCCAGCCAGGCAACAAATATATTTACCTTCTGGTGTCGCAGAGGCAGAATATGGAGCCATATTATAAAAGAGATTTGATTGGTTGGGCCAAGGAGTGTCAAATCCAGGGTAAGAAATAACAGGTAGAAGGAAGCTGGAGACATAAAGAAGGTTGAGCCTTCTGGAAGGAAATGCTGCAGATGAAGCTTGTGTGAATGAAAAATTCTAAAAATGAATTTCTGCTGCAGTACCAAAGCACCCTTAACTCTTCACAGAGGGCTTTTCCGCCAAGTCTCCCAACCTGGCTGCATTCGCTCCCATCACATTGACTACTGCTGATGGCGCAAGCCCTGGTTGGCAGGATCCAAAAAGCGGTCAGCAAGGTTAAGGTCACGGTTCACAGGGGGGCATTTTTTTGGCATTCCATTCAGTCAACACAATTTAAAAAGCCCTCCATTGATGAACATGTGCTCAATAAAGGACATTAGGACCTTCAGTGTTGAAGTTCAATAGAAAATGATTTGAGTGCGTCACGCAGAAGCAGGAAAGGTGAACTGGTGTCGCTGCACTGACTGCCCGTCGGACTTGAGAAAGATGAAGCTGGAGGGAGGCAGGATGGAACTGGGACAAAAGAAGAAAGCAGGAAGTGACTGGCGCCAAATGAGAAGACATAAAGATATGATGAGGAGGCAGGTGGGCGTGCCAAAAGTGTGACAGGCAGATAAACAAGAGACTGTCAGTGGCTGCATCATCGATCCACTGTGTGAGTGCAGCGACTAGCTGTGTATGTTGACTTACGGGCCCAACACAACCAGCCTGACGGATCTCTCTCATGAGTTTTTTACGAAAGCTACAGTGAAAGTTGTGATGATCTCTTCTTCACCAGCAGCCTTGCCAGACTCCAGCCGGCAAACGAGCAGCAGACATGAAGAAACGGAAGGAATTCAATTTGAAAGCCTGAAGGAAATGCAAGTAGTTGAAAGGATGGGCGAGATGAAAGCAGAGAGGTGGTGGAGAAAATTGCACCACGATGAGAAATGGCAAGAACTGTCAAATCAATCACTGCTCTGACAATCAAAGTGGCTCAGATGGGCCTGAAATTATAAAAAAAAATCTCGTTAATTCTAGTGAAACACAAACTGGCCCGCAAGATCGCTCTGGATGCTGAAATGTGTTGAAATATGATGAGATTGTGTGTTTGCATTTAAGCTTCTTCGCTTCCATGGAAGAAGTAACAGGACATTGGCTAAACCTCGATCATTTCTCATTTATATATCCATCCATCCATCCTCCATCCATAAATCCATCCATCCATAAATCCATCCATCCATCCATCAATCAATTTTCCTGTCGATGAGACCATCGACCAAAGTTCCCCATCATCTCATCCACAACCGCTTTTCCGTTTTGCGGGTCATGGGAGTTGCTGGAGCCAATCCCACATTGCTATATATGGTGGAGAGGCGGGGTACACCTCGGACACGTCGCCAGCGCATGGCGGGGCCACACGTAGACAGACAACCACTCGCGCTTATGGATAATTTGGAAATTGCATGTTTTTGGAGGTGGGAGGAAACCGAAGAAAACCCACACGGCGACGAGTACATAGAAACTCCACATCTGATCTGAACCTGGTACTTCCTGCTGTGAGGCCACAGCACTAACCACTATGCCTCCATTCATTCATTCATTCATGCATTCATTTATATTTGTCACAATGTCTCTGGATTTGTCTTTCTAACTTTCTACCTGGAGCTCATTGGTCAGGGGGACAAACGGACATTTTTAGGCTGTTTTTAGGGCATTCTTGTCCATTTTCTTTTAAATGACAATCAGAAACGTCACAAAACGAGACGGAACGAGGCATTTGACCAGTATAAGGAAACAGTTCCTTCGCAAAAAAAAAAAAGCCCATCCCAGCAACAAGACGACCCAGGACGGCCAACCCAAGTGCGCATTCTAGCGGCGACAACATTTGCGTTTGGGCGTGCGTGATTGTGATTGTGAACCCGCTCTGTCATAAACATGTACTTACGGCAGAAGACATATTCCGTGTAGCTGGACCAGATCTTGTCCTCCGTGTGCTGGCTGACGTACGACGCTGTCACCGACGAGTTGCAGGCCACCATCTGAAAGCCACACTCTGACAGCATGTCGAACGCCCTCTCCAGGTGCTTGAACTTCAGGTAAAACCGCGATGTGTACCGATCCGGGGTCCTGTCCGGGTCCCGACTCTCGTTCAGGGTCTCCCCGAAGACTTCTTTAGCGAGAGCCACCCGCCCGCATATCAGTATCCGAGGCACCCTCCTGAATTTGGCATCTGCGTGACTTTCTCTGGCCAAGGTGCACGACCCGCGATAGCCCACCGTGATGAAGCCGCTCTTCCTGTCCGCGGGGACGAGGGACGGCGGCGGGCACTGCCGCTGGTCGCTCCCTTGGGAGCCGTCTTCATGGTCACTGTGGAAGTGGTCCTCCGGGCTGTGCTTCAGGTCATCGGGGGTCAGCAGCTTCACCAAGTCGGGCAGCTGGAAGTATTCTGCCTCCTTCCTGAGCCTCCCTTTCTCTGGGAAGTGGTCCGGCAGGACGACCTGTTTGTCTCGGAGGTAGTCCAAAACGTACCGGAACAAAAACCCGTCCCTGTCGATGAAATAACGGCCTTTGGGGTCTCGCGCAAAGTCATTGGCTGCATCTTTTTTGGAAGAGAAAAGCTTCCCGAGCAAGGAAGTCGGCGAGCTGACCAGAGTTGCGTGGCGCGTGTAATAAACCTGTCCGCCCACGTTTAGCTCGACAACATCTGGGAAACTGTTCTGGACGGACGCTGCTGCATCTTTGGGGTTAGTCCTGCAGTTTCCACTCAGCGCCATCGTTTCCGTCACGCACAACACAACTACGCTCGGGCGGCACGCCTATTTCTACAAGTAAAAAAAAAAAAGAAAAGAAAAAGAAAAAGAATAGATGGATCAATTTCAGAAGTTGCAACACTTTTCCCCCAAAAGTTCCTCCGAGAACAATGTGAATAATTGTTTTCATCTGTCCATGATCACCTGCCGTTCTTCAGCGATTAGTCGAAGATGGGGGTAAAAGATGGCAGTCTGTGAATGGGAATTTAAAGGAGGAGAAAGGACGTCGCTGAGAGAGAGGGGCTTGCTTCAGTCCCTAATGCAAAAGCATTACAGGGGCTTGGGGCGGTGGGGGGGTACGAGGCTGAGAAATGAGCCTACAGAAACATTTTTTTTTTTTTTTTGCTGTTGGTATTTTCCAACAAGCAGAAAATTACGCAGGAGAATCAGTGAAAAAAGTCCCCAAAAAACTTTACGAATATAGTCCAAACAGAAGCCGGTCTTGTGTTTTCTCTTTGACTTGATCCAAATAGATTTTCCAGGCTGTGTAGATCACAGGGAGGGGGGGGGGGGGGAGACAGGAAGCCTTCCACGGGCGAGAAACTTCGCAGGCAAACCTCAGGACCCCGCTAATCCTGTCGCTTAAAGACGTGTCCTTCTACGGACTGAATCCAACCGAACACATTATTTTAAAAGATCTTCGTTGTGTCCTAAAGAGGCGGAAAAAAAGAAAGAAAAAATAAAAACGCTTTTCAGGAGCAGCAGAGAAGAGCGACCCGCCGCTGCTGGCTGCTCCTGCTGGGAACTGTCCGCGGTGCTGAAACGAGCATCTCTCACTCTCTCTCTCTCTCTCTTGCTCTCTCTCGCTCTCTACACCCCCCTCCTCTCCCACACAGAGATGGGTGGTGTCTCTATGGCGGCTTCCCCGTCTTGTGTCTTTTATATTATATCTATCTTCTTGATTAACATTTAAATTAAGATATTGCAACCCCTTTCTTTGTATTTCTTTTGCATTGTTAATTTCTTACACTGTAGATAAAACACACTCATCTAGTATTTGTTTATATCAGTTTGACCTAATGTCGAGTTTAATATCATTTTGTGATGTTGGTTCATTTATTCATAACTGGTCAGAGTGATCTAGCCAGCTATCAACCTGATTTCTTTTTGTTTTTTTGTTGCTGTTGCTGTTGCAAAAACCCATTTGATCTTTCTGACGAGGAGAAACGTGGAAAAAAATAACTAAAAAATATTAAATGCAAATGTTCAAATGTGAGCTGCTGCTGGCTGCTGATGTTGAAGAGTGCACAGCTTTCACAGCAAATTTACTTCAACGTCATGGAAGTGGATATTTCTGCTATTTTTAAAAGCTAAACGCTCACTTCGTTGTCATTTCAGCCCCCAGCTTGAAACACTTGGCGTTGCATTTAGTTAGAATACATAAATACAGGCTGCATTTATTTGCAAGCCTGGAACAGATCTGTCTATTATTCCCACACTCACATTTTAACTGGAGCAAATTTTGACTTTAGCTGTTAAAAGAAAAATCCTCTTTCTTTTTAAGTGTTATCTGGAAGTCGAACGTTAATAGCTACTACTGCCAACGAGCTATTGGCGTGATCTTTTATGTATTTGACGAGCAACAGCGCCCCCCTCTGTTCACACTGCGACATTCCAGGACTTTATTTTCACCATCAAGGACAGCTCTTCACACAGGCAGCACTAAAAACAGTGTGCAGTAGCTGCTTTGTGTGTAGGTGTCCGTTAATCAGTATAAATGGAACGGTAGGATAAAAAAAAACAATTCCGTTTGGGATCAAACACCAGCACAATATAATCTGTATTCTCACAACCATGCAAAATGTTCTGCAGCTGCACTGCCACGTCACACCTTGTGCATGCATACAAACAGTGTGTAAAAAATGGAAGAAAAATGTGCTGATTCTGTTCAATCTAACAAAGTCTGTCTCATGCGAGAGTCCGTATTACAGCACTCTGGCTCTGGGCTGTGTTTATTTTCCTTTCTTTTCATCTACCCGCTTATATAACACATTTTGCCTCAAGCCAAACTACATTTTCGGCATTCCTTTGCCTTCCGTTTTCTATCTCTAAGGTCAGGATGCATTTTAAAATTAGAATCATGGAGTCAGAACTGTGGAGGCCGCCAGGTGCTTCTTACAGGTGGAGGTATCAGGTAAAACCTGTCCTCACTCAGAATTGGAACTGGTTACAAAGCAGCTATAGGGTTTATACCCTGAATGATAAATTCACTATTTTCCTCACTCCTTAGTTGAATACTGAAATACTACTTTTACCACATATTTGTGCATATGACCACAATGGATATTTGTTTATGATGCAAATGCAATGGATCTTGAGGTTGAACCATATTGATATTTGCATTAGAGTGCATTTTGAGATGATTTACCTCTAAGCTAGATTCACAATATGTCCTATTAACTCTTCAGATATGATACGATACGATAAGTGGAGCAAAAAGTGACTTGCATAAAGCAAAGTGAATTAAAGACAGAAAGAGACAGAGAGAGAGAGCTTGGAGATGCAACTGGATGGAGCCTGAGCAGTCACGCAGAAGTAGGCCACACTATAGCAGCTTCATCATAAATGCATGGAGCTACAGTGCTTCCTGCTATGCTGCTATTTAAAAACGATGCGATTGGCCACCTGTAAAGAGTCAAAGCAGTTTGGACTAACACAGTTCTGCTCAATGCTGTTTTCTCCATCCCCACAGAAGACCTATGCTTGCCAAACACACAGCCATTACAAAAGCAAATTAATAAGCAGACAGAAGGCATTTACAATGGATTGCATTGTAAATGCCTTCCAAAATAGATCAGCCTAGAATAAGTAACACCTTGGGAATGTTAGAAGAGGCCTTTTTGAAGAAAAGGCTTAAGATTCTCACTTTTTTGTATCACTGAGAAATTATTCTGAAGCTAAATGAAAGTATTGTGACGTCTATCATCGGTTCCTTTGAGTTTTATGTCTTTGAAAACTTGCTTTGGCCTTATGTTAGTCAATACGGAACATATGACGAAACACATGCATCACCAGAGCAGCAGTAACATAAATAAATAATTTATAATTTTTCCACGAGAGACACAAAATCAAAGAGATTTTTTCATTTTCAAGAAATCCACTTCTCCATTTCAAGTAAAATCTCAGCTCATGGTGTATTCAGTTCTCTCTTCATCGCCATGAAGTGAATAACATTGAGAGCTATTTTCATGCCAGAAACAGATGGCTGATAAGAACAAGTTCCATTTTCCGCAATCATTACAGCCAGATTGAAAAATGTCAGGCCTTGGATGGGAAATTCGCAAACTTACAGCAGGCAAATATTCAATGCATATACATTTAGTTGACTCAGAGAGTATTTAACAAAATAGGTATCCGATGTCCCTGTTTACAATCTTTATTCAAAAATGGTCAACTATTTCTTATTCACAAAAGTGAGACACATCTGGCTTGATTGTTAAAAAAAAAAGAAGTAAAATATGTCACCTAAACCAATTGTAGAAGAGGAGGAGAGTATTATTGTTGTGTGTTATTTGGGGAAAGGATCACAGGACAAGGACTTGACATCGTTGATAACATTATGCCTAATTGTTTTAAGCACATTAGCGCTTGATGGCACGAGAGCACAGACAAATATATATATATATACTGTATCAGAAGCCAGTTCCTTGTAGGCCTGCATAGACAATCCTTTTTTGTTGTTTTTTATCCCCAGACTAGCAAGACATAAAGAGAAGCCTGGGCTGGTGGATCTGTTTGGGGGTTGGCTTGCTGTAGCGGAATGCTCAGAGCGGGGTGGCATGTCAACTGTAGACCCGTTGAGGCATGGATCTGGCTGCTGTTTTCTTCTTGTATCATTTACTCACATATGCAGCCTGCCAATGGTCCATTCACATGATAACAGGCAGCAGGCTGGTGACTGTCCCTCTTCAGCAGCTCCAGCCGATGAGCTATCAGTTTCAAGTGTCTTCAGATGCTGCTCTGCAAGGCGTTTAGCTTGATAAACAAAGTAGAAGTCTGCTGATGCCCCTAAAATAATTTTTTTAAAGCTTCATATAGCTGAAATATTGATCTTCAAACATAAACTCAGTGACGTCCTTGAGGGACAGAGCAGCAAGAGACAAGATATTTTTAGCTGATCCCAGCAAGTGTGTATCCTCTGCCACTTCCACTCAGATCTTCTGCAGCAGTCAGTTGAATGTGAGGGGGCAGATCGAGTTGCATCACATCTCAAACTAGAAAACTAGAAAGGCACTCAGAGAGCGCAGACCTCCACCAAGCAGCTCATGATTAGATTTACACCGTCCACATGGTGATCTGGATCATCACCAAAAGGTTCTAAATTGTTCTTGGTATCTTTATACACCAACTATGAAAAGGAAAAGTGAATCAGAGTTTATGTGTATTTTTAACTGATTTTTGACTATAAATTGGCTTTTAATGTTAAAATGTAATATTTTTTCTCAATGTCATTCTGGATCAGATCCAGATGAAATTAGGTGGTGAGATAGACGCCCCCACCCTACATGATTGTGTCAAATTCCATAAACATTGATCAATAATCAACTGAGATATTGAGGAACAAAATCTGAGGCTCCATTGACTGCAATGTTACTGAAAAATTCAAAGTGATCCATAATCCAAGATCTCTTCTGGATCATCACTAAAATGTAATCATCTGTTCCTGGTATCATTCCCAACATTTCCTAAAAGGTTCATCCAGATCCATTCAGGACGTTTTGAGTTGCTTGCTAACGGTCTGTCGGACCGGCAGACAGACAGACGGACGGACGGACGGCGATTACATAAAAGCCGCCTCGCCTCAGTGGAGGTAATAATGGTATCAATATTAGGATCTACAAACCACTTCCACAAGAAAGTAAATTCATTTCGACTCGAGCAGACTAAGAGACTGGTTTATGTTTTATTCTCTTGGACACTCAACACCAGACACCTGGTGAAGAAGGCCCAGCAACGGCTATTCTTCCTCAGGAAGCTGAAGTGGGCTGGACTCTCCTCTGTGCTGCTTGCAAAGTTTTACCGGGCCACGATAGAGAGCATCCTGTGTCTCAGTGCGACCGTGTGGTACGGCAGCTGCACGGCGCAGGACAGGAAGGACCTATCCCGGGTGGTGAGGACAGCTCAGGGGATTGTGGGTCACCGTCTGCCTGATTTGGACTCTGTTTACATCTCCAGAGTCCAGAGGAGGGCCAGACGCATCGCCACAGACCCCACCCACCCGGGCCACAAACTGTTTGTCCCGTTTCCATCAGGGAAGCGGTTCAGGAGAATAAGAAGCAGCACTACGAGGCTCAGAAACAGCTTCTTCCCCCGGGCTGTGAAAGCAGTCGTTCCCTTGTAGCGATCTGGGATGCTTTATGCCGGCCCTGCTGTGCTGCTGCTGCTATTTTGCACTACTGCCTGTGATTCACACTCTCTTTGTGTATATATATATTGTTTCTTAAGAGAGAGAATTTAGTTTTTGTTTTTGATTTTGATTATGTTATGATGTGTGCCTTAAGCCGTGGGCCTTCACACGATTTTATTATGTTCGCATATTGATAATAAAGTATCTTGAATCTTGAAGAATCTTGAATCTTGAATTGAGAAAGAAAAAATGAGCTGGATTTCTGCTTATTCCAGCAAGTCAGAAAATATGAACTCCTTCTTGTGTTGTGCCATTCCCTCCTCGTCCACCCCCCAGCACACTCTAAGGTCCACTGCTGGCCCTGGGCATGAGGCTATAAAAACATTCAATAATAATCACAGGAGGGAAAGCTAGTTGAGGGACAAACAAGCAACTCTTGGACTCAGGATAAGCACTTTCCTGCCGTGCACCGCACAGAGCTGAGATGTTGAGTGTCTCAGCTTGCCTTCCTGCGAGCAACACAGCAGCAGAGCTGTCATCTCACTCACTTAACAGCGACTCTGCAGGTGTGTGTGTGCTGTACCGTGCACTGGTGAAGGCAAAGAGGCTGCATGCTGGCAGCCAAGTCTAAACACAGCAGGGGTTTCATGGCTCCACAGTTATTCAGGGTGATTCCACATCTCATTTATGGAGCTGACAGGGTAGATGATGACAAAATTAAGCTCAAGCATTTACACTGTTGTCATTTACTGATTCAGCTCTATTTATGTACAGTGTTTTTTTTTTCCTGTGTATTTATAAAACAAGAATGTATTCTTACAAATACATTTAATGAAAGAATAGTTTGAATGTAAGCGATGTCTTTCTCCTCTACTCTAATTTGCATTCTTCTCAGTTTCTCAGTTTTGCATTAGCAGCTGTAGCGTGACCTTTATGAAGGCCTTTCCCCACCATGAGCAGCCTGTATGAACTCAAGATCATGTATCTCATATACAAACCATCATTGAGTCACCGCAAAAAAAGGCAAAACATGTTATGAGTGGGGTAGCACAGCAGTGGCACAGTGGGTAGCGCTGTTGCCTCACAGCATGACGGTCAACAGGGTCAAATCCTTGGGGCCTTTCTGAAAGGAGTTTGCATGTTGTCCCCGTGTCTCTGTGGGTTCTCTCCGGGTTCTCCAGCTTCGCCACACCACTAGAAACATGCAGTTCAGGTGAATTGGTGCTTACGCTAAATTGTCTGTCGGTGTCAGTGTGCGCGTGAATGGTTGTCTGTCTTTAATGCGATCCCGCGTCAAGCGGCTGGCGTCTAATCCGGGGTGTGCCCCATCTCTCGCCCGTAGTCAAACGAGATAAGCTCCAGCAATTTTCTAAAATGATTGTTTTGGTGAGTGTTGCAGGAGGGCTGGAATGGGGGATGGGAGCACAGGCTTTTTTATCTTTCAGCCATACACTTAGGATTATCAGCATTGTGTTTCTGCACACAGTGCATGAGTCACAATGAGAGAGAAACAACACAAACATTATTTCAACATTGTCAGTGCAATATATTGCACAACAACTGGTATGAATGTTATAGCTTAAAGTCAGTGGACTAAGCTGCAAATTAAACCTCCCCTTTCCACATGGAGACAAAAAAAGAAGATGATCGAGCTTCATTTTGTTTCATCATGTACATCCACGGTGCAGTGAAACGCACGCAGCATTGCAACCAGGAAGGTCTGTGTGTGTCTTACAGTATAGCGGGCGCTTGATTCAATTTGCACAATGTGCGACTCACTCAAGCACTTAGCCAAGATCAAGTTGTGGGTGTCGTGAAAAGATAGGAGGAGGCGGAGGATCCAAGCGCTCTGCAGAAAAATCTCGGTCCATTAGTTAAACATACATGCATTGAGTGAGAGCTGTGTGTACGTTTGTAGAGTGCTGCTTACCGACTCGTGCTAACACTGATTCTCCATTCTATCGGGTTGGCTTGAGACATGATGGTCATTCACACGTCAACACGCCAGCCAAGCCCCTTCCCAAATCCGAACTAACTGGGCATTACACTCTGGTCAAAATGGTGAAATGTCTTTGCAGCCTTTTGTGGTTAGCTGTTCAGTAAAAAGTAAGAAGATATATATTGAAATAAGGAACATGTCTCATCTCCATGCTTTCATTTTAATTAGGAATTATTTCATGGTATGAAAGCACATCGCTGTTAAGGCTGCTGATTCATTCGTTGCATTACAAGTAATGCTTGCAAGGATGACAAAGTGTATTTTAATGTTACTTACAACACAATGATAATGATGATGATGATGATGGTATGTTGATGGTTTATTTTATTTTTCACAAAACCTGTAACTTGTTGCGAGGTTTAGACTTTACCTCAATTCTAAAATAATCACAGAAAAATGAAAATAAGCAACTTAAAAGAGGATTTTTGCCAAATGCTTTCTCTTCATCTCTGAGGCCAGTTCAAGGTAGCGCACAGCACAGCTGAGATCGCCAAGTCTAAAGGGATCTTAGCCCCGTTGATGTGGTAAACCAAGCAGATGAGACGTTGCTAAGCGCCCGTTCTCCCTCTGCCAGCATTAGTACCGTGTGGGCACACTGTTAGGGGCGAGATAGCTCTGCTAGTTTACTGCCATAGTCGTCAGCGCTCCCTGCAATGTGTTCTCTCTCTCTCTCTCTCTCTTCTTTCTCCATCCCTTCAGGAGTTTCTTTGCTATACTCCTCAGCTCTTGGAATTGACGGCGAATGGTTTCTATCAGTCTGAACATGCTTTGAATGTTTAGGAGCCGACATCGCTCTTCAACTCGTATAAAAATCTGCATCAAATGCAAATGCTCAGTATACTGATTGATGCTGCAAATGTGTTGCTAGAGGAGAGGAAAAAACGGGCGTTTTTCTTCTCGTGCACTGAAACGTTTGAGTTTATTTTGCATTCCTCCTGCGTGTAGTTCCGGTGTGTCGTCTTCTAGAGTGCTGTTAAGCATTGGCTATGTTTGCAGCTACATTTGCAGTGATAATCACCATAGCACGTGGCAACACTAAGGTTTTGTTCATGTTCTTTTGTGGGTTTATTTTTCTTGTGGTTTGAACTTTTGCACGGTGGCAGAACAGATTTTTGAATCCATAAATTGGGTTTTAATGTTAAAATGTAATATTTTGCATGACAGTGCATATTGAACTCCTTTATGACTGTGATTTCTGTTGAGTGAATTGAATGCATATTTTACAAACTATGATTTTTTGTTAGAGCCTCTGTTATAAGTAAATGGGAAAATCCAGATTTTTACTTTGTATCGTGACAGTATCCACAATCCGGATCAGCATTTTATTTTATTTTTTCATATCAGGACGGGTATCCGGATCGCTCTAAAAATTTAATGGGATCTAAATTAAACCAAGATCCATCTTCAGATTATTTATTATTATTATTATTAAGGTCCATCCAACAGTTTTTCCATAATCCTGCTAATAAACAGTGAAGCATTAACACACTTCTACCAATGAAAGAGACAAATGAGAGGGCAAAAGGAGACCAGTGCAGCGACTGAAATTGCTCGATCGCTATCTCTACTGCCACCCAGTAACAGCTGAACAGGACGCCCCACAGCAATAGAACCTTGGTAGATACTTGAGTGGGAGATTTGTTTCAACCCACAGGGAGTGTCCCCAAAGACCATGGAAGCCTGGAGGGATTGTTGTCAGGTGACAGACACAAAGAAGGGCATAATGTGAGAGAAGAAATACAACAACATCGCCATACACTGTGTCCATTACACAAGAAAGGGGATCCCAGCAAAGTAACGACTGGTGTGTTTGTAACACCAACAACTTACAGTGAGGATTCTCCTGTCTTTTTTTCTGACTCGGCCCTCCGAGTTACGGGTCCTGACGCTGTGGGTTGCTATGGCGATTAGACAGCAGCTAGTCTGTAGTTGAGCATAAGAGTGGCGTCATTAGCTGGCTCTTGCAATGCTATGTGGGTGGCAGCGATTCCGCTGGAGCTGAACTGGAGCGGAGGCTCCGCGGACGAGCGCATGGGTAGCTCGCTCTGGCAGGCTGCGACGGTGGTAGAGATGCTACTGTGGCTTGAAGGAAACTAAAATGATCCATTTCTATTCATGCTATAGCGAAGCACTCTGTGCTCACGTGGTGGAGATGCAGGTGGGGCGCAGAAATGTGATGCTCAGTGGAGCAAAGAAGGTAAAAGGAGCAGAAGAGAGAGAGCATCAATCGAGGGTCTCCAAATGTTTGAACCCTACCTTGTACTCCCAATGTTGTTACTTTCTGGCCTTATCAGGCTTTACATCTTATTTACAGGTCTCTAAGGCCCAGTGAAAAAGTCTAGGCCTTTCTTTGTTTCAAACTCTGGATTAACTAAGAAAGCCAATGACTCAGCTGGGACAACACAGACCACAAATAAATAATCAATAACTGAATGGTGTTGTCGAAAGCCTCGAACCCCCTTTGTCACATGATGACAAAAAGTGGCTATGGATTTCGTGTCTGGGGTGTCACACAAGCCAATTGGAACGATATGTTATATATGTTAGGATACCAGGATGTTAAGGATGAAATTTAGGGCATATTTATGTGTAGCTTCCACCAGGCTGACAACCATGCAAAACCTAAACTGAGAGTAGCAAGAAAAGGGAGGCACTCGGCGTCTAAGTGGGGGTGGCATACTTATTAAACACACTTAAACACACATTTCTGATGAGTAAGACCTTGAATACATGAACACATCACAGTAATTTGATTCCTGAAGAAAACAAAAAAATGTTTTTTATATAATAGCAATCGTGCTCTGATGCTATCTTTGGCCTGTTTCTATTCTATCCAAATTTCCTCCCTGTAATCCAAAGTAAGATTCATGTTGGCTGTCATCTTCTCAGAGGAATATCTAATTTTGGAACAAAAGCTTCAATTGCTGATTGATACTTCTGTACTAAAGTAGCTCTCTCACAGAGTAAAGAAAGCTGCTCCAGAGAAGCACCAGATGCCCACTAGTTTGCTATCCTTATGGTTGTCATATCAGTGTGTGTGTGGGGGGGGGGGTGCAGGGGGGGTGCAGATAACTCACTAAGATGAATCAGATGAATTTATTTAATCTTGTAGCAAATGTGCTACATCAATGTCTACAAAAATAGAACTGGGCATGTGTGTGTGTGTGTTTTTTTTTTTAATGCTCATTCACATATTTGTCAATGATGGACAGAAGGAGCTAAATCTTATCTCCTCTTTGCATATTTGTAGACAAGAACATATACGGCAGCTTGATCCAGCCCGTTTTTCTCTCTCTCGATCTTTGATCCTGGGGGAGGTGGAGAAAGAGCTCTTAATTGAGGGACTGGTGGTTGGAGATGAGGAGCTGTGTCAGTAAAGGAAATTCAGTCCTTTTAATCTATTCATCCACCCGAGCAGAGCCAGCGGGATTACAGTAGAGACTTTATAAAAGATGGTAATTATGAAACCATGCCAGTATACTGCCCTAAATTCAATAACTCTCTCTCTTTCTGACACTTTTTAATTTTTGTTTGTTAAGTGGATTAACGAGAAATGTTATTCAAGTTCAAAAATAACTACTACATGTCCAAGGAAAGATGAGAGGCAATGGAAGGTAGGCAGGTATTCTTTTTCTCATTTGGTCTGCCTTGCTCGCTCCTTCAGTGTAAAAAAGGCAATGACACTGTCTAGAAGTAATCTTGGAATGAGTATTAAACACAAAGACTGGAATCTAGTTCCCAGAATTGGATTCTGAAAGCAAAATATGACAGATGCCAGAAGAAATGTTCCTTATAACTGTATTTAAACAATTGCTTTGTGCAACACCTGTCCAAAGGCCTCTCTCTGGAAAGCTAGACAAAGGGAAAAAAAAGTCTGTATTATGTTTCCTCTGAATAATGACATTGTTTGACTCCAAGCTCCCCCCCCCCCCCCCCCCCCCCCCCCCCCTACATTACTTCTATTATTTCTCTTTTTTTAAAAATAGATCTGGGACTCCAGGCTCAGAGCAGAGCCAAGTCTGGATAATTAAGTTCCTTTGTGCACTGCACCAGTGAATCTATGGCTGAAATGCCAAAATTGTATTGTTATAGAGAAGTGCCCGTGGGGATTTCAGCACTGAGGCAGAAATAAGTTTGTTACTAAACTCGATTTATGATGCAACTGTAGTCGTTTTAACAGAGGTGACAGAAGGATTTTGGAATGACATATTAATTTGATAGTTTTCATAAAAGGTAAGTTTGATGATTTTTTATATTAGCCGTCTATTATATTTACATTTACAGTCACAACATTCACTAGCACTCTCTTTAATACCCTCAACATTTGGGTGGAGTTGATTATGCTTTTATAAAGGAGGGCCCAGGCAATGTGAAATGATTAGATTTAAGGCAGATCCAGCTCTGATTGTGGAGCATTATTTTTTTTATGTGAACATATGTTCTGCAAACTTATATTTGTTTCTAAATGCATGGATAATATAAAGTAGGCCTATGTATGGGTATCATTGGTAGTCCTTTTTCTGTGTTGGTCTACAAATGTGCAGGCTCAGAAATAATTTCCTGATTTTTCATGTGTACATTACACAGCACTTGAATATCTGACTTCTGCTGTTTTAATCATAAAATGAACATCTTTATTAATTTAGGCCTCCGTCCTTAGTTCTTCTCCCGATAAATAACGGCGAATCAGATATAATTTCTCTGTGTAACAATAATCAGAACCACGGAGAATTAAAATCACTGTTTGTTAACCTTAAACCGTTTCCCAGCCTTAAAATTCATGTAGTTCGTGACTATTTGTACGCAATATCAAACGTCCGCAGAGTCAGAGTGCGCATTTGTTTTGCTATTTTTGAAACGAAATTTTTAATGTCCCCTGTTGCTTTCCGTCGTCTACGTAATCAGCCCGGAAGTTTTTGCCATTCTCTTGACACGTAGCAATAGCAACCAAATTGGTCCGGTCCTCGGTAGATTTGTCAAACATCACAGGTGAGTGTTGTTGTTTTTTGTGATGCTTTTATATCTGAAGAATAATAATTATGCAGGCAATTTTTGTTTGGAATATTGAAGCCACTGCTTAACCCGCAAAGTATGAAAATAGCGTCTCAACATCTGTGATAGCTAGCATCAGCTAGCCAAGTGGCTGCAGAGGTAACTTTAGCCACCCAAAGAGTTATAGCTCGGTTAACTTATCCTTGGGGACAATTGTGATTGACTAACGACACACATTTGTTACAGTTATTTAATACAAACACACTGTTAATGTACGAAATATATATTTTTACTTATCCTGGATGTTGTGTGTTAGCTAGCTACGTTAGCTAGCATCGATAGCTGATAGCGTTATTTAAACCATACCAAGGTAGGTAAACTGATTATTGATGGTTGAACAATGCTGCTGCGTCAAATTAATCTTAGCTAGTGGCTAGCGGGATTGGTGTTCGACTGAGGGACTTTAATTATTTAGTTAAAGAGAACAATTTTGTCGAGATTTTACAATTAAGTGTTTTAGCTGATTGTATCCCTGCGTTCACACCTTTTTATATATATATATATAGCAGACTGGGAGATGTCAGGGTTTGACAATATCAACACAGACTTTTACCAGTCCAGCTACAGCGTAGATGACCAAAGCCAGGGTGGCTACGGCTACAACAATGCTGAAGACCCCAACAACAAGTAAGTGATGAAACGCCTCCTTTCCTGCTTCCTTGGCTATTGCCAAAAGCAAATACTGCTATTTTCTAAAGGAAACAACACCTCGTAGTTGGAGATATTGTTTGGAAATGGAAATGTATTGTTGAACTTGCCATCTTGTGTTTCCCAGGCAATACGGTCAGTATGACTACTCTCAGCCCATGGGCTACGCTGCCCCAGGGATGATGCAACCCCAGCAACCATACACGGGGCAAATCTTCCAACCCACGCAAACATACACTCCATCCCCGGGGCAATCCATGTACAGCAGTTTTGATGACGAGCCACCACTGCTAGAAGGTAAGTTAGCCACAACCCAGCTGTATCTGTTATTGTCTCTAAATGCGTTCTCCCAGTCGGTGGCAGCTCCTCTGACTGAAGTAGTTTAGTCCAGAATGCAGAAATATAATATCATAAAGGTTAACAAACGGTGTACTACAACTCTGATTACAAATATTGTTGGGAGGTAATGATATAATAAGATAATTGGTAATAATGTCATTATTGAGTATAAAAAATGCATCTTCAATAAACCCGGTTGTTTACAAGCAAAGTTGTGAGATTTACCTTTTGCATCTTATTGTGCAAAAAATATCAGTACATAGGCTTGGCTGTCTTGCCATTTGGAAGTAATTTTATTCTGTTTTTAATACAAACATTTATTAATGATAGGTAAATTCATCATTGGAACGATGGAAATCTTTTTACTGCATCACAGTGGTATTCTAATTTTTTCTGATAGTTTTGAATATTATCTGGAATAAAGAATAGCTTTTGGGGCTGAACCGATGACCTGAGACAACGCGTTATTTCGGGAAGACGTTTGTGTGAGGCAAATTTATTTTCTGATAATTTGGTGATGAAACTGGTGATTAAACATAAGTCACCAGATCAATGATGGAAGTTACATTTGGGAAAAAGTGTGCCAGTGACATAGAAGTATCGAATACTACCACCACATCAGCAGGCTTCACATATTCACCTCTATCATGCATTAAGCCCTGTGCTGTGCAACACCTATGTACCTGTCTTGTGAATTTTCTTCCATCAGCTGTGTTCATGGGTCTGATGTGTGTGGTTTCCCTGTCTAAGAATTAGGAATCAACTTTGACCACATCTGGCAGAAGACGCTGACGGTGCTGCATCCGTTGAAGGCAGCAGATGGCAGCATAATGAACGAGACGGATCTGGCCGGCCCCATGGTCTTCTGTTTGGCCTTTGGAGCAACACTTCTCTTGGTAAAACATGCCGTCCCAGTTTCTTTCTACACGGTGTGCAACAGACTAAAATAATAGCTGTTGTCACGCAGGTTCATTAATGTAATTGTGTGAATGTTTCCTCGCTCTTTTCACTTCCTAGGCAGGTAAGATCCAGTTTGGCTACGTGTACGGTATCAGCGCCATCGGCTGCCTCGGTGTGTACTGTCTACTCAACCTCATGAGTATGACAGGCGTGTCCTTCGGCTGTGTGGCCAGCGTATTGGGATACTGCCTCCTCCCAATGATCCTACTCTCCAGCTTTGGAGTCCTCTTGTCTTTACAGTAAGTACATAGGAAATCTAGAGTTTTGATAATTAATATAATCTATTATGGAATTAATTGCCACAATTACCATCATTGAATAATTGAAGTGGTGGTTTTGTTCTTTTTTTCCCAGGGGCATGGTTGGAATTATACTAACAGCAACAATCATTGGCTGGTGCAGTTTCTCAGCCTCGAAAATCTTCATTTCGGCATTGGCTATGGATGGGCAGCAGTTCCTGGTAGCTTACCCGTGCGCTCTCTTATATGGGGTCTTTGCACTCATCTCAGTCTTCTAAAAAAAAATACAATAATTGAGTAACAGTTGAAAATAAAGCCCCTCACCTCACCTGAAATCCCCATTTCTGTAATTTCGGTCATGTTGACGCCAGTGAAATTATAGTGTTATCCTGATATTGGAGAAAAATGGGAGCTCCTGTCTAAAACATCACCAAGGGTTTCTGTTTGTTTGTTTTGTTGTTGATAAGTCTTTGTGCCTCTGCATCCTGACTCGACTATTCCGGACACTGCTCCCCTTCTACGTCTTGAAGGAGAGGACTGTAAAATAAAGCTGGTGGAAAAATAACCAACTTGTGTGGACCATGTGGAGCCTTAAAAGACCAACTCCGATTTTAAGAAAATGAAGGGGAATGAAGCCAGCAGCGAGTTCACACAGTGGAAAACTGGAAAATGCTTTCATTTTCCAGGAAGGGCCAATAAACAGCCGTCGGCCAGCCCTGCAGCATCGTTTGGAGACAGTGAAAATGCCACATGATTGTTTCTTCTGTTGAGAGTGAGCTGCTTGTGGCAAAAACCTACAGCTGCGAGACTCTGAGGAAACGCTCAAATTTCCTTCTGCACAAGACTCCAATAGCTCTTTATTCTTCTCCGCCCAGAAGGGGTAAAAGAAAATGGGGCATCTCTTGTGTTTGTCAGGACCGAGGGGCGAAGCAACGCAGCGGTGACCTGATCTAAGAAGTAAAATATTATGTGCTATATCTTATGTGTTTTATTTTATTGTCATGAGAGTCATTAGAAATGTAATGCCTTTCATGAAGACAAAAACATATTGCACATAGGCATTGTCTCTAAATTTCAAAAACCAAACTCCTTTGATTATAGTTATTGAAAAGTATTATTCTGATGTAGTCTGTAATCTGTATATGTAAGTGCAGACATGTCTATAGACATGCTGTTATTGTCTGCGTTCTCACTTGTTATGCTTTGATGTGTTGACTCTTCATGTCTTCTCATGCGCATTAAAATATGTCAAAGAAACAAAATTTGTTTGTAGCTGGCTCTGAGGCTTCAGGTTGACCGACATCGTAGATCAGGGAACATATTGAGCATTAAATTGCTTATAAGCAACGTAGCCTCAGTGGTAGCACAGTTAGCGTCTCCCTTGAGCCGGTCCCAAGCCTGGATAAATGCTGAGATTGGCGGCAGGAACGAGATTCGGCATAAAAGTTTGTCAGAATTACCAGGTAAGCATGAAATCGACTAGAAGGTTTATTTGCTGTGGTGACGGGACAAGCCGAAAGTAGAATAAGGATTTTCTCATGAGCAAGCACATTAAAAGCCTATTGGCCATTTATTAGTCATTGTAATGAATGTGTTCACACATTGTTTTTGCAATTATGAGGGTTTCCTCGTTTACCACATTGTATTGTCCCAAAGAATTGGTTCAGTTTTATTCTCGCTTGGTAAGGCTGCATACGTGTGGACCTTATGTAATGGAGCACAAAACCAGAAGCACTAATGCTGGTTAACCCATTTGCAACCACTAGTGAATTACTGATGTCACTTAAGTACAAGGAGCTTGTTCTGAGTTTGAGTATGATTATATAAGCACTTAGAGGTCCATGGGTTTACAGGCTGATGCAGCTTTCATGCAGCCTTAACATACGTCCCATCCCATCTAATTAAGCATCTGCTGCATGTCTCTATCATAACTAGGATATCAACCCACCACATGTTGCTATAGTAACTGATTCACTGCTGTTTAACTTGTTTAATGGAGCCAAATAAACTGGAATAGCCTTTATTTGATTCATTCACCCTTTATTAAACATACGTATTACACAAATGTCGCCTTTATACCCTGGCACATGATGCAAGCCATGCTTCTCAGCATTCCAATGCTGTAATAATAAAACTACAATGTGAGTAATTGTTAGTAATGTAGGGCACAACACTGGGAAGCGAAACACACAAACCTTGTGATGTGAAACCACTGACCAAACTCCTGCAGAGTTTATTGCTGCACATTTGTCCAATCCTGCCAAGCGGCTCCTAGAGATCCCAGGCCTTTGTGATATTAGCGAGAATTAAACCCACAACTCTGCTCATGGTGTCAGAGTGTACAATAGATGAGTAAATCGACAGCGGAAACATCCTCACAAAGCTTGCAATAAAATATCCCACATTTCCTAAAAGAAATATGGTTGGAATACAACCCTCTTTTTCTTCTCTTTGAAGGGGTTTCTTTGCACTAACATAAACTAAAGTCATACACACGGGGAGGTTCATAAAAGGATGATAACCCACTCAGGACAGATAAATAATAACATGAAAAGGCAGTGTTATATATATTCAAGTAACCCAGCATCAAGCACATACTTGGCATTTCAAGCCAACCGAACAGAAGTTTTCTATTATGTGTGCATCTTCTCAATTTAAACGCTAAGACATTTAAAATCAAGCTGTTTTTTCATATTATCCAGTGTTGTACTTTTGCAGCTACTGATACTGATTTGGCTTCTCTAAAATGTTGCTTGTGTGCCACAATTGGCTTTTTCAGCTCATTACATTCACACACACACACACAATTCAAATGTTTATCTCTTCACAGCTCTTGGCGATCTCACAGACAGTTGGATGCATTGTGGGTAGGGTGGAAGTCGACAGGATGTTGACATTCTCACACTGTTTGCACGGTATCTGGTTTCAGCCAGATGCTGTCAGTTTTTAATGTCTCACATCTGGATTCACTTGCTGACATTTAATATTTTCCATCTTGTGCCAAGCATTGGAATGAATTCCAAATCCCCCCCCCCCTTAAATAAGACCATATTCAAACCTCCTCACTGTCTGATTGTCCTGTCCTAACCCTGGGGTTCAGACAATCCCCCCCCCCGTGGAACATTTACTGCACTAAAACTTTTGAATTCTTGATGGGAGCCACGTGACTGATGAAATCATCATGTACCCTGATATCAGCAAAAGGAAGGAGCAGTCACCCTCTGAATCATTCACACCCAAGCCCCACCAGATGTCAGTGTTGAGTCAGATTTCAGCTCTCCTCCCAGCTGTTGTGTCTAAAGGCTGCAGCCTGACATATCCCCTTGAGTAATGGCTAAATATCCTCTTCTTTTTCAAAACCTCTCTGTGGTTGTTATTAGGTGATTTATGGCTCACTCCGGCCCCGACCATCATCTATCATATGAGGAGCATCAGCCTGACGCACAGCTCACTACTCTGACCTTTTCTTTTTTTGCTTAACTTTAAGGGTTATTTAAATGCTTCAAGTGTACTGAATACACATGCTGTACTTTTGTCATGGTCGGGCCCTGAGAAATCCTAAACAATGCCCATTGAGCAAAATAGGGCCGTAATTAAACATTGAATCTATGCAGACGCATAAGTGAGAGGACTGCAAACATTGCAATGTAAAGAAACAATGTTGAGTAGCAGTATAAAACACTGTCGTCCCAAAAACAGAAGTAGTATCACCAGAAGAACATGCAATAAAGATTCTTTTCCTCCACTGAGAGTAGTAATCCTCGATGCTACCACTGTCAATAAATCCAGATAATTATAAACGGCATATTCATCACGCACAAGCTGTTTTAGAGATAGCTAACCAGTTGACTGGTCTGCATGTATTTGGGGAATGAGGACTGGCGGGCCTTGACATTATCTAATGGAGGATAATCTCACCTCCATCTGGTCGACTTGAGCCACGGTCTGTCCAGCAAGTTGGTTGGTGATTAAGAGCGAATGGTGAAACTGTCTTCCTGCTCTGAAACACATGGAGTGACTAATGATAGGAGGATTAGATGATAGGAGGGATAGATGATAGGATGGATAGATGATAGGAGGGATAGATGAGAGGAGGGTTAGGTGAGAGGAGAGATAGATGAGGAGGGATAGATGAGAGGAGGGATAGATGAGAGGAGGGCTAGATGATAGGATGGATAGATGATAGTAGGGCTAGATGATAGGAGGGATAGATGATAGGAGGGATAGATGAGAGGAGGGCTAGATGATAGGATGGATAGATGAGAGGGAGATTAGGTGAGAGGAGAGATAGATGATAGGAGGGATAGATGAGAGGAGGGCTAGATGATAGGATGGATAGATGAGAGGGAGGTTAGGTGATAGGAGGGATAGATGATAGAAGGATTAGATGATAGGAAGGCTAGATGATAGGATGGATAGATGATAGGAGGGTTAGGTGAGAGGAGAGATAGATGAGGAGGGATAGATGATAGGAGGGTTAGACGATAGGAGGGTTAGGTGAGAGGAGAGATAGATGAGAGGAGAGATAGATTAGAAGGGATAGATGAGAGGATGAACAGATGAGAGGAGGGATAGATGAGAGGAGGGTTAGACGATAGGAGGGTTAGGTGAGAGAAGAGATAGATGAGAGGAGAGATAGATTAGAAGGGATAGATGAGAGGATGGACAGATGAGAGGAAGGATAGATGAGAGGAGGGATAGAGGTGAGAGTTGTGTTAAAGACGGAAAAAAGATGGAACCTTAATTCGTAGCTAAAAAACATTATAAAATTCACAAGTGCACCAAAAAGCCTCACAGCAATGATGCTGATTAGAATGTAATCTTCTCTGAGAGAGCGCATGAGTGGCAGGTGGAAATGTGAAGATTGGTATTCAGAAAGGCAGTTCCACCTTTTAATGCATCGACAAGACAATATGAATATTCACTGAGCAACTGTCAGCCCAGGACTGAGTGTGATTTGCCCCTGCACCCTATTACCGGTAGTCTAATTGTCCCCCCTCATTGCACTGCAGGCTCTTCTAGCAGTTGATTCAGAACTCAGTGAACTAATACAAACAATGGAAGGGTCGATCAGCATTGCCCAGTGTGTGTGCGTGTGCGTGTGCGTGCTCCTGTGTATTCTGGCAAAAGTAGACAGGGCATGCAGCATGACAGATTATTTAAACCATATTTAATCTCACAGCAGTGTGCAAAAACAATTGTGTATACACTGTATGCAAGATAAAAACAAACACATAAGATAAGTCCTCAGTTATTTTCTACAGATAAATGCATCAGCGTGTACAGAAACACACACAAGAGTGTCTAAAAGTGCACAAATGATCATCATGATTATTGATTTCAGATCATTTCATTTTATGGTTGCTGCAAATGGATTAATAGTGTAGTTGTTAACTCTGTAAACCAATTTGACGTCAAAAGGAAATAGAACACAATAAAAAAAATAATATATATAACCATGACAAATTCCCCCCTTCAACCCTTCAATGTTTAAATGTAATATTTTTTCCTGACCTCATTCTGGATCAGATCCAGAAGACATTTTGCCTGATGGTGCGTATGGGATTCCTTTATGACTGTGATGTTTGGTGAGTGAATTGAATGCATATTTGGCAAGATATGATTTTCTTTCTGTTAATATTTGGACTAAACTAAATTATATCCTCTCCATCTGCTTAATGCTCAGGTTAGAAGCACTCATCCCTCATTCATGTATCACATTGTGCAGTGCATCCTTCATAATAGTTGTGTCCAACCTGGAATAGGCATGGGGACATTCTCTCTGCTTGCATCCTAATAGCAGATTAAAACACCACCTGGTCTAATCAATGCTAATTGACACATCTAATTACTCCTCCTGGGCAAACAAGCTTCTCATTAGTGTGGCAATTAGCCAAGTAATGAAACCCTTGTATTTAGATGACTTTTCATGACATAAATGTTTAAAAGGGAGGGGGGGGATAAAGACAATATATTTAGGAAACAGTGAAATATCTGAACAAAGGGCACTTGAGAAAAAGGTCACATCTATGACCTTTATTATAGAGTGAGATGGCTCATATATGCTATATCTTTTATAGTCAAGAAGATCCTAAATTATCTGACATTACAGATTCAATTTGATGGATTATCAATAAGAATTTGTTATAATTTGCCACCAGAAATCAACACCAGACACAAGTGCAGTCCAGTCATATCTACATTCATTATTTTTATATTGTATTTGGTGTGACTCGTAAATTCTATTACATATTTGTGTATGTAATATGCCAAATTAATAAAATAATTCCATTTCAATTAAACATGTCATAGACTTGAGTATGTCCATGGACATGTAGCATCTACTGTTTATGAGTAGATTCACATTTTGGTCACAGCTGCTACATTCTAAACGAAAACAGCAAAATGGTAAATTATAAAATCAAACCAACAAACTAAAAAGTATTAAAACTCTCATTCAAGCTGCGTAGGATCTGGTTTAATCTCTGTTTGCACACACAATTAGCAGATGCAAAGCGGTCAGCATTTTTTGTGAAATAGTTTGTGTTTATAAAAAACATCTTCAGGCTTTCTTGATAAACTCCTGTTGAATTTATCAAAAAGGAAACTTTTTAATCCAAAAAAGATCATACCAATTAATTCCTGATTTGTCTCTACATCTGTGTGTCTTGCATTTTGCTAACACAACTCTACACTAAGCCGCGTCCTCAGTTTTGTGTACATCAACCACTTAGCACATGATGGGTCGACAATGAAAGGTCACAACAGAACATGTATCCATGGCAACAGCTTCGTAGGTAGCAAAATGATCTTGGATAAGAGAGTGCACACCAAACTAAATCAGCACCCATATCTATGTGCGCAGGGAGATATACAGACACTCGTCATGAGACACGGACGATGAAGATAGAGGGCCGAAGCAGCAGGTAAAAAGAAGCAATGTGAGAGAAGGATGCTTGGCCCGGTTGGGATCCTCTATTCATTCCTCACTTTCATCATTTCTGAGCTGCTAAGAGTAGAGGGACCAGCAGACATGATTGCTTCATAACCATTATGTATTTGTTTTTATACATTTTGGTAATTGAAAAGACAAGTCAGTTGTTCCCTAAATATTCAAAAATAAGTTCATGTTCCTGATGAAGAGACCAAGATGGAGACTGTTTTTTTTGTTTTTTTAGGCCCGAGCGCCTATCCTAAGCATAATTTTCAGGCTTGTTTTAGTAATGAATGTGCATTATATAGTCCTGGTTACAATTAGCTACTTAAAATTTAGACTCAGTACTAAAGGAAATATGATATTATTTGATTTATTTTCAATCATGTACATGCACTCTGACTAAAACTCTGCGGATCCACTTCCCATAAAGTCCCTTTTGCAGATCATTTAAGCAGGTTAAACCAAAACTCTCGAGGTGTTGAAACCTTAAAATATTACTGTCCGCACTTCATATTCCTCTGTTGCATGTTCTATCAGTCTAAAAGCTCGCTTTATCCCACAATGACGAAGCCATCCTACTGCACCATTTCTGGTTGTGAAAGGAAACGATCGTGTTTAGATAGAAACAGATTCATGTACTCTATTAAAAAGCAAATATCAAAAAGCAATTTATTTTGTCTTATAAGATCAAACTACAAAATGTGCTCCTTTCTTATTATTCTTAAATAATGTCTATTGTCTATTTTTGTTTTTTTGAGATGAAGTGGTTGTGAAACCTTTATAATCCAGATCCAATGAACTGGGTATTTGTTACTCGATCCTGATTTACTCTTTCTCTCTAGCAAAAAGGAATAAGGGAGTGGGATATATGTCTCTCTCCTGGTCTGTCTCTGTGTTTGGTGGGTGCATCATGAGTCACCTTGTTAAATAGAACATCTATCTGTTTGTGGCATGCATCAGCTGTGAAAACAACAGAACCATACCACAGAAACCATAGAAACAAAATTGACAAAAGATTATCCTGATAAAACTGTGTTATCACATCAATAACATGCACAGGAAAGTATAAAGTTCCTGAAGTTTTTCAGTGCGAAATTCAAAGAGGGTGAGGGGGACACTTGGTGTCATTGCTTCATTCATCACTGAGAAAAGAAGATCAGATAATCATTCCACCAGCATTTACAGAATTTCACTAGATTTGGGCTATTTAAACTTGGAAAAACAATGAAGAGCCTCTTGGGTCATTAGAGAATATTTAGGAACATAATGCTTAAACATGCAGCACCTGTATTTATTTTCAATGAAGGACAGGCCTGTAAACATGTACAAACTTGGCCTACATCTATTTATCTTGCAGATTTTATTTAAATTTTTTTTTACAAAAATCCATAGCATACTGTATTGAAGGAAGTAGAAAACCTGGACATTAGACCATTATAACATTGCTTCTGTTGCATGGATTCTGATAGGAGTGTAAATTAAAATAAGTATGTTCGTTTAAATTTCCATTACTTGCATTATTTGTGTGTGTACGTGTGTGTGTGTGTGTGTGTGTGTGCGTGTGTGTAAGGAGAAAACACACATGAATCAGTCAAAATGTAATTGAGCACAACATGAAACTTCAGCACGGCTGTTTCGAATGAACGCTGGTAGCAGTTTTCCGCTCTTCCACTCCAGATGTTTGTATTCGTGCAGTATACATACCAAACTAATTACAGCATTATCTTTGCTCTGTTGAGCTCATCACACATTGGTGATCTTGTCTCATACCCTCCAACAGGTGTAATTCAGCTTCGAGTCACATTTGAATGTGTCTGTTTAGTGACTCTGTTTGCAAACCTTTGCAGGCGAGAATCGGAGGCAAGTGAAAGAGTGCAGTCAGAGTGTTGCTTCAGGCTGTCAGAGTTTTCATCTTAGAAAATGAAGAACACACAACTTGAGCAATCCCATGCAACACATGCCTTAGCCATTAAACTGGAAAGCCATGAATTCAAATTGAGTTTTCTGGTTTTGGAAAAGAATAGGAACAGTCTGTTCTGAGAGTTCTCTTGCTGTGACCCTTAAAGAATACACCAGCAAATAAATAAAGCATTTACAAAGATTGTCACTGGTAACATGCAGACTTGACATAAATCGATGTTGGTGCACTTAAACAGGAAGCATCCAGCACATTGATCATCCCAAAAGCCAGAAACAAATCAATAGAATCAGCTGACTAACTTATACTGTTAATTATTCTGTTTCTTTGTTGAGCGGATCAATGTTGCTGATATAATTTCCCTAAGGGATTACTAAAGTATTCTGATTCTGATAATGCAATGTATGTGTTAGCTTCATATAACTGAAGTCCCTCTTTTCAAACATTCAATTAGATTGTACCTATATTTATTTTTTAAACAGTGTGAGGCTTCACTCAGGCATTTTATTTAATTTAATTTGCATTGAATGCTCTTGTGAAATTAAAGTGCAGTTCAAAATAAATGTTATCGCAAGCACTAACATTTGTTTGTTTGTTTTATACCTCTTAAAAGATATTCTGAAGCATCTTTATGTATTTTTATCCGATGATTCGATTAATCGAATTCATTAATTGGATGGAATAATCCATTACTTAAATAATCGATAGGTGCAGCCCTACAATCCACGGCCATTAAAGGTCACACTAGCAGGAAATTCAGTGGGATGACGATGTGGAACGGCAAACAGCCTTTCCAGCTAGCCTTATGCTAATAGAATGCATCCATTGAGTGCCCGAATCAAACAGTTGAAGAGCCAGCTCTCCACTGTTCTTGTAATATTGACAGATCTAATAACCCCAGCGACCCACAAATTTAATCAGCACACCATCACATAACTGAGACGGAGCAAATAGTTTCAGCTATTACCATCTCTTTTAAATGCGTAGACACACACACAGCATATCAATACAATTGTAATGTTGATTTGAACATGCTTAAGAGTCAAATTGCCACTAATGATTTCACAAGATGAATCTCTGCAAATTTTAAATTAGCTGGGACCTACAAAAAAAAAAAAAAAAGAAATCCATACACCTTAATCTGGAAAGAACCTGGCGTTCTCAATGCAATGTGGATACTTAGCTTTCCAGATCAACTCAGCTATTTGATGTTGAGGGATAACATCAAATAGATTATTCCACTTATTTGGAATTACAAAACAAAACAAAAAAAAACCTTTTGATATATATTTCTGTAGCTGGGATGGCTTTTGGAAGAGTGAATAGCAAATTACAGGCTCACCAGATTGTGGATGGTAACACCTGTCCTCTTTGCAGCCACTTTATTGTCAGCAAATTGGTGGATTATCTGTTCTACAACCCTCTTTTGCTGCTAATAGATCATATTGCCTTGTCAACTATTGAATCCAAAGGTCACTCTGGTCAGTCGATTTGAAGGGCAGCTTCATGTCTTAAGTAAAGCTGACACTGATTTATAGGCCTCGAGTCAATCATTTACAAATCACTAAATAAAGGATGGCTTTCCTTCTGGTGTAGGGCCATGATGATGGGAGGAAACAAAGATGAGTTGTTGCTTTCTATTACAGTACATTCAAAATTGGAAGACAATAGTCTATAAACAATAAAATCATTTTGTGACAAAAAATGTGTTGCTATCTCAAAGACAGATTTTGATTTAAAAAAAAAAAACATACATTGAAAAAAATCAGCTTTCAAATACGAATCGTAAATGTTCAAATGGGTTTTGTGAATATTTTAAAATCTTTCTAAAATTCCTATGTTGAAATTTCACATTATTAAATCAGATTTGTGACAGACAAAATAAGAAACATCTGTGCACACGGGTCAGTTCTATTCATGCCTTGAGGTCAGATTATTTCCAGCTGTTTCGTGTCAATGTGAAACTTTCTTTAGATGATTCCTCAGCTCCTGTCAGATTGCTTCTGAGTTTATTGAAACATAAAGAAACAAACACTGAAAAATAACTTGCTTGTAGTCTGTCTAGAAATCCTTAGATGCAGTGTCATTTATTTTCTTCCTTCTTTAGATGTTTTCTACTTGTTGTCTGACTTTACGTCTGTCTCTGAGAACAAATACCAAACGCTTGTGAACTGCCCATTCACCTTAAAAAAAAAGATATCCTTCCTTCCTTTCTGGTCTTCCCTCCAAATATAAACTCTTCCTTCCTCACTGCTTTCTGTACAATGCCCTGCATAACTCAATTGTGTTTGGAGAGTCCTGCTGTGTGAATCTGACTAATGCTCTGGAAGGAGAGCGGAAATGCTTTTTTGACTTTGACCAAGTGCATTAAACTGGATGGACGATATACTTTGTTTTGCAAATGTGAGTAAATTAGTAAATGCTTTTTTTACTTTCTTACATTTGTAAATACACAAATCATGTGCCACTGTTAAGTCAATACTGTTTGCACCCAGCTTATATATACGGTACATATTTATATAAATATATTATAAAATATACATATTTATTTGTTCCTCCTTTTCAGGACATTCAGATCTACTTTTAAAATAATTGCTTATTAAAAAATGGGACATTGTTTCTGTAGGAGATTTTGGAACAAGGTCAAAAAACCAAGAAGAAGCTGAAAATTTAACTTCAGCATATATGTTATCGGCTAATGTGAGTTTATCAGTCAATAAATATCCAGATGTAGCCATGCAGCACGGTTGCAGCTAGTGTAACCTACTATGCATACAGTGCAAGCGATATTACACAACCACGGTAACATGCTTCTCCATGAATTCCCAGTTGCACGGTATACATATATGCACGTGGCGTCCCACATGTCCGGTGTTTTCATTATTTATTGGTAAATCAGATCGGCCATTGTTACCAGCCGTTAAAAACTCACAGTGTTCTCTGTGATGTTTTGAGAACAGTGTGATTTTCTCCGGCCCTAGGGAGCTCCTTCCTCTCTCTAACTCTTAATGACACATCCACATGCAAAGGACACACTCTGCTCCTTCTAATCGAAAGACTTGCATGGAGGACCACACGTGCCCCCCCTCCCTCTTTCATGCAGCCCATCTCCCTTCTCTTTTCTCCTGGCTGCTGGCTTGCATGTGCATATCTTTGTTCCTCTTCTTGGCGATGGCGATCATGGCGTGGGGATCTGGGTCTGCATGCACAGCCTGCACTGTCCCCCTCCTATGCCTTCCTCTCCTTTTCTTCTTGTTTACCAGAACTTCTGATGAACAAATGAATCCTAGTCCTTTTTCTCCACAGAAGCACGACCAGGAAAAGGACACAAGCTAATGCATTTGTGTGACAAAAGGCGATGAATATAATTGGATAATACAGTTGCAGCCAGTTCAGCAGTACTCAAGTCAGCACTTCTAATACCCTTAAATCAGTTTTAGAAGGGTCCTCATATGGAAAAAGTATTACAAGTAGCAGTTTCATTACAGCAGGAAACTAATTAACATAAAATTGAATTGACTGTCTGAAAAAGGCAAACTATTTGCAGGTACCAGTTTCTTATGTGTTAGTATTGTGCTGCTGTTCTGCGATTAGTGTTAATTAATGCATTATCATGTGGAATGAAAGTGCAGAATATCATAAATCAGGTTTAAGCATATTTATATTCCTGAATTAATTTACATTTTACCCCTGACATGCCACAAAAGCAACAAGCCCTTTTTTTTTTTTAGCTCCCAAATGACATATTTGCTTTACTGAGGTGTAGAGGAGCTGACCTACACGAGCAGGGGTGTTGCTGAGCTGTGTGTTATATATATATTTTTTTTACTACCATCCCTTTTTGCTTTGAATCTCAGTCTGACTGCCAGTTCGTTCAAAGTAAATTCATGTTTCCATGCCTAAATGTGAGACCCAGGGAGTCAAATGAAACTTGCTTATACTTTTCTGACTTTCCTGTGCTCGTGAAGCCGACCAGCAGCCTGTTTGAGATCTCAGCTATTTATAATAGTCGAGATTTCGTTGTGTCGATCATAATGAAGTTGAATCCAAGCGATCGTGATTGTGTGCTCTGGTGTGTGTGTGTGTGTGTGTGTGTGTGTGTGTGTGTGTGTTTGCTTGGTGGTTGAACAGATTTCCGCGCCTATATCGTGTCTGGAGATTTGGAAGAAAGCAGCCCATGAAACGTTTTGACAGATTTCCCCAGCAGAGTCTCGGCAGGAGACAAAGGGGCGTTCACCGGCAAGTGTCAAAGCAACCGCCGCGTCAAGGTGTCACAAGAAAGCCCGACGAGGACAGGAAAATCAGCTGTTCTCCTCACAATAAAAGCACCGCGTCACTGCGAAAAACATCCCAGAGTAATCACGTCAAATTATGATACATGGGTTAGACAAAACGCGGCGTCGGCTGGTGTTAAACTGCTTTAAACCGGTTACACCGTGTCCATTGCGTGCAATTAATTGGTACACATTGCCAGAAGAGACTTTAACTGTGAAAGGTAAAAGCGGAAGCGCTCCTTTCGGTCCCATCTCACCGTGACAGCGCGTTGACTGTGTGCGGCTGTGCGCCATACCCTTCAGGAGTTCGCAGCTGAGTTGCGCCAGGCCAGCGCGGCTTCTCTTGTATAACTTTAATATTCTCTCGGCTTTAATGGCGCAAAAGTAGAACCTTTTCTGTCGACTCGTTTAGGATCGATTCCGAAATACATCGAGCAAAAGAGTCTGATCGGCCACTCTTTAACGCCAAGTTCAAAGTTTATCGACAGATCCGGCGAAACACGCACACGGTGTTTTTTTTTTTTTTTTTTTATTTTATGATGTGTCGGTAGCGATGACTTTTTTTTTTTCAACAATAGTTGATATTTCAGACGATGTTTTCCTGCGGTACGAGAAGACAGGCGGCAGCGGATCCAACTGACATATCACCAAGCTGCGGGTTTTATTTCCGTGCTCGTCTGCGCGGACGTTGCGCTATTGCCCACATTATTGTTTCTAACGTGGACTGACGTGGGAGGGATGACCTGAACGGTGGAGCGCAGCCATCATTCTGTAACAGGTATGGTCCCTGCAGCAACTTGTCTCTTGGGTAATATGTAGAATATAGACGTGGATCAACATTGACCGCGTCACCGCGATGTGCGTCCCCCCCCCGGGGGGGGGGGGGGGGGCGGGGGGGGGCAGCCCCCCCCCACGTCCTATCTGACAGGATCACCACCATCTACAGGAGGAAGCGTGTTAAAAGATAAATAAATGCATTGCTCACCAGCTGTCGGGGTGTGTGAACAGTGTAATTTCCCACTGCAACCAACAGGTCGCACTAATAACCTTAAAGATGTGCTGTCATGGAAAAGTACAGTTTCTTTCGTCAGGAAACGCACAACTTTTCTTTCTTTTATAAAAAAAAAAACATTTGAAGAATTGTGCCATAATCTGGATGATTTCTAGAAAATCCGTCATTAATGTAATGTGGGCGTGGAAAAAAAAGAAAGAAAAAGCAGAACGAAAAAAAAGAAAACAAATTATTCCTCATCTTTGTAGTTGGAGCTCCAGAGAAACACGAGCGCGTTTACGTTGCACGCCGGTACTTTCAGCACCGCAGTGCTGTGATCAATACATTAAGATGGTACTGATGTTTTCTATGTGCTAAATGTCATCCATGAATGTTTTTGGTTTTGAGGGGAGAAACAAAAATGAATCAAGACTTGCGTCAAGAGTGAACTCGCGCAATTTTCCAATTTGCCTTATTTTAATTGCCATAATTTAGTGCAGTTCGACTCTGTTCAATGTTCCCTTCGGGTTTTTAAATAAATGAATTAATTATTTTTCATAAGTAAATCTGATCCGACTCGTTCTCTGTGATCTCAACTTTCAAACAAGAAAATAATTGCCATTAAAACTTGATCCCATGGTGGGCCTGCACTGGGCAACGAAGGCCACTGCTTCGTCTACCGCTCAGGAGATGATCATTGTTAATGATCAGCAGATCATTACTGACTGCAGAACGTTCATATGTAGAATGCTTTCATTTCCGGAGCTGTTCCTGCTGCTTTATTTTGTTTTCTATGATTTCCGTTCATTCAATTTTATTGCATTTGATAAAATGTTCTACTTTAGATCAGGTGTGCTCTGTGATGGGAGAGTGTCAGCGAGGATGAAGGGAAAGGTCTACAAGACAGTGGTGAGGACAGCCATGATGGACGGCTTAGAGACAGTGGCTCAGAGGAAAAGTTGGGAGGCGGAGCTAGAAGTGGAGGAGATGAAGATGCTGAGGTTCTCCTTGGGAGTGACCAGGTTGGATAGGATTAGAAATGAGACAATAAGAGGGACAGTGAAGGTTAGACGTTTTGGAGACGAGGTCAGAGAGACCAGACTTTGATGGTTTGGACATGTCCAGAGGAGAGACAGGGACTATATCGGTAGAAGGATGCTGAGAATGGAACTGCCAGGGAACAGGGCTAGAGGTCGACCCAGGAGAAGATACATGGACGTAGTGAGGGAGGACATGAGAGTGGCTGGTTTTGGGGAGGACGGTGCAAAGGACAGGGTGAAGCGGAGAAGGTTGGTAGTAGTAGATCGTATTCTGACTGAACATTCACATATAAGTTCAGTTATTTTTAAATCTTCTGAACCAGGTTCTGCACATATCAACTTATTCAGCATCGCGTCAGTTGTATGCCCTAATCCTTGTCTGTTTTCTCTCACTATTTGTGTGTGTGTGTGTGTGTGTGTTGTAAATTGTCCTGTCAGGATAAAGAAATGGATCGAGGTGGACGGAAGCACAACGGTAATCAAGACGAGGGTCTGACATCTAGGGAGGTCAGAGCCAGAGCAGCAGGAGATACAGGCGACACAGCGAGTTCCCTGCTGCAGTCTGCAATGCACCTGCCTGTCCATGGGACTGTGTCCCAGCAAACACTGTCCCCAAATGGACAAAGTGCAGCCAAGGAGCGGCTTGAGCTCGGAGGCCTCTGTGAATCCCCCCAACGGCATCATATCCCATCAGAAATGAAGACAAATAAATTCCTGATGATTCAGAAACAGCAACACCACGATATTGATCTCCTCAACATGGAGGCCAGCTTGTTGAAACAGAGTATTTTCGACCTTGGCCAGACGTCAACTGCCATCATCAGCACCGTAGACAGCTCTGTCCTGGGCAAACTCCCTTTGCCTGACCTTTTCCCCCAGGACATCAAGCACGAGGAGCATTTTTCACTCGACAAAGCAACCTTCAGTGGACACATGGGCACAGGTCAGAGCAATTTGGATGGCAACGGCAGCCGCCTAATTGAGAACAATGACATTTGGAAAAGCCTGGACCTTAGTGATTTTGAATTGAATTCAGAAATCGAACACTTGGATAACATTCTACACGGTAGCAGGGCTGACGGTGACGATCCTGACGGCAGCCTGCTGAAGGAGACAAAGTCTCTCGTGGGTAACGGAGTAAGCTGCAGCAACGTGAACGGCATGGAGCAGCCCATTCAGCATCACCCTCTACTGCACCAGCAACATCAACCCCGTCAACAGCAGCCGGCATCACTTCTTTCTAGTGTCAGGATCAAGGTAAAGAAGGATCCCGACAACGCTTTCGTCCACATCCGTACTGCTGGTGTGGTCAAACAGGAGAAACTGGACGACGCCGATCTCTGTGAGGTGCAGTGTCTCCAGAGTGGGCCCCATGGAGCAGGCCCCATGCCCTCACCTATGGGAGCTGCAGGAGCTGGCTTCCAATACAGAGACATCCTGTCCTCAACAGTAGGTCTTCAAAACCAGAAGCCTTTTGGCGTGTACCCATCCTCGCCTATGGTCGGGGAGGGCTGGTCCAGTGGAAACGGGTATGGCGAGTCCTCCAGGATACAGAGAGGGGATGATGGACTCTCATCTGCCGGAACCTTGGGATCATTTTCCGCAAGCTACTCCAGGTAGGTTTCATTATTTCACTCCTTTTTTTAAAAAACTTTTGTCCAGTTTCAGATTTTGACGTGCTTTTAAAATTTTACAAAATGTAAAATATTTAGTGAAAGAGGAAAGACTATAAGCTGTTATCTTAACTTTGTTGAGAAACAGTGGTCATTGTTTGATCAACTTTGCCACCTTAACTCCAACAGAAAAAAAAAACAACCCACACACACATTCAATGCAGTTTCTTGTTGCAAATTAAATGTTGACCACAATAATTGGCAAAATGGTCTGTGATAGTGGAACACAGAAGATTTAAATACATCAGAATCATATGGTTCAATATTGAAAATCAGTGTTGATTTCCAATGAGGGTCTTGAAGTTAAGAGTAACGTAGCGGGCCAGGTTCTGCTCCCTGCGGGGCACCTTGAGTATGGGTTTTGTAATACTGAAAGCAGTGCTTATCATCACCCCATGCAGACACAGCGGGGCTCACATTCCTCCAATTTACCTACAATACAGGAGATGGGCATGCCATGACAAATTAAATATCGGGACAAGTTCTCATTAAGTTACAGGATTCTTGTGCCATGTGGCAGATTTAAGCAAAGCTGATAAATTAGATGAAAAGCCGTGTGGAGGCAAAGGGGAAGGAAATGTTGAATTAGGAAGTGAAAATATATAGAGTAATCCTGATGCAATTATAATAAGGTAGTGTATAAATATTCCGGATTCTCTGTTCCAAGAAAAGAGAATTATGAAATTGTTCTCATACGTGATTGTACCGTAATTTGTTTGCCTTCTAGTACTTTTACGAAATTGGTGCCGTAAGATTCTGCTTATTTTAAATACATCCGTTGCGTAAAACGTGTCATCCCACGAGAAGTGACTCATTGACAGTATATGTGGTGTTTGCTTCTGTGGATGCTGTCGGGTAATGGTTAATGTGAAGGGCCTAATCCCTGTGAGAATGAATGCTGCATGTGACACTGAGCGGTATCTGCTGGACATTCCTCACTTCTGCTTGGACTTTATACTAACGAGGCTGTTTTATTACTTCTCTTTTGAACGTGGCTCGAGTGAGCAGATCGAGAGCATTTGATTAACGTGGTGTAATAATACTAGTCAGGATTTTCTTTTCAAGGTGTGTTGCCTCAGGCTGTTTTATTGTTATTTTCTGTTTTTAGTTGTATCGCTTGTTAATTTCATTAAACAAACCGTATTTTCCAATGATTTGCATTGCATCTGCATGCTCTGCAAAACTTTCTCCATTTCCTTAAATTCTAAAGTCACATTTTTATGCAAAAAAATTCTATGTATTTATTTTATGTTCAGTTTTTAGCCAATTAGAAAGCATCAATAAATCCTCAATTAATTTAATTTCAATGTCAGTTTGCACGTAAGAAAATTATTCTATGCTTGAAATGCAGTCTGATATTTGGTTTGGTTGAAGATGCAGTGTTCTGCTTCTCAGTACATCAGGCATTATTCTAATGCATTGAATTACTAAATCCTGCATCAAGTTTTATGTACTATAAAAAACATGTTCATGAGGTGACAAAGGTACTATGTTGCTGCAGTTCTTTTGCATAAAATTCCAGTTTATTAAGTGTATATATATACGTGATGGTGGGTGTTTACATTCGGATCGGAAAAATTTAAAAAGAGCTTGAGTTTGCATAGCGAGAGACTCAACCCACTGAGCCGCGTAACTCTGAGCCCACCCGGCCGTTCAATAGGATGGTTCAATCATGCTTCCAGGCTCAAACACGCAGTTACAAAACTGTTAATTAAACAGACAAATGTTATCTCTTCGTACTCAGAATGAAATGAGTCTCCTGTGCATTATTTAAAAATGATTTATTTTTTACTCCTTTTTTTTTTACTTTCTGCATCTTTTGTTTCGAAAGTTAAAGTGTCATCTGAAAAAAATTGCAATGAGAAAAAAAGCATTATGCATGCGAGGAGAGCTACAGACAGCAAGGCAGAGTGTGTCTTCGTGTGTGTCTTTGTGTGTGTGCGTACACTCAGGGAATCAGAGGAGCCACGTGGACAGATCTGCTCTGGCGTGCTGCACGATCCCTTGCTGTCGCTCACTCACTTTTTTATGCTGAAGTGCACTGCAAGATGCCAAGAGAAGACACTTGCACATGTTTTCGTCCTTCCTGCATTTGTTGCTCAGTCCTCTGTGGGGGGTCACCGGGTTCACTGTGGAGGCTACTGCACTGAGCCTTTGATGTAGGCTTTGCTCACTGTAGTGTTGAGAGTAAAAGGAGGTCAATAAGGTCTGTGCGCAAACAAGTGGGTTATTTTTTTTTTAATGACTATTTCAGTTTCCACTGGCTCGATTATGCCGGCGTGAGATTTTATGAACGCCTCCGAAGTCAATCAAGGAACCCCTGTGATATATCGAAGCTGTTACTGGAAGGAAAAGCGGCCCACAAACATCTGCATTCACATTTCTCTGCTTGATGGATAAACTTCAGCAGGTTTCTTGTTAAAACCATCCTCGGACAATGAATTCCACTGTAAGTCTTCGGTGTTCCAAGTTGTTGCACGAGTGCATAGCTGCAGATTAAGCTGACAAGACGGCCGTGATTTGTGTTGTGTTTGAATGTTAGCATTGCTCTCTGCTTCTCATGTGGTTTCTTTTGGCACACAATTTCTTTTCTGCGCAATTAATGATACAGCTCTGAACTTTTCAGCTCTGCTGTTTTAGTCTCAGACAGACTTCAGAGTCTCTCCCTCCGGTCCCAGCATGCTACACAGGTAATGGAGAGAGACAGCAATCACAACAACACTGTCTGTCTCTGAGCTGCTCCCACACACTCCTCTAACCAGACCCCACTGCTGCAAATCTATTTCCTGGCTAAGGAATCTGTGCGCAAACTGTTCTGAAGTGAGCGTAAATATATATATAGTTTTTTATCATTTGTCTTTCTTTTTTTTTTTTTTACAGTGAAGTAAAATAGTAGAATGTATCATTTAAATGAGTCAATTTATTTGTATAATATTCAATAACATTAGTTCAGAAGTGGAAAAAACAGCCTTGGAACTGGAACTTCTATGCTCTGCATGTGGTAATGAAAGATCCGGAGACTATTTCATTCAATAATCAAGCTTATTTCTGTCAAACATGCTGAACAGGGTCTCTCACTGCCAGAAATAAATTAGACAGATGTAATTTACAGCAACATTCTTGTATGGAGAGTTTAACTTGCCTACCGTCTATTTTCTCCTTTATTATTTTATGCCATGAGAATAGCAGTGTAGTGCTCTGTGGGAGGGAATAGTAGTCTTGAAATCTTTTAAAGAGGACAAACTTTCATCTATTTTAGATAAATTAAGAAATTCATGCCCATGTAAAAATATAATTGTGCGCTGAAAACCAAACTATAATTGCTGCGCTGTCTGAATTTCTTGTTGAAGTAAAACCAGTCCAGCTGACTCGACATGGAGTTAAAACAGGAAAAACCGTGCGTCACTGCCTTCATCGTTTTTCTCCTTTTATACTTGACATCAGACTCCTCCTTAAAATTAAATCATTCTCTACCATAGTCATGAGTGTGCATCAACTCTCGGTTCCCTGACCTCTGGGGTTAGGGAACTGAAAGTGGGGGGAGCAAGTTAGAGGGGGCAGTTGTTGGGTGGCAGTTGCTCAATTCGTAGGGGGTTGACTTGGGGCCGGAGGGTAGCTGACAGATGACCAGCACGGACTACAGGGCGGTGTGTGGACTTGGTGGTTGGGGAGTTACCAGTTCACCTACTGGGCACTGGCCTTGAGCAAGGCACCGAACCACCAAGTACTGATCCCACCCACCCCCCTTCGCTTCATCGCTCCACCATTCTCTTCATTGCACGTGTAGTGCTGAGCGTAAACAAAATCCAGATTTACCATGGTGGATAAATCAAAGCTTGTTTTTCCATCTTTCTCTTCCCTTCCCTCATGCTTTTTTTGAGCCTCGCTGTCTTATTTTGTGAAACCAGACAAGTTTCTTGCACCCAGCAAATGGATTGACAGTGGTAACCCGGATAAGCCCAGCTGGTAGCCCCTTGTTCCTCCAAAGCTACAGTGATTCATCTAACAAATGCTGTTTGTTTCATCATTTAGATGGAACACTGCATATTATGTTGGAGGATGGTTTTTTTCTGGCTGACTTTAGCACAACACTTTTTTTTGTCTTTGCCGTGCAGCCTCTGCTAATGAGGGTATGGTCTTGTTCCAACCGCAGTGATCAGAAAGCATTTTTCAGTATTCCCACGCATGCCAGTTTGTACTGCAAAAGTACGCTGGCACCAGTGTGAGTCTCATCTCGAACAAGGGGAGGGGCACGTCTGCCGAGAGCGGAGAAGGCTCTAACTGTTTCAATTGCCCTGTGGGCCTCGATCTAACAGGGGTGGGTCAGGCGCATTCGGGAACGGGAGCACTTTGAGGTTAAAAGATGCATACAAATTCTTTTTTATTTATCTGTCAGCATCGAAAATCTTGTCTTCCTTTGATTTAGGAGATAAGTTGCATCCTGCCTTGATGATTAATTGAATCTTCTTTGCTAAGAATTTGATCACGGTTAAATTGCAGCTGCCCAGTATGCAACTTCCCACGTGCTTCCTATCTTTAGCAACTATGGAAGCAAGAATACTTGACTATAAAAGGCCCCGGATTTAGCTTCAGCCCAAAATGGTATGTAGATCAGAAAAAACATGGGACTTGATTCTTCTTCAATGCAGCCACAATAGAGCAATTACTGAACATTCACTTATGTATGCCTGCAAATAAAATTGACAAAGAGACTGTGAAGGTGCTGAACTGACACTAATCTTCACTGAATCCTAATGATGTGCTATTCTTTTAGGTATAATTCCTCTGGTTGGCTCTTTTCTTGCACCTTTATTTTGCGTAAACACGCACATTTTGTGACAGAATGGAAGTACGTGACTTCAAAACACTGCTTTCAGTAAATAATTATTTGACACATTATTTGGAGAAGGTTAAAAAGGTTACTGGAAAAAGTTGACGCCTCCTTGTTCTCAATGCCTCAAAATCTCCTCACGGTGAACTTTGGCCGTATCTGACAGCAGCAGGACAGACTGTTGTGATGTCAATGAAACATGAAAGGAAACTGAAACACACCAGGAGACATATTGTCACATTGTGTCGCTGGTGTGTCTTCAGCACTGAGCGGCGGGTCATCATTCTTACACTGCTTCTAAATGAAGGCTGCATTAAAAGCATGCATGGAAAGCAATGGTTATGAGCTCTGCTCATGGTGCGGTGGGGTATTCATTTAGATTCTCAATCCTTAAAGCGCAGCAGAAAGAAATATTACCAGGAAGTGAGTCACTTCAGGTGGCATGAAATTTTCTCGAGTCATAACCCCGACTGATCTCTTTAACACCCTGACTTCAATTTTTAATGCTTTTTCAGTTTCTGACAAAATAATCTACTTTAATATTATCAAATGTTATCGTTACAGATGGTCTTCACTTACCGTCAAATTTATTCTTCTGTCTTTTTAACCCCAGTGGATGGTTGGTGTCATTTATTGAGGGTCGGATTCCAAAGAGGTAAAAGAAAAGAGCCGAGACTCAGGAATCAGAAATTATTATGACAGTTTATTCATTTCCTGAAATGCAACGCTGTCATTGCGACTGCTACACTGCTATTCGTCCTGCTCTTCTCTCACTTAGGTTGCCATGGAGCCCAAGTCCACTCTAGTTCTGAAGTCAAATATATTTTGTTGTGAAGAGAGCAGTGCATCAATCATCTGCACTAGATGAGAGCAACAGGCCAACAGCCAGAAGCGTGCAACCTCCGCCATCATTTATTTAGGCCAGTTAAAGCCCATTGATTAGTTGCCGCTCAGTGCTTTTCATTCAGAGGCACCATCAGAGGATAAAAGAAAGGAAAAACGTGTTGGACGGGGCCCAAATTCTACTCGCATGTTCCTACCCTTACATGGAATCTCACTGAAATCCAAATCTGAAAGCTTTTTTGATTTATATTGCTTGGAACAAACAAATGGGTCTGGTCATAAAGCATCCTTATTCTCTCAGTGTTGGAGGTAAAATGGATAAATGGAAGTCTATATAAATGAAAACAGCCATAGTTTACAGAGTATTGAATAATAATATAGACCACAGACTGATGATGTATTTTATCATGATCATGACAGAATTAAATCTTTGGGGTTAAGTCTCTAACTTACATTTCTGTGTACACAGACTTTAAAAACAGATTTTTCCCAATATACCTTTTTTAAAACTTTATTTATTAACAAATCATGCCTATGATAATTATGCCCTAAAACTATCTGTTTACCGCTCAGCTATCAATTTCAATGATTTCACTATTTTTAGTAACTGATAGAAACCATGATGAAAAAATAGCAACATATTTGTGTGCCACCCTTTAAGTCAAAGCCATCTTTGCTTTCTTTTCCTGTGAATCCAAGTCCTCGCTCCACACGAGTCGGCCTGGATTGAAACCATTTGCAGAAGAAGAATATTTAAATCCGGTGTGTCTGTTTGGCACAATAAACGCATCCAAGCTAAAATAGGTTAGGTGTTGAAGAGATGGTGATGGCCATTGGCTTCCTATTTCTTCCACAGATCTAACAAAAAAAAAAAGGATTAGCAAGCAGTGGTTATTTGAATATGTTATAAATAAGATTAAATATTAATGTCTTATTTATTGCTCGAAAATTGCATGCAGGCTCTGGTATAAACAAGGCACTTTTTTGATTTCCTTTTCATGAATAATTCAGTAATTGAGCTCTAAAGTCTGACTGCGCTCGTTGAATTTAACAACTACCGGTAACAACAGACAGAAAATTGCCATTAATTACAACAATCATGCCCTGCTGTCTTCTCATTTTGAATTTTCTTTGATTTTCTTCTTTAAATTCTTTGATTCTTCCTCGTCTGGTTCAGAGACAGAACAACAACTGCCCACCCCACATTCCGCATTGATAGCTTTTAGACAGAGCTGATCAGGTTAGACAAAGTCAGTGCAGGAAGGAGATGCACCTGATTTGCAGGGTTTTGCATGTTGATGACATAAACACACAGATGTTGCTAAATATTCTTTGATCATTGTCCAACTGATAAAAATTGGGTCTGAAAGAAGACAGCATCTCAACTCTTATCCCTCTGGTATCAGCATCTCTTTGGAAGGATTAAGTGTAGTGCAGAGAGTGGGAGTTGCAATGTTTGCATTAAAGAAGGTAGATGACTTCAGGTACCTCGGGTTAACAGTGCAGAGTGATGGAGAGAATGTGGAAAGGAAGTGAAGAATCTTGTGCAGGCAGGCTGGAACGGGTGGAGGAAAGTATCAGGCTACAAGACAGTGGTGAGGCCAGTCATGATGGACGGCTTAGAGACGGCGGCTCTGAGGAAAAGACAGGAGGCGGAGCTGGAAGTGGCGAAGATGAAGATGCTGAGGTTCTCCTTGGGAGTGACCAGGTTGGATAGGATTAGAATTGAGACAATAAGAGGGACAGTGAAGGTTAGACGTTTTGGAGACAAAGTCAGAGAGACCAGACTTTGATGGTTTGGACATGTCCAGAGGAGAGACAGGGACTATATCGGTAGAAGGATGCTGAGGATGGAACTGCCAGGGAACAGGGCTAGAGGTCGACCCAGAAGAAGATACATGGACGTAGTGAGGGAGGACATGAGAGTGGCTGGTGTTGGGGAGGACGATGCAAAGGACAGGGTGAAGTGGAGAAGGTGGATTCGCTGTGGCGACCCCTCACGAGAGAAGCCGAAAGTACAATAGTAGTAGTAGTAGAGAGTGGGCATTCTGTCCATGGACGATCTTTGTTTGGCTGTTGACATGTCTTGACTGTGCACTGCAATGAAAAAGCCACAGGTCTGGTAAGCATACTAAGTCCTGTTATTTTATTTTTTTTAACTGGCTTAAGGGGTGATCATCATGGAAAGCATGCACATCCTATCTGGAGCTCATCTCTGCTGCATGCTTTATTGTGGTTAGTCCCTTGATGTTGAGCAATGGTGAAAAATGCTCCTCTCGCTGCTAATGGTTTTGTTTACCTCTGTTAAATCAATGCTGTGTTTTTATGGCTCTTAGGCTGGAGGGGGGGAATGTGTGATAGTCAGTGTTGGTCACGTGTGTGTACAAATTAGTGTTGATGCTCCCAGGCCTCAAATGCATGGTGAAATAGTCGGCGCTCTGTCCTTCCTTGTAAAGTTTTTCACGCTTTTGTTTTTTTTTCATTTAAAGTTTCTTATTTGTTGCTTTTGTCGTCACCTTTTAGAGCAGTTGCCGTTTTCTTGCGAGTCTAACAGCAAGGCAACACGTTGCTGAAAGCTCGCCCCATTCGCAGCCCTGTTGACACGGGGAAAGGTAATTTCCTCGCCTCATGCTGTGAGCTTGTTGTTGTTGTTTGGATTACAATAATAGGAGCAAAGGCAGCTGAATCTCCTCCCCAGGGCTCTTATCAACCTCTTCATCCCTCCCTTCTCTTTTTGTATTAGTGAGTTCATGTGAGTGAAAGCTAACATCTGGAGGATCCCTCTCTCCCTCCAGCAGGGCAGGCATCATTTCCAACATGTGTTCCGCTGGTCTTCATCATGGAGGGAGAGCAGTGCCCACGCCGCACTGCCTTCAATTATTAAAGCTCTGTCAAGATTTCAAGGCTGATTAACCTTGTCCTCACTCCCTTTTCTTCACCTCCTCTTCCTGCTCTCTCCGGTTTCCCTTTACCGCCACTCGCTTGCTGTTTTTCTTTTTTGATCGGGTCGTAACAGTGCATGCTGGTGTGAGGGGGCGCTTTAGATCATTAGTCTGACTTTTCCCACTAATAACATTTAACTGTTTCTGAAGAGAAACTCCCTTTAGACCGCGGGTAAAGCAGGAGCAGCTAAATCTGAGCAACATACAATATGAGAAAGCTCAGCTCATCACCTGGCGCCATGCTTACGGTGCCTTCAGTAACGCACCACGTTGTAGCTGATCTAAATGAAGAAAAGCCATTTTTCCATTAATTCAGTAATGATGAATATATTTATTGGATAGAATGTTAGAGTACAAGTACAGTCAGACAGTAGCATGTATTACAGTACAAGTACAGTCAAACATCCTGTCTAAGAGGAGCATTTCAAAAAAGCCCCTTGCGGTCTTGTTTCCGTTGAAAGTCCTTAGTGCATAAATCATCGACATTTAACAATACAAATGAAATAAAAATAAATTACTCCACAGATGCAAAATAACAATAAAATAAAAAGACACATAATATGTACAACGTAGGTGGACAAAAAAAAAAGGGGGGGGTCCGGAGAGAGTCGCGATGACTATCTCTGTTTCTGCCCCCCTGAAAGGTGAATATTTCATGTCTGTGATATGAGGTAATCTACAGAACAAATCACAAGCGTGAATCCTATCTTACGCTATTCATGAAATTCAGCATTTTGAAATGTTGAAGAAAACTTGAGTCATGTCCTTTCCTCTTGATTTATTTCTCTAAGTTCATCTTAGTGAGCGTTCTTCCTCTTTCTATCTTCCCAGATCTGTGAAAACACCGTCAGCCATACGGGCTCATTCTCAACTCTTATGTCACCTGAGGGGAGGAATGGCTAAGACTCTCCACGAAGAGATCTTTTACGTACTTGCGTTAATGATTGATGTCTTTCATTGTGTTTGTGTGTTTAATAGAGGGAGAAAGGGCAACCTTGTGTTCATTCAAACCAGGATAGACAAATAAAAGCACTGTTGTGCCCGACGGACTCGGAGTGAAAGTCCGCTTTGTCTTTTTGATGTCACGAGCAAAGATATGGGAGCAGGCTTAAGTTGTACCAAGAAAAGCTGCTGCCATCAAACCCTAACTTCCATGAGAACAATATTTTATTTGTATTTGTATTTTTAATTTGCTTGGGTACATGCGAGGTTTTGTTAAACTTATTTTATTCCTTCATGTCTGGCCTTGGTTTCATTGAAACAGACACTTTTACCCAATGTGCTGTCTGCAGCTGACCTTGGGCAAGCAGTCCAATCACATTTGCAAGAATACTTTAGTTTCAGCAACTTTATATCAAGAAACTAAGCTTCAGTAGAGTTGCATTGTGGATTAGCATTGCACTTGTCTTTTGTAAATCCGGTGTTTCCACATCCCTGAGCTATATTTGGTAACAGCTCAGCTGCATGCATGAGCTAACAAGCCAACTATGAAGTGTATAGTGTATGTAAATACAGTCGGCCAGAACTTGAGACTTGGCTGCTAAGAACGGACTTGAGTTTCCTTTTGATAAATGATTATATGGTGTTGGAAGGAAAGCATTTTCCAATCTGTAGTTGCATACGAACGAAACATTCGAGGAGACATTTTCAATCCGCGTTTCCCTTCCGACAGTTGAAAGGAGGAACGTCTCTGCCTGCAGCACTTGGAACAATTGACAGCGTTTGTGCTGTTCTCATGTGATAAAGCTGGAAAGCATTGACGTTATTTGACGATGTGCTGAACATGATTACCAGCTTCCTCTGCTCCTGCTCTAATATTGATAAGGAGATAAATCCCCCTGTTGGAAATCATGCTGAGTGGAACAATCAGGAGAGTTCTAGCTCGTACATTACAAAGTGATTCTTTTTAATCTGATTTATATTCTGCAGATTGATTTCCTTGCATCCTGAAGCTACTAAAAGAACACAAACTTTTAGGCTGCTGTAGACCTAAAAAAATTATCATTATTGACAAGGCACTTCTTTATAAATTATTGGGAGATGTACAAATCTTCTCTCTGTCCTCGCCACGTTCATTTGTTCCTCGCTGTCAGTCAGCAGTCTGCGTTTGACGGCTTCAGCTCCATTAATCGTTGTTGCAGCCAGAGATGGTGGGCGTATGTAAATGCAGCCCTCGAGCACTCATCCGCTGTCGCTGCTCTCCTCGGCCACTGCTGCCGCTCTGCATGCCTTCCCTGCGCTCTTTCCTCTCTGCTCTAACTGCCTGCTCGCCTTCCTGCCTGTCGTTTTGACCCATTTAGCGCCGGTCTAACGGCACATTTTAAGGCTCGGTCATCAATTGTGGTATTAATGAATATGGTTTGTGGTGAACAAGGAGAGGCTTCAGACAATAGACTAATATAAACTCAAGTCAACAGTTTCCTCCCTTCCTCGATCTCGGCCGAGACAAATAAAACAGTTGTCCAGCCGGTCCTTTAAGGGGATATTTATTTTAGCTTCTGTGGCATGTTGTTTGCAGCAGGTTGGCGTTCAACAGCGTGTCAGCTCCAGCCGTCTTGCTGTGTTGCATGTAGAAACGTTTTACGTGTTATGAATGAGTTCTTCTTCCTGCAGCACAGTACCAATTTTCGCTGGCGTCTGTCTGTCTGTCTGTCTGCCAGTCTGTTAGCACGATAACTCAAAACGTTCTCGATTGGTCTGGATGAAATTTTCTGGACATGTTGGGAATGTTACCAGGAATTGAATATTACATTTCGGTGACAATCCAGAAGAGATCCTGGATCCTGGATCAGTTTGACATTTTTGTTAACATTGCAGTCAGTGGAGCTTCTAAATTTGTTCCTCAATATCTCGGTTGATTATTGACAGATGGTAATGTAATTTGACACAGTCATGTAGGGTGGGGGTCTCTATATCGAAATTCGATCCGATATGGACCGAAATTCGTCCATATCGGATCCAGAATGAAGTTTGGAACAATATTAGATTTTAACTTTGAAAACTCAATTTACGGATTTATACATCTGTTGAAAAAATACCCATCAACTCCGATTCACTTTTACTTTTCATGGTTAGTGTATAAAGGTACCAAGAACAATGTAGAACCTTTTGATGATGATCCAGATCACCATGTGGACGGTGTAAATCCAATCAGGAGGGGAATGAGCTGCTTGGCGGAGGTCTGCACGCTGAGTGCTTGTCTAGTTTTTTCAAAGTAAGCACCTTTTAGTAGGCAGATGAACATGTTTTCCTTCCCACAGTAGGACGTTTATGCCATGATGATTTACTAATTTACATGTTTATGGCCTTGATAAATCTTTATCTAACTATGGTAAGCTTTCCGCTAACAGCTCTCATGTTGAACATCACTGCTCCGTCTTCGTATGACAAACCAGAGCAGCATTGGCGCAGTGTCCTTTTTATTTTTTGAATGCAATGCGTTGTCACACTTTCGATATAAATAGTTTGTAATGTTTAAAAAGGATTTGAATTGTGTGTTAAAGAAACCAAAGTTGTCTTTTCTGCCTGCTGGTTGCTGTGTGACAGAAAGAGGAAGAGACGGGGAGAAGTCTTTCTCGTGGGTAATTTGTGGGGGCCAAAGCATTAAGGCGCTAAATGAAGGCTAATTACATCAGAGCGGCAGGGGAAATGGATGCTGTGTGCCCTCTGGCCATGGCCATCCATCTGATTTAAGATACACAATGTGTCAGCAGCAAATCGAATCTGCAGGGAGCAATTGAAGTTTCCTCCCACACACACACTCCCACACACACACACACGTGCACACATAAGGGTCACAACTTTGCAGCCAGGGAATCTTATTTTTGTCAGACCTTGGTCAAAAATCGATCCCAAATAATGCAATAATGACTATTGATGATGATGGACGAGACTCACACCCTTTGTACAAACAGAGAATGTTTGCCTTAGTTGATTAAAATAAACATTATCACAAAAATGACTAAGGTCACCAACCTTTTTGAAACCGAGAGCGACTTCTTGGGTACCAATTAACGAAAGGGGCTGCCCCAGTATGATACACACGTCTGCAATAAAAATAAAAATTAGTTTGCTACATCTTGACGTGTCTCTTCTGTTTAATATAATTAGAAGCACATCTTAACATTTTGAGAATCTGAAACCAGCAAGTTTGTCGCTGCAGTGATCGTCATTTCAGTACTATTTGCAGCTTTGCAGCAGCCTCCTCGGTGTAGATTTGTATTAGTTTAAAAACAAAAAAAGTGCTAATATAAACTGAAAACATTCTGTTACCAAGGTGAAAGTAAAATGACAATCACCAGGCTGAGCGACAGGATGCATGCACTTCAAGTTGCACGTTTATATTTTGCTAAGCCTCAGGATAAGCATCCACGGTGCTGTAGAACAGATCTTACAGTGCATTAAATGTGGACAAAGTTGAAGCCTCCAATTCCACATTCCACTACAGCATAGCTGCGCTTCAGGGAAGTAACGTGTGACCTCTTCTAACCTAAGCCGCACCTTTTTCCACAAAGAAGCGGTCGAAGATTTATCGCCTCCTGCCTCCTCTGTTCAGAGACACTCTATGGTGCATCAGCGTCGTAGAAGAAGACGCCGCCCTCTGCCCTGCTAACACACCTTTCATTTGATTGCCTCTGAACTGTGATCAGCTCCTTCTGAGCTGTTCTCCACAATTTATTGTCAGGCTGTGTTTGTATAAGGACACAGTTCAAAGAGAAACTGAGCCAGCTGATGTTGCACGTATGAAATCGATATCAAGTATTGAATTTGATATCAGAATCATTTAATATTCAATTCGTCAAAAATTGTGTGTGTTTGTGTGTGTGAAAAATTCTAATTTACATTTAAAATCAGTCTTAATTTACTGTGTGTCTGAATTTTAGACCAATCTTGACTGCCGTGCATGAAATTGAAGTGAAGTAAAATTATTGAGAGGAGCTTGTTGTACAATGTAAATGTGTGTTCAGGTCTGTTCCACCTGATGGCATGACATTTTCTTTACCTATCCGGCACTTCTATGGTCTCATGTTGACGTTTTTTTATTCAGCATCAAGAAGGATCAGGGTCATGTTTCGAACCAAAACAGTGTTGGCGCCTCGTGTAGAGAAAGATGTCTGATCAGCATTAACTCCTGCATGTTTCCAGACCTTCTCTAACAGGTTCCGCAGCTTTACAGCAATGTTCTTGCACCATTCCATTCTAATTTGACTTGAAATAATATCTACCCACTCAGAGGTTTTAATGGAAACCAGCTCATCTCCTGTTGCCCAGCTCAGACTTCCTGCTCCGTGCCACACTTAAGAATTAAAGCTATCGCTAGAGCGGATCGGCCCACCTTGTCATTGCCTCATCGTGGAACATTACTTCACTTCACTTTTATTGAATTTATCCCTCGGAGGGCAGTTTGTTTTACAGCATATATACACACATTTTCCACAATACTTAACGGACACGTAAGACACAATTAAGGGACATATAAGGCACAAATGACAAATTAGAGCAGCATCGTTGTAAAGGTGTTAAATATTGTACGTGATAAAAACAGTGCAAACAGAGCAAACTGGTTCCATACAGGTACACTAGCAGAGTCACCTCTTTTCTGTGGCATTCAGGGCCCTGATGGAGAATGGGACAAAGGAGAACTTATAGCATCAAGACACATTTATTACCTTTAAACTCGGTCAGCGAAGAGTCAAAGAGAGAGGGAGCAAATTGTGCTTTCTTATTAAGTCCTGCAGCCACACATTATGTTGCAACAGGAATGGAAAAAATAAATGATGAATATAATAACTGAAAGCTTTTGTTCTTGAGTCTTCTAGCAGAGCCCCTCTATTATCTTGCCTCCCAATTTTGAAGCATAGACCTTGCATGTGCTCAGTCTCAGACCGACATATTTGTAGTTAAAATTATGAGGGAGTTGATTGGCAGATATTTTTCCGTGTTTATTTGGTCCAACCAATTCTGTGCAGTAGCACACACACACACACACACACACACACACACACGAGAGAGAAGTGTGGGTGGAGATAGAGCAGCATATTCAGTCAATTGCGGCCTGGCTTTATGTGTTTATTCATATTTTCTAGCCCAGTCCTTCACTAAACTTGTGTGTTTAGTTGTGATAGGCTTAATTGTGTGTGTGTGGGTGAGAGAGAGAGAGAGAGTGTGAGCATGCACATGTTTATTACACTTCTGGTCTAATGTGCTTTCCGAGCCTGCGCTCCATGGCTCACAGCAACACTTGCTGGCTGAGCCATGGGAGGAGCCTGTGAGTCGGAGCAGACGGGGTCATAAATATTGGATTCAAAAGGTGCCCTGTGATCATTTTACATCGCTAGCATTTCAAGTCATGCCAGAGTAGATGAGAATAGCCTGGCGTCTGACAGCTCTCATATCCACTTATAAAGAAAATAAAATATAAAAGAGGCTGCACGTTAAAAACATTCTTGTCTCTGTCCAGCAGAGTTATAAGGATGATTTAAAAATGTCACATTTTGAAGTAAACACCATGCACATGTGTAATTGCTCAGGTCGTGTGATATCATGGTCCATTGAGTCTCCGAATAGAGCCATCACTGGTCATCATGCATGACAAATGAGTCTTAACGACACCTTCAGCAGCAGCTCAGGAGCAGGAGGACACCTTGTGCTTCGTAATGTGGGTTCGGATCCCACCGTTTCTATTAATAATCCGCTACAGCCAGACTGATGAGCGAGAGTCAAGTCGGCTACGCGGTAGAAAGTGTCTGCCGAAATGAGTAGCGTGCCAGAGTTCCACATAAAGTCTAATCATAGTGCTCACAGGGTCATGATACGGATGACCTAAATTACTTTGTGCTCGTGTCATACAGCAGATTTAAAATGGAAAATCCCTTAAATTTCTATCTTGTTATTCTGTCACTAAGCATGCAGTGTAACGAGGGAAAATGAGATTGTTTGAATCGAGGATTTTTACTTGGGAGTTAAAGGTGATTATTGTTACCTCCATCAGAATTCTTTTGCTTGTTTGTTTGTTTAATCAGTTTAAGAATGATTTAGGAATTTGTCATGCGGGCTTCGAGGTTTGTGGGTTTTTTTTCTTCTTGTTTTGAACTCAAGTGAATCATCTTTTATTTGTCATTTTAATTGCATTGCACTTTTGTAAATTTTTAAAAAAAACAGACGGGGGGGGCAACAAACGTAAACCATATTCCTACTTTTTGGACTTTACATGCTTTATAACCTCTCTGCTGGTGCAGATATACATATCATCTCTATGAAGGTCTGCCAGCTCCCCCCTGCTCCCCCCCCTCCCTTTTTTTTTTCTCATTTGTAGAACTGTGACTGTCGTATGCTTGGGCTGCCAGAAGTTCAGATGGCATTGCGCTCTGAATCCCACAACTATGTGAAACTGTTTGTGTTGAAAAGGATCTTGGCTCGTTCAGTGTTGAGCCATGACTAAACTTCTTAGCTCAATGTCTTCCAAGAGCCTCCCTCCCGACGCCTCCTTGATCCCAGTCCAATTCACATAAGCCAGTGTAGACTTTCCAGTGACCAGCATGAGGCGCTGGCCAGTGGAAGTTCACGGTTTGACGGTGGGAAACGATGGGAGTCGATTCCTGGCCCGTCAGTCCAAGTTTCAATCTTCTCTCTGCTCATGACTTGAACCCATGACCAGGTGGTTTGAAAGCTGTTACAACAGGTAGCAGTGGCTATAAGCCAGGGGTCAAGAACCTATGGCTCCGGAGCCAGATGTGGCTCTTTTGATGGCTTTGATCTGGCTCGCAGACAAATCTTTAATTATAAAATAAATTGTTTCGAGACACTCCGCACAAACCATCATTGGTTAGCAACAGCATAACAATGTTATTAGAAATAATTCAGAGACTTATTGTACTTTAAAAGTGTCATTACATAAAATGCACGCATTTACTTGTATTTAGCTGCAGGGACACCCCACGAAGACGGGACACACAGTGTCTGTGCTTGAACCTTTCCGTAAAGACATCTATCTAATTACTTCATTGCTTTTCTGTTTAATTATAGGCAGTTGTTGAAAACTGCTTAGAAAAGAAAACAACTTAGAAAAGAAGTTAAGGTAAGGTATCATGAACAAACTTGGATTACAGTGCCATGAACAAACTGCCAAGTGTCAGACAAGCTTCATGTGAGGAAAACATCACATGAAGCTCTGTTGAAATCCATAAATCATCCCTCTGCACCAGTCCTGGTATTAATCACAAATGGCTTATCATTTATGACCATTATCACCTTTTTGAATGTGTCTCTCTCGACATAATTTCCCTCATCCTGTCGTGCCTTTCAGCTCGTCATCCAGACCAGGACAGACTAGCGCTCCCACAGTGGCAGGACAATCCAAGTCCAATGGACAGACACACAAGGTGTGTCTGGTCTGCTCAGATGAGGCCTCAGGATGCCACTATGGGGTCGTGACCTGTGGTAGCTGCAAGGTTTTCTTCAAGAGGGCCGTTGAAGGTAAGTCCCTGTGAGCCTGCAGCCACTCCCTGGATTGCTCTGGATCATGCATGTAAGGACTGAGTTGTCACCGAAAGTCAGGTTTGACCAGATTGAGCAAGTAAATAAAAAAAAATTAGAGATATACTTTGCCATCTGAAGCTTTTGACTTGTTGAATTGCGGTGACATTTACACTAGGTTTATTTGATCTGCTTTTATCGTGTGTCCCTGTAATATATAATAACCTAATTAATTAGCCATTAATATTGCACAGGTATAGTTTTACAATGATTCTCATTTGACTTGCAGGATCTTTGAATAGTTGTAAAACAGTGAAACATGTCTGCCGCACATTTCTTTTTCTTCGGCAACATGGAATTTTATCAGAGATCAGAGCGAAATAATAGGGTTTTTGATCTTTAACAGACACACATTGAAGCTTTGAGCATTAGTCCTGAACTTAGTCCCATCCTGCCTTCTCTGCCACTCACTTAGTACATTCATCTTGCAAGAAAGTGTCTGCTTTGCTTTGCAAATATTTGACATCTTCTGATTCAGTAATCGGTTCTTCAGTCAGACGTTTCAGTCAGTCAGAAATGATTCCCGTGCAGCTGTTTTATTGTGTGGCGCTGACCTAAACACCGACCAAATGAACTGAACTTTGTCTTTTATTTTGAGAGTGAGCTTCCAGTGGCACTGATAAAGTTGTATCTCTTACTTTTTTTGTCTTGATTAAAGCCAACTGCTCCTGTAGGAAGAGCTTGAAGGCATTTTTGCTCATCTAAGGGGTTTCTTCCATTCTGATTGGCTTGTTGGGCGTTCCAGTTTTCTTTTTTTCTTCTTTTTTTATCCTCGTGGGAGTCATTATGAAAACCCGTCGTGTAGGTTTTACCTATGGGTTGTAGGACCCCACCCAAGGGAGGTTGGAGCCGTGAAAGTTCTCGATGATGGTGAATCACAGTCAAGTGAAAGAGATTTGAGTTTCCTTGGAGGGAACCCAAGACTGTGAAGCGCTAAAAGCCTCGTCCCACCAGTAATTCAGAATTGAAGAAGCTTCTTTGATGCGATGCGAAACGTCTCCAAGGTGTTCCTCCAAGCCCAGCTGATTTTAGTCAATGCAGAGCTTTACCATGACACGAATAACTGGGAATCTTTACATCTGTTATTTTTGTTTGTCTCCCCTTCTCTCTTCTCCGGTCGTTCTCTATATGGTGAAGGATGGAGAGCACGACAAAACACAGATGGTAAATAAATCCACTTTTAATCACAATAATAATCCTGATGATGACCGTGATGGGAGTTTATAACCTCTGATTTGCTCGTGTGTCTGTACTCATTTAGCACTGAATAATAACCGACACATTTATAGCCTCCTCTGCAAGTTGTCTGTTAATGCATGCAAATGTTCTGATTTGGTCGTTCAAGTCAGTGTAAATTGCCTGTGAGTGATTTTTATGTGCTTCAAGTTTCTGCCTCGAAAGCTCCACCTCTTCCCAGATCCAAATATTGCTATCGCACTCTAGTCTCAAATTAGCAATATTCTTTAACATCAAAATCACCTCAACTCCATTTATTTATTTATGGAATATGCTTCATTGGTTTTAGTGATAGCCATGTCCAGACATCAAGCTGGACATATTATCAGCTGATCAATCAATCGTCAATGTGTCTTCACATAAATTGTGAATTATCGTTGACTTGTGTAGATAATCTATGTAAAAAATATATATAATATATAAAATTCTAAATCGTTCTTCACTAAGTATTTTGGCGACGAGGCAGAGTCTAAAATGTTTTTGCACAGTGAGTTACTGACGTTGCTGATGAAATGGAGAAGCAGTGAAACACACAAAAGGTGTGATATATGGATGTTGATGTGGATGATAGTTTAAAGTGAGAAATGTATCCTGGGTGTCAGCAGATAATATTTCAGTACTGTCCCTTTTTCTTTCTTAATTGCTTTGTTCAATATTTTTCAGGTAAATCTAAACTGCATTTTCTGATTTGCTTATGTTTTTTTTTCCAAAAGAAGATTATTTCATGTCTCTGAGTTGCTACATTGTGTGCAAAATAGAAAGAGAACTGTATTCACACCCACATGCATCATGCAGATTATCCAACCTAGTGGCTTCTGTCTGTCTACGGACACTGTTGCATCTACACACACACACACACACACACGCACACACCCAAATGCAGCCATTTTACAGCACACATGAACTTTTATGAAACTGTGCAACTGTCGTCAAACTTGTCCCACAGAAGAAGAAAAACTGACGGCCACCATGTCAACTTTAGCTCACAGGATTGTTTTTCTGTAACTAAATGCATCCAAGATATGCAAGGAGTTCATCCTCATTTAATGTACAAGCAAGAGCAACAGAACAGGCCCTAAATTAAATATTTAAGTTATCATTAGTGGAAAAGGAGATTCCAACCACCGAGCAGACATTAGCTCTTCATCCCTTTGTCTTTTGATTAACGGCACATTCGTAGAGTTCAGATCGGTGTCGGGTCCGTGTTGGCGGATCGGGGCTGTACTGGGTCGGTGTGGGAGGAGGAGACGTGGGATTCAGCTGGCAGTTTTGACACCACAGATGGATGTTTGCACCATTGTTTGCACTGATCTTTTATTATTTTATTAGTAATGGCTGGAACTGGCAGCACCATCTTGTCATCACACCAGCATCCCTGCACTTTCATTTCCGTGCTAAGTGGAATATGATTAATCAAATGCAATGCAGATTTATGATGCATCAAGCCACTGTGAAAATAAGAATAATAATTAGTCAGTATATGATTCCCCACGCGACCTTTGTTCAAGTTGCATTATCCCATTTCATAAAGCTAAATAGAGTCTTTACAGCACTGTTAAATTTGAGGTACTGTAAATATAGAGACATCTGTTTGTACCCTCTTGATTAAAGAATGCCTTTAGCTCAGCCTCCGTCTTTGTCGGGCCTGCCGCTCTGAAACATCATTAAGCTGAGCTAATCATTTGCTCGATGTCCCAGATTCACTGTTTACTTGCAGGAGGCACCTTCACGTTTCTGTGTTTGGTTTCCGTGTGCGCTGGCCGGGGAGCTCGATCAAGGAATCTGAATATAACATGACTTATTGTGGAAGGTTACTTTTTGTTGAAGTTTTCCATTTCCAGCATGGAAAAAAAGAAGTGAAGTGAAGCGTGATGGTTTTTAATGAGTCATCAAACACATCACAAGAGAAATATCTCTTGCAAACATTTCCCCGTTTCTCCTGAGGTTTGATGTGGGCGACACAAGGATTCTCCCTCTGATTGTTGCCTTGAAAAAATAAACAAATTAATGCAATCACTCTTTCATATGCATGTTTTTTTCCATCTTAAGTGTTACGTTGTGGAACTAAAACTGGCAATTCCCAAACGATGCCATATATTAACTGTTATGCTTACTGGATAATCATGCAGGGGTCAGTGGGATCATAATATCTCCTAAAACTTTAACAGCTACCTATAATATCTTTACCTTTCTTATTCTTCCTCTTCTTTTAACAGCCCAGCACAACTACCTGTGTGCAGGGAGGAATGACTGCATCATTGATAAGATCCGGAGAAAGAACTGTCCAGCCTGTCGCTTCAGGAAATGTCTTCAAGCGGGAATGAACTTGGAAGGTAATCAGTCTAACCATCTTTAAATCAGGAAAGGTCTCATTGAAATTATGTGCACATGCCAAAATGTCATCATCAACATGTCTGAGATGTATTTGGTTCATCAAGAAACTACAGAAAAATTAGAAAAGCACTCAGAGAGCGCAGACCTCCACTAAGCAGCTCATTCCCCTCCTAATTGTATTTACACCGTTCCACACTGTGATCTGGCATCAAAAGGTTCTAGATTGTTCTTGGTATCTTTATACACCAGCCATGAAAAGTAAAAGTGAATCAGAGTTGATTTAGTATTTTTAACTGATTTCTGAAACCATAAATGGAGTTTTCAATGTAAAATGTAATATTTTTTTCTGCCCTCATTCTGGATCAGATCCAGTAGACATTTTGCATGATAGTGCATTTCAGACCCCTTGATGACTGAACACATTGTTGTAAACAAGCATACTCATCTGTGAACATGCTCACCGCTGTTCTACTGTTAAGAGAAGCACGTGCTTCTCTGGACACGTGTGCGGCGTGCTGGCATGCACGCGAGGCAGCATGAGAAATTACCGCCTCCTCGCATACGTTGATCGGTACATGATCCACTGTCAGGTCCTGAATCCACAGCTGTAGATCATCAGATTCTGCTTTAAGGGATGAATGCATTGGAACACAGTACAGCATTCAAGCAACAAGTGGAGCGCAGCTACTTCACTAATTCTTTATTGCGTTATGATCAGCTGATCATTCCTTTTGGTCCCTGACATTACTGTCAGCTCTTTGTGCAGACGGTGTTGAGTGAGTTACCTGTAAAATCCAGAGACAGAGAGGCAGAAAGGCAGAGGGATTTGATGAACGCCAGTGCATTAGCAGATAGATTTCCACTAGAAAAGCTCTTAGTTGCCATAGAAACGCCAGGAAGGGGGAAATAGAAAAGGTACGTAGGAGATATTGAAGTTTTTCATCGCTGTAAAGTTAAACCAAATCCCTCAGTAGGCAGAAAGCGGGGCGTTGCATTTCCTCTGACCTTTCTCTGGTTGGTTTGAATTCACGAGGCACAAATGCATGTGCAGAGCTTCAGATTAATAGCAGCTACTTCTTTTTGTTAATTTGTACTGCTTAATCTTACTTAAATATAATGTTTGCTTTCGTCATGTGGCTTTAGTATGTGTCCTGTTATTGACGGAGTTCCAGTGGATGTATATGTTGAGTGACTTCACGAACAACAGCTAAAATGGTGGAACAAATTGTGAATCCAGCATCCGTACCAGCCACCCGACCCCGTGGACCGATTTGCCTTCCTCTTTGTACAGTAGTGGGAGAAGGATGGGCTGCAAAGAGCTCGAGTCTGACTCACCTGAGGGTGGCTGGTCCCACGTTCAATGCTGCGCTCAAGATACTCAACCTCTGTCTTGGCAAGCTGACATTTGTGTACATGAATGACCAGACCAGCCCATCTTTTTAATCCCATGGTGTGAGTCCATAACTGCATTGCTGATGAAGTGCTTTCAACCCTTAACATGAAACCGGTGATAGGACATGTATAGTTTACATGTAGCAGGACCCACTTTCTTTCTGACCATGCAGGACTCCTGGCTTTGCCATTTGATGCCACGAGATGTTGGTAAAAGCAGCGACATTTTCTTGCTCTCTTGGAAGACCCTCCGTCAAGCCACTTGGCCATGGTGCCGCTTTAGATACTGCTGGGAATTGACCAGATGGGTGTTGGCTAAATGCTGGAATTGCAAAAGTCCCTCACAGGCTTCCGTCAGCACATCCAGTGGACCTGGACTGCGTGACCATACAGGAGCTAGAATGGATAGAGAGGGTAGAGGTAGAGAGGGGGGGGGGGCATTGTTCCAAGTCTGTCTTTCAAATTCTTTCTTAGCTTGGACTCGTGGGTTTTCATTAAAACATTCAACAAGACCATCAGTCGGCGGGTTGTAAGTAATGGTTTTGATTACCGGTACTCTGATTCCCAGTAATTCCTAGCTGTTTGCCAGGAATTCCGTTGCAAGTATGAAATGATGGCTTTTGAGTTTAACCCTGCTTTTGAAGCTGAGATATGTTGCTGATCTTGTCACATAATTGGCTCTTGGACTAGCGCCAAAACGTCTCTTCCTCCGACTTTATCCCGCCTCTTCTGAGCTTTGCTGTTTTGATTTCTCAACTTTGGAAACTTCATTGTCAACAAAAGGTAGATCATTCCAACCTAGGCCCCGCCTCGTGCGCTAGTCATCGTCTTAATTGCGATCATGCCCTGACATGACACACAGAGATCCTTTTCTTCTTTCCTAGCTATCAGCGCCCAAATATGGGAAGGTCTGTGCTTGACACCACTTGGTATGGAAGTTTATCCATTACTCCTACTGATAGTTCAGCCCTACAACTGAATAATAATAATAATAATTTCACTGACAGGAACATTCTCGGAGAGCCATTCCTGTCAGATGAGAGCGCAGCCACTTCCAGAACCTAAAGGGTTTCCTCATTAACCTAAGTGGTGCACTCCTGACCACTAGGGGGTACCTGTATGTCTTTTTGCTGCATATCATCACTCTTGAGAAACTCGTCTACGTTTTATAAGTTGAATTCCCTAACATGTCTGTTAGTGGTATTAGGGGAACTCCGATTTGACTTTCTTCATTCAATGTCCATTATAAACCACTCTTTCCAGATGGAGGTTTGTCTAGGTCTGGGAGTGATGAAGCATTTCATTGGGCATCAAGCTGCAAGAAAAGCGTCTGCCATCTCTGCAACTTGCTTTGATGGGCTTGCATTATATATATAAAATGTTATGTTATCAGCAGGTATGATAAATATCTGCTGATAGTATTTAGCATATGTTAATAGTATACATTTGTTATTGCACGTTTGTTATTGCACATAGTGAGTAGGTGTGTGTTTAATCCTGATCGGTGTTCAGAGCGCTGATGGCTCTCGGGAAAAAACTGTCCCTGAGTCTGTTGGTCCTGCTCTTGTGCAACCTGTAGCGCCGTCCGGAGGGCAACAGGTTGAACAAGGTGTGTCCATGTTATGATACCTACTGTATATTCAAAGTGCATCATCTTTTAGTCTTTAACAGTTCGCTTTAACTTCTCTCTTTCCACTTATTCCAAAATGTTTGTTGTAAAAGCTGAAGTCATAGATGATGTTGAAAACATGAACATCAAGTGTCTCTCCTTGTCTCATATCTCCTTCCCTCCATCTCTCCCCTATATTCCCTCCTTCAATGCAGCAAGGAAAAACAAGAAGCTGATCAAAATGAAAGTGTCTGGATCACCGGAGCCCATTAGCAACATGCCCGTTCCAGTCGTCCCCAGGTGCATGCCCCAGCTTGTGCCCACTATGCTATCTGTGCTAAAGGCCATTGAGCCAGAGATCATCTACTCGGGCTATGATGGGACCCTGCCTGACACCTCCACGCGGCTCATGACCACTCTCAACAGGCTGGGAGGGCAGCAGGTCATCTCTGCAGTCAAGTGGGCCAAGTCGCTGCCAGGTAAAATAAGTAGTATTAGCATTTATATTAGATGCATACCAATGCTCAAGCAAAGCATGCCAGTAACGCTATTTCCAGCTCATAATGTAGGAAAGTGGGCACTTCAATGATGAAGTCATCGCTTAACTGTAAAAGCATGCTGCTTCACGTGAAGAAAAATGAAACTGCCTTCTGGTTAACAAAATGTGGTGTATCAGAATAATAATTCAGAATGTCCCAATGTCCCTTGGAGTGGTGTTAAGTACAATGGGGAGAAAAATTGTGGCTTCAAAATCAAACCAAAAAAAAGTGTTTTGATTTTCATCATGTCATGGCAATGAGGGAGCCACGCGACTTGAGTATCATTTAAAGTGCTTGCTTGGGGATTTTCTTTTCTCATTCTAGTCATCTCTGTTGGCCACATTAAACATTTAACATCAGATTTCCTCAAGAAAGCCTCGAATCACAACCGTGTGGTGAATCATTTTTGAGGCCTCTCCGTGTGTGACGGCACGAGGGACAGACCCGTCCCCTTTTATTGACTTGGCGTTCTGTCATCGGCGAACAATGAACACAAAACAAGACTTGGAGCCAGCTCGATCATAGCAAACCAGTTCCACTTTCATAGTTCTGTCAGTGTGCACTGCTGCTACTCAAATATTACATTTTAATGTGAACATCAGCTTCTGTTTTATAAGCGGTTCTCATCATAGTATCTTCATTGTCGATTGAACAATCCTGTGTCTATTTATTTACTAAAAGCAAGTAGTTGTGAAATATATTTAGGCATCATAATGCATTCATTACTACTCCGATGATGCTAAAGAGCAGCTGAAGGGGAAATCCCTTTTTATTGTCCTGTCATCAGCATTTTACGTCATGTTACGTTACATTCTAACAGACCTCATCTCATGTTCCAAGGCTTCCGCAACCTGCACCTGGATGACCAAATGACATTGCTGCAGTGCTCCTGGCTCTTCCTCATGTCCTTCAGTCTTGGCTGGAGGTCTTACGAGCAGTGTAACGGAAGCATGCTCTGCTTCGCTCCTGATCTCGTCATCAACAAGTGAGTAGCGTTGATAGCTTTTCTTCTTTGTGTCAGCCAGTTTCTCCTACCTATCGACTGTACCGGTACATTGCAATTTGGTTTAATCTGTGTCAAAAGTATTTTTTGATTCATTTAAAGGTAAAGGACTGTTAAGAACATTACGCCGAACAAAGCAAATACATTTTCTGAGCACATTTCCTGAAATACTGGCATTATTCCTTTAACATAAAGGAATGTTTTTTTCATGTCACCCAGCAAAGTGTTTTCAGAAGTTACTCACTACGATTTATATGATTACCAAATTACTGTACGCGATACTTTTTGATTCCTTGCTATTTCGCAGTTCAGCTTCCGCGGCTTTGCTGTATCGCGGGTTTTCCTGCCGAGCATATATATTTATATATGGCGTCATTCTGCGGTATCTGTTTGGATTTCCATTATTTTCATTATTTTATTGATAAAATAAACTTTTTCTAGCCTAAGAAAAATTAAACAGTAAAGATAATAAAAAGATTTTTTGTTTAATTTGAGTTTGAATTTTCATGTACTGTACATTATATTATATTGTTCAAAATCAAGATATTCATACTCGAAAAGGAGTATTACATACAGTATCGCAACGTCATCATTACTTCATCATCATTGTCATAATTCAAGTTTCAGTGCAGCATCTCCAATGGTGAGTACCCTGCTGTGCTCTCACATATTTGTCGTAAAGTTGTCATTGCATCGAGAGAGATAATCGTGTGCTCCATATAGAAATACTGTACAATACTACTAATTTAGGATTAAGAGTGCAGGTAGCATTAAGAGTATAAGAAATATACACTACTGTTACTTCACTAGAATACAAAAGTGTTTGTAGGCGTGTGGGAAAGGCTAATACAGTGGAGGGAGGGGTTCAGAAAGGTAAAAATACACGTAAAATAATCAAATAAATAAATGTCTGTTTTGTTATACATAAAACACATTCGGGTAAGCGCATTCCTTCCTCCTCATGCAGAGGACAGTGCATTAATTTGTACAGTCTCTGCTAGGCAGTATGTTAATGAAAACCCTGGAAGCATTACTGGCTATGCAAAGTGAGTAGAAATCTCTTTGGGCTACAACGGCTGTGGTAAGGAAAGAGTCCATCTTCCACATTTTACTCTTATTAGCCATTCATATTTCATCTTAGTCCATCAAAGCCTCTCAGACTCCGCTTTCATGGTTATTTCCCCGACATCAAACTTTCAACAGAGGCCCGACGTGCTTCTCCTAAGCAAGAGTTCGAGAGCACTTCTGAAGAACTAGTGTGCTTAAAGGACAGAGTTCAAGTTTAAAAATCTGTGCTTAAATGTAATGCTGCTAGTTACGTTGGATCACTTCATGATTTAAGCATCATCCATGCACCGATGAGTAATCAATGCCAACAAGATCTTAATGATTAGCAAAATGATTATTGTCACACACTTTGCTAAAATACTTCCTGGGGGGGTTCTATGCTATCGAGTATCGACCGAGGATTGCTTGAATTGATGCTTTTATTTGGCCTGAAGTGTGAATGTTTTTCACACTAAAGTGAACAAGCATCACAACCTCTGAGCTCAGAGCTCTCAGAGAGCTCTTACAGCCTCTATTCACTATTTTCATTAGTAATGGCTCCCCAATGGACGTGCCAAAATAGAAGTAGATGTGAATGAATTCATTGCGCTAAACCCAGAGCTGCGTACTGTGTCTGAATGTGCTCTCATGATTGTAGAGGTAGAAAGTAATGTGGGTCGTGTGAAAGGAATGGTGAGGTGTGAAGATCCATCAAGGCTCATTTTAGTCCCATTTTTTTCTTCAGCTTGTTTGAAGACGCATCCTGCTGGGGGCAGTTTGCTGAGGAGTGAATAACAAAGGGAATGATTTACTTTAAATACTAATCTTTGCCCTCCATTTTTGTTCTGTCTTTCACCTTCTCCCACCTCTGCTCCCTCACCCCTTCTGCGTCGCTCTCCCTCTCCCCCCAGAGAACGAATGGAGTTACCCTTCATGGCCGACCAGTGCGAGCAAATGCTTAAAATTTGCAACGAGTTTGTCAGACTGCAGGTGTCCTATGACGAGTACCTGTGCATGAAGGTCCTGTTGCTGCTCAGTACAGGTAATAACTGCAAAGATTCTGGGATCCAAGTCTCTATTGTATCACGTCACACATGTGATTATGTCCCTCCAGGTTGTTCTGCATTCTGTCATACTAAGAATAATTCTTCAAATTTCAATTTTCTACATTTCGGTCAGGACATGGACGTGTGTGTCTTTGTATGTTTAACCTGCATCAACAAAGAGTCCTTGTCGGAGTCAACGAATAGAATCCTGTTAATTTTTATTCCCCTCAAGGTAAATACCATATAGAACCATATAGACATAATTGAAGTCCGTATCCTCATAGATTTAGGTGTGCGCTCACATCTAGATCTTTTGTAGATATATATACATATATATTTTTCATAATTGAAAAGCGACAACCAGGGCGGCCCGGTGGCGCAGTGGTAAGCACTGTTGTCTCACAGCGAGATGGTCACAGGTTCGTCTCCGACTTGTGGCCATTCTGTGAGGAGTTTGCATGTTCTCCCCGTGTCTGCGTGGGTTCTCTCCGGGTTCTCCGGCTTCCTCCCACCACCAAAAACATGCAGCTTAGGCTGATTGGTGACACTGAATTGTCCGTAGGTGTGAGTGTGTGTGTGGCTGATTGTCTGTCTCTGTGTTGCCCTGCGATGGACTGGCGCCTTGTCCAGGGTGTACCCCGCCTCTCGCCCATTGACTGCTGGGATTGGCTCCAGCTTGGCCCGCGACCCGATGATGGAATAAGCGGCTGGAAAATGAATGAATGAATGAAAAGCGACAACCCAGTTGGGCTTTAATTCAGGGGTTCATTGGTGTTGTGAAGGTCCCCAACGCCAAAGTAAAAATGTATTAAAACATTTTTTTCGTGTGTGTGTGTGCATGCGTCTAGTACCAAAAGATGGCCTGAAGAGCCAGGCCGTGTTCGACGAGATCAGGATGACGTACATCAAGGAGCTGGGAAAGGCCATCGTCAAGAGAGAGGAGAACGCTAGTCAGAACTGGCAGCGCTTCTACCAGCTCACTAAGCTACTGGACTCGATGCAGGAGGTGAGAGAAACACACCCAGATCAATACTTCCTCTTTAGTATCGTACATAGGATTCACTGTCCGTTATTGATTATATACTGCACAGAGGAAACTCTGTTCTCAAACGAAACTCGTTCCGTAATACTGCTCGAAAACCGAAACTGCATTTCCCATAAGAAATAATAACTAGATAAATATGTGTCACCAGATAAATGCCCATGTACGTGCCTACAGTTCTATTAATATGCAACTACGTGTATCTAAACAACAGATAACACATAAAATTGTAAATAGTATGGAAAGATAAAGCATATATAAAAGGTAATTTAACACTCGGCTCCACTCGTGTGTTCGAATTCTGAAAATCTGTTTGACTTCCGAGGCATTTTAAACTCCACTTTTTTTGTTTTTGTTCGAGAACCGAGGTTCCATTTTGCATGGCACCGGGGCTTCTTTCTTATTGCGGGTTCAGGACTTTGGCTGCGTTTGTGCAAAATTAGTGCAAAAATACTGAAGAACTCAGATTCCTCTGGATGGATTGTGCTTCAGCGGAGTTGTGTTGCAAGCACTTTAATCTATAGAGGCTCCTTATTGCAGGAGAGCAGGTCTCACTAATCTGTCTGTTTCCTCCAGATGGTCAAGGGTCTTCTCCAAATCTGCTTCTACACCTTTGTGAATAAAAGCCTCAGTGTGGAATTCCCAGAGATGCTGGCGGAGCTCATCACCAACCAGATACCAAAATTCGAAGACGGGAGCGTCAGGGCTCTGTTGTTTCATCAGAAATGACTGCCTTAGACTGTCAAACTAAGCCTTAACTCGTGCCCTTGCCTGTGTATTTCAGCGACCGTAGCCTCTGCACGTCTGGCCCATCTCTCTTGAGTCAATTCCTCAGTTTTAGAGGCCCCTTCTCGGAATTTTGACATTCCTCTCTAGGCTTCAGCCACTTGGTGTCTTAGAGTGCAGCTACTGCCGTAGGACATCCACCCACCGATATGTAGCCCCGTCCTAGAATTGTTTTCCTCCAGGTGAAATATATTGGCTCTGAATGTTTTATGCAGGATGTATTTTTAGCGATCGATTGTTGTTGCTCTCCTCCGTCCGTGGCCCCGCTCTCAGGTTTCTGATGCGGATTCTTTTGGTGGCTACCTGGATCTTACTCTCTGTTGCCTTCAGTGTTTATTGCTCCCATTGCTGACGAGCCAGCAGCAGGAAACACCTTTTTTTTTTAGCCCCATAACTTGTCAACAACCTGCTGTCCAACTGCCCAGCTCGCCTCAGTTGACTCAGCGCCCTGCAAAGAATGTCATCGTTGTTTCCCGGGGTCTGTGGACAATGAAGATGAACAATTCTCAGCTGTCAATCAGTTACACCTTTTATTGAAATGTTATGACTCACCTCACCATGGAGAAAGTACATAATTTATTGCAATCATGGATTTCTGATTGCATGCTTGCACACAGAAACAGAGAAAAATCGGCTAAATGTTTCCTCCTGATGCGTCTGAGAAGGGAAACACAGTGCCTTTAGCTTTTCAAGCTCATCATAGCCGCTCTGTCAATATCTTTATTCTTTAGCAGAAGAATTCAAGCTTGATATCCTCCTGTGTTTTTTTTTTTTAACTTTTCCATGCTGGTAGTGTTCTTTCCAAGCCAAAATATTAGTGCTTCTAAAGTGGGACGACTCCCTATTCTATTCCCCCCAGACCTTCCAGTATGGAAGACAGCTAATGTGTACAGATTATAAATACTGTATGTAGTTCAGCGTCAAATATTATGAAGGTAATTTATCTTATTTCTTAAAAGGCAAAAGGACATGTCTCACAAATCAAATTAAAACAAATTTGACCTGTTCCTCTTTTGTTCTATTTAAAGTTTGCGATGGATGCCTTTCCCGATCACTATCAGATAACAAACAGCTAAAGTATGTTGAATACACGTTATTAAATTACATAATTACTGTAGAATTGGACACTACAATTTAAAAAGGCATATCTCATTTCATTCTCACAAACATGGATTGTCTTGGACATTGGGATTTAAACTTTGGAATACTTAAAATTAATTCATTTGAATAAAATATTTACAGACATTTGCAGTTTGTTTAGAGCTAAGTTGCATTTGGGGGAAAAAAACAAAACAAAACTGAGGTCTGTGTGTTTGTAAATTGTGTTAATAATTCAAAGATATCCAAGTTGAAGTCCGTCTGATTCCAGATGAATTTAATTTATTTTGAAATGCTCTACGAGAGCAGACTACCCTTTTCAATCTCGGTCTTCACGGCGAGCTCAAATTAGGAATTGTTTAAATGTTCTGTTAAAAAGGACCGTGAAGTGCCACACATTTTCTAAACATTTGGAGACAGAACCATCTTTACCTGAACTTTGTTTTCTTCTTCCCGTAAACATAATTACCTTCACTACTTGGGCCTTGATAGGTAAAAAAAATAATTATTTTAACAGTAATGACAGAACAGCCTTAAACCAGTTTCATCTCCATGTACGTTTGCACAAACAAGAAATTAGGTTATTAAGTAGTTCAGACCAACATGGCTGAAAAAGTAATTCAATATATTAGTTGTGGGATTTTATCACTGAAAATGAAATATATGTAGAAGCTGCTGTTCAGATAATTAGCAAATCAAAACTCAGGCTTGAGTGACTTGCATCAACAGATGTGCTACTTTAGTGCCAAACGGGGAAAAACTAGTTTTATACATCTTTCTCAAATTGATTTTTCAGTTGAGGATTCAACATTTTCAAAACATTTTTTTGTAACTTTCATTTATTTTAGTTCAGTTTCATACTTGCACCAGCTTAATTGTACCGATTGTTATCATCCAAGTGTACGAGATAATATGTTTTTTGAAGATGCACGATGCATTTTAAAAGGAAGCTGTAACTTGCACTGCTGTCGAGCAGGTTGTCAGCAATGTGGTGCATTTGTAATGTGAAAACGCGGTTGTGTCAGCTTTGTGTGACGGCCAATGCAAAAAATGCATTAATGACAATTGTACAAACACAACGCTTCTCGCTCAAAGCAGACGGGGGGGGTCTATCCTCCTTGTGTTCCTTGCAATTGTCAGGCCTTTATTGCCGAACATATCGGCTGTATGGTTTTTCAGGTTTTTACTCCCAGCAGGCTTTGGGGTGTGCGCCAATCCGACCGTTCAAGAACCTTTTATGTACAGTTTTGGCTTTCAGCTTCATCTGCTAACTTGCTCTAAAGAACAAGGGCTGAATACCACCAACATCTCCGTCGACCACTGTGGGAAGGATGTGAATGAACTGTGTTGCAGTATTAAAAGTGGTTTCCAGGTGGTGGCGATTCAGAAAACCAGCTTAATGTGTAGGTGTAACTTTATCCCTGCTTATTTCTAAATGGCCATAGGTGTATTAGAGCAGCTCCGACATATCCAGTGCAATGTAAACAGTATCTATTATTACAAGCTATTTTTTACATGGATATAACCTCTGTAATCTTCTACATTTTCTCTTTTAGCTAAACGTGTAACTAACAGCCTTGTCAAAGGGAGACAGAGAGCCATAGACATGAGAGTCCAAATCAGGAACTAGATGAACCCTAAAAACATCAGTGCTTTTGGGGAGAAATGACAATAGCCTATTTTCTGATATTTTGAATACATCGAGCGTGATCCTCTTTGATATGAATAATTTCACCTGATCCGTTTTGTACATTGAGCAAGTTGAGAAAGTAAATATTTGTTTTATTTGTTTCTGTTTAATAAAAAGGTTGGATGTGTTGAATACATTAGGCGATTGTGAAACACGTTTGTCTTGTGAAGTAAATGTAAATTTAAGAGTCAATGGGAAGGTCTACATGAATGCTCACTGTGTTTTAACATTTTAAGAAGACGAGGGAGGGAAGTGGAGGCGAAGGTAAGACGAATCAGAAGCAGCTCCTTTCTATAAGTGACCAAAGCAGAGGAGGATTTAAAAAAATTAAAAAGTGTTTAAGCATTTACATTTAAGTAGCACTTATTATCAAACGTCTAGTAATTCTTATTTTATTTGAAAGCTGTCGTTTGTAAAAGGTCCAGGCTTTGGATCCCATGTATATTGCTGTGCTGATTGACTAGTCACATTAAAATGGAAAACAATGAAAAGCATCTACTAGACTAGAGCCTGATGGAATTGCACTCCCCTCATGCTGGTTGGCAGACTATTTTGTATAAAATGCAAAGCAAATGTTATCTTTAAAGATTAAGGGCGGATCATGTAGAACTGGTACATAGAGCTGTGGCTTTCATTGAAGTCTGTTTTGTTCATATTTCAGTTATGTAAATGTATTCCGATGTAAAAACAAAATATAAACTGATTGTTCAAAAAAAAAAACATTTGTTTTGCTTCTGTATTTCACCTCTGTAGTTAGTGTCGATATTTTCACCTAGTTAATTAAATGTAGCATTAAGTTATCTGTGGCGTTCTTTGACAATGGATTCGGCATCATGTTGGAAACAACTTGAATGTTTTTTGTCAACGCTGGTTCGAAGTAGAAATGGAAAAGAAATGATTTCTGTTTAGTTCTTACCCAATAAAATTTCCAGTTTTTCAAGTTCAGCTCCAGGAGTTTCATCTTTTTTCTCTGAGCTTAATCAAATAAAAATTATCTCCAAATGTTGCTTGATACGAGTAATTCTGTGTAATAAAGGATAATGCAATAAAAATAAAATCAAGTTATTAACTTTAAGATGAGCAAAATGGGAAAACTAAGTAAAATACATTTTAATAGTGCAGAAGAGAATTTCATAAAGTGTTAGCGAGTTAAGGTGAAGAGATAAGTTTGATTTGCTTTCAGATCATCAGCGTTCTTGATGGAGTTGACAAACTCTGTATTGGAGCTCGAGTCCAACACAGAATGTCAAACCTTTTGTCAGATTTTTTTAGATGCTGCCATCGCCTCTTTAATGCAGCTGTCGGATTAAAATACAAACACAGGCAGACACGAAATCCAAAATGAGCAGAAACAAATGATAAAAAAAAAGAAAAGAAAATCAATAACTCAAGCTGCAGTTTTGAACACTTATTTTTAATGCGGCAAAATTTTGTCAAAACATCTGGAAGAATATTTAAGGCTGTAGATAATTTTAAAGATAGAAAAATCTGGGCAACAAAGATAAAATTAAGGAATTAAGTTAGTTTACTAAAAATACAAAATATAAAAATTCATACTTAAAAAATAATACTTTATCAAATAGGCTACTGTGTATTTATTTACAAAGCAGATAAAACACGTCAAAATGAATACATTTTAGGATTGCCCCTTTAAGAAACTTTTATAAATAAAGAGTTCAGGAATGAACAAAGTAGTCTCACTTCACATTCTTTTTTTACACTCACTTAATTTTTCATATTATGTCATTTAAAACATGAAAATGTTCAATATTCTATTCTAAATTTTCAAGGAAACAAAAAATTTAAAAGTTGAGATAAATGTTCACAAAATTGTTTAAGCAAAAAGCATCGAGTTGAAGCCCCAAGGCTGACCAGCCTTCAAATACGCAATGGAACAAATCAAAATTAAATTTTCTCGTGAATCACAACCCTGGTTGAAAACCCTGAATCTACTTGTAAATGTGTGACACAGATAAATAATGATGTTATTAGCATTATTTAGTAATAAAGATACTTGTGATGGGTCATGCGACATCTTGAAGCAACTGATGGATCCTGCATGACTGTTAAAACTTAAATTTAGACTAAATGTGTAATAACTCGATGGTCTGGATCCTGGTTCATGTGAATTCCGTGAAGGGATTGAATTAGTGCAAACATGACTCAACACTATATACACAGACACTGGCTCCAATGTTTTTCTCCAAACAATCCAAACAAATAAAAAAACCCACTGGGGTAGCAGAGCGAGACGTCGCAGCTGATCGTGTACCAGCCAGCATTTATCACTCGTTGCTCCGACACTGCTTTGTAACCCATTGATCTATTTGTAGAACTTGTTTGATTTTTTTATATATTTTTTTATTCTAAGGCTCTGCAGCTAGAGGCATGATAAATTACAAAAAGTCTGACCTTCTGGCGAACTGTTCCCAAGGTGATCCCACCTAATGGCGCTCTGCCCTGGAGCTCTGAAACATTAGCTTGGTTCGTCCACTAGTGTGACTAGTTGTCATCCAAACAGCTAACAGAGGAGGTGAACTAGTTAAGTCCCAAGTTAAAGGCCTGTTGCTTTGTTCTATGTTTCCTGTCAGCATCTCCATTGGAGTGTGAAGGTAGAGATTTCATTCGCTAGATTAAAAAAAAGAGGAATGGTCGACCGTTGGCAGTGTAGCTCAAAGGAAGGAAGAAATCACAAGCTTCATAGCTAAGAAGTGTCAAATCATTTGTACTACTGGTTACACACACACACACACACACACACACACACACACACTTTCACCTGGATTTGGGAAGACATCCACACTAATCCAATAACAGCTAGAACATCAATGGGACTTCTTGTTTCCAGTGCATTCCATGGGTGTCCCCCAAGTCCAGGCTGCTTTGTTTCTGCATCACGTCCTCTCAATATGATTTTGCAAGGTCTTCCATGTCAGTCAAAATACATCTAGTCTTCCAGTTTAGTCACATAAACATGACCTTGGTATTTGATACAACAAAGTATGCCTCGTCTTGTGCGGTCAACTGTTGTCCACTGTAGTCTTTTTTTCTTTTTTTGTCAATTCCAGTCCAGCCTTGCCCAGTTTGGTCTTCATGGCTCTGGACTATAAAAACTCCACGTAGTTTTTCGGTATCAGTCCAGTTCGACCATCCAGAGTCCCTTCCAGCCAACCGGGCTCCCTGGAAGAGTGAACTATAGGAGAGAGAAAGAAACATAGATTTGAAGATTTCAGCAGCTATACACAGAGACAAACGCATCATGCACACATCCAGATGTGAAGAGTGTGTGCCGCGTTACACGGACAAAGCGGTGAGGAAGATGAATGAATGGCTGAATTTTGAAGTTCCTTTGACCAATATGTGATCCAAAATCCAGGATCTCATCTGGATCATCACCAAATTTCATCAAGATTCTTCCGTAACTCAAATAGTTAGGCACGGAACTTTTTGTTATGCGTTATGGCAAAAACATAACCTCCATAGCGGAGGTAATTAAAAGCCTGACTCACCATTATCAAAGACAGTCCCAGCAATGAAGGACAGCTCAGAGTCATGCTCTGCCTTGCAGGCATACAGAGCTCGAGCCTTCCTGCCGACATTACTGGAGACAATAAGAGAGAGAAAGGTTCACAGCAGTTTCAGGACAGATTGTAAAAAGGCTCTCTATTTGAAACGATGCTGCATTTGAACACCTGAAATCCTACCTAACTAATATATATAGATATTCCTGTGGGTTATACAGAATATCTGCTATATAATATATTGACTGCTATGCAAAAAGTACAGTTTGAAAGAAAGACTAGCGTTTTGAAGGTGCTAAGCAGAGGAATCTAGCAGCCTCAGCACAACACCTACAACACCGACACGCAGGGACCGCTACTGCATAACAGCCAAGGATGAGTTGAGTAACGTTAATTAAGAGAAGTTAACTGCTATGTCAAAATTATTTAGAATGCATTTTCAGCCAGATGCTACATTTGCTTTGAAATTCCATTTCATCAGAAGAGTTGGAATTTATGGTCTGCTGATGGCTTTGCACACCTTCAGCAATACACCTGTTAGTTAAAGGTTTTTGCCTTGAATAACCTTGCTGCGCAAATGTAGAAAGATCTGGAATCACTAACTCTATAGAGCTACTTATAGCATATTAACAGACTGCTATGAGCAATTACATAATTTAGTAAACCTCTTGTACTGCATCAATGCTACAAAAATGTAGAGCGTAGAAATTGCGGTACTTCACTGTTATTGTTGATAAGCTGCGGCTACATCATTGTGCAAAACAAACAGAGCGGACCAACCTGACAGGGGACGAGTCACTGGACGCAGAGGAAGTCGGCTGAGGACTTGATGGGGCTGAGAACATTGGCCAGGAGGGAGAACGTGGCGAGGTGGGACTTGGAGAAGTTGCACTAATGGAGACATTCACACAAAGCATACAAATCTATCACATTGACCATATTACACAGGCATAAACCTGGAAACACCTAAAGTATATCCTCCTAACCTCCCCAATATACAAGAGCATATGACAAATACTTCAGTGAGCCTAAAGTAATTTATATCGTTTTGGGTATATACTGCGGAGAAGACGATCAGCCGACAGAGACACCTTAAATAATTGTTACACTGAAAACAAAACAAAAAAATCATGACAACCATGATTTTCACATCATAATTAATATATTTATGCACATTGGATGAACCTAGCATGTAAAGTTTGTGTGATATGCGCTGGACAACAAAAATGATCACAAACAGAAGGACATGCAAGGTTTGGACTATAGCTCACATCATTTGATGTCATAAAAATCCTAATGCATTTTAAACCATAGTTCTAGCCAGCCAGCTGTGGCCACGGCCACGTTTTTGACTGAGAGACATATTTTATGTACCTGGAGGGTATACTGCTGCGAGTCTTTGGAAGCCTGGAAGCCAAAGAAGAGATAAAACAGAGTTAAAGTCCAAATTAAATCCAAATTAATTGCAAATATGGTTAAGTACCGGAAAACCTTCCAAACTTGTGAAAACAAATGGAAGGTATGATGCATAACCGACATGATATCACCAAAATGAATAAATGATTAAGTTACTGAGAGGGTTTCCATTTACAACTTGCATTGGCCGTACAGCAAGGAACACACGACAAGTCTGCATGACGGACCTCTTAGCTTGTCTAACAAAAACAAAAATATAATTTATTCATCCATCCATCTTCTTGAAGATGAGAAGAACGCAATTGTCTCATCTTCAGCCACTTATCCGCATTGTGGGCCACGGATCTGCTGGAGCCTATCCCAGCTGGATATGGGCGAAAGGTGGGGTAAACCCCGGATGAGATCATTTCTATTTTTCTACCACATATAAACCCATAAAATAGGTTTTAAACAAGCGTTTCTGGGGCCGGAGAACGAATTAGCTGGATTTACATTCATTTAAAAGTTGAAACATGTTTTCACTTTTCGAACGTTTCGCCTCACGAACGGATTACATCAACGAATCGAGGTTGTTTTTACAAAGGTGTGTGTATTAGGGGTGAGTCTTACAGCATCATCCATGATAATACCGGTAAATTTATTAATAAGGTATAGCATTTTTATATCGTGGTTTTTAACCGGTGAAGAAAACTGGCTTCAAACCGTTGGGTAAAAAGCTGGACTGAATACCTGAAGACAAACATGTTTGTTGACAATATATATTATCCTATCGTTACCGTCAAAGCAGCTTTCAAGAAGGTGGTGATGAGACCAGACAAGAGCTCCTGTGGATGCAGGCAGCGCCCTCTTCACAAATAGCTGCTTCTGCTCCTGATAGTTAATGCTAAGAACTTAATGCTATACTTAATTATTTTGCATGTGCGAGGTATAAGGTATATATATATATATAGGAATAAGAACAAACAAGCTCATAGTGATCAATGATAGCTTAAGAAATAGAAGAAAAATATGATACAAAATTACACAGTATTTCTAATTAATTGAATTATTATCCTTCAGTCAGTGACTGTTTGATTATGACTTTTAAAAAAGAGATTAAATAATAGGGCCTACAGTATTTAGTAATACTGCAGAGATTAAAACCATTTTCACATTAGCTTACAGTGCCTGGATCTGCCGGGTGTCCTGCTCGCCATCATTACTGGTCAGGCTGTGTCTGGGAGTTCGACCTTGGCTGCTGCTGTTGCTACTGCTGCTGCTGCTACAGTTGGCAAAGGAGGAAACAGGCTGCTGCAGATCAGCAATTATGGAGTTGAATAAACTGTTCCTCTTTTCACCTACAGGAATCAAGAAAGATTCATAAAGCTTTTGGTGTTTTCAGCAGGTGGAAGCAAAAACAAAAACACAAGAGTGAAAAGGTGTAACGTAAACTAGCGTCTTCAGCCAAATCAGGTGGTTCAAAAGCTCACCTTTCTGGGAATGTGTTGGCGTGTGGAAGAGCGTGAGGGGTCGCTCGCTGCAGGATGGCACTTTGCTGTCAGTGCTTCTCCTCCGGGGCGGGTTGAGCTGCGTGTTGGTCAAACCGCCTACAGAGCTTGGAATGTCATTGAATATCTGCACAAACGAGTGTGTGAGAACATCCAACGCAAAGTTACAAGACAACAATATGAGCGCAAAGTCAGAAAAAACACAACCATTCTTCATGTGACTGCATATTTAAGGCATTTAAAATAAAATAAAAATGTGCAAACCCATGCAACAATATAAAAGACTGGGACTTGTTCTAATTCAAATTCCTGGATCCATGCTTTTTGATTGGAACTGCAGATTGCCAGAGCTTCTTCTCCCCGTCTCTAACACTTTTCTTTTTAATGAGGAAAGGTTCCCATGTGGGCACAACAGTAGAGGTCATTGAGGGCAAATTCATGTCAACTCCTTAAAATCCTAGTGCCAGGATAAAAATCCCCCATTCCCTTACCAATCACATAACTCTACACGTCTTAATTGTTGCCTTCATAATGCTGCTCTGCTTTTATCAGCCTGTCATTTCAAAGTCAAAATCAATGATGTTCCTCCATTCTTTTCAGCTCCATACTCTCAATTCAACTTAAGCAAAAAAAAAGGAATGCAGATTTGATAATTGGATTTGAATTGCAGCCTGAAGTCAATGTCTTAAATACTGTTTACACAAAAATACATTAATTTCACTCAATATTTACAATATTAAGGAAGGAGAAATCCCAGAAGATTTATGCTGATATTGGCAAACTAAATTAATAAACTGGACCTAATTATCTTTGAATCAAAACATTTATGGGAACTTATTCTCAATTAATGCATTTAATTCACTGCGTTTCGTAAATATTCGTCTGGGATGTAGAGATTCTTGCTATGTCTCTTTTAAACAACACACACTTATGTGTAAATTCATGGATGTACAGGTGTTATGTGTATTTGACCATTTCTATCCTTTCCTGGATGAATATATTGCATGGGGGCGCACGGTGGCAAGTGTTGTTGCCTCACAGTCACAGGTTCGAATCCGACTTGCGGCCTTTCTGTGAGCATGTGTGCTTAAGGCTAGATCGCCATGGTGATATCTAGAAGCAGCGCAGCCGGTCAATAAGCTGCTTGGACTTAAAGGGGAAAGTTGCTGTGAGGTGTACCCTATTATAGAACTATCGTACATGTCATTAGTGTGTGTTTAATTCAACATGCCTGCTCCTATACATCACAAAGTCTGGATTCATTTGCTCAAGTACATGAACACACTCGCACCACTTACTCTCTCATGATGCTCTATGAGGATCTCTACGACAATGTTCTGGAACTTGATGTCCATAATGGCTGCCACCGTCTCTTCCTGCGGACGGAGCAGAGTTGGCCCAAAGACGACACCCAAGTTGGCGACGGTCATCAGGTTCTGCTGGTGGTGATTGGCTACGCTGTTAAGGTAGGGCGGGTAGAAAGAGACAATGGGAGGGGCTCCGCAATCAATCCAAGAGCACAAAGCCAGACCATGGCTACATGATGGAACACAATTAACTTTAAAGCTCGTGTCAGTCAATACTTTTTTGGGTCAGAAAAATGTCAGAGAGAAGTTAATTTTATTATGGTCAGGACAAAATATGGAAAAAAAAAATCCCTTCTCTATATAGACCAGAGTGTCCTTCCCTTCAAGAAAGGAGAATCCGCCTCTAATGCAACAGTGAAGTGGCACAATCGGAAGGATAAGGTCACAGAACAAGGGGGAGAATGTTACCCCAAGAACATCTGAGTGACAATAACTGAACCTGCTTTCTATCTTATTTTCATTTTATGTTGCTACTTTCATTGTGTTCGAGTGGAATTAGTTTTCTTCAATTTACAGCGATGAGTGTGGACTACGGTACATAGTGCACTGATGATAAAAAAACAACAACACCTCATTAAATTACGACCTCTAGGTCAACTTCCATGCTCGCCCACACGGTGCATTAGAAAGAAAAAAAGGCTTTGTAATGAATCCTCCTGGAGGATTGACAACAATCATGATGAGTATTACAGTGAATAAAACGTAGGCAGAACAGGAAGAGAGTTCACAATTGCTTTTAGTACCACATAGTGTGCGTGTGTGTGTGTGTGTGAATGTTGAGTTTGTTAGGCGCTCAATGATGACTGGAGTTGTTCATGTGCGACATTCTTAACCTACTTGGCCAGATGTTTTATCAGCAGCTCCAGCATCTGTCTGTTCTTCTCAGGCAGCCGGTGCACCAGGCCATGGATCTCAGTCACCCTGGCATCTGGGTTGTCCAATTCTGAACAGGGACAAATTAGGAAACAATGAGAGGAGGTGTTAAAGAGCAGCCACAAAAATAAAGACAAAAAACCTTCAATGACATGATGCACACATTTCCTGTAGTAAGAGACTAATATAGCTTCTTCCTCTGAGCCACAGACACAGAGCTCCATTTCTAAGGTCTATTAGAAACAGCAGCAGGCCACAGCTTTGCCAAGAGACGTGGTCTTTCTAGTCCATGAATGAAGACACTGTATTTATTTTTGAGTCAACTGTGTATACGTCCTCCGGCTGCCCACAGAACTCGCCAGGACACTAAACCGCTATCAATTCCTGACTGAAAATAAAACTAACAAAATTAACTATTTGCTTGTTTATTTATTTTCGGGTTGTTCCCACATCGTCAGTGGGAAACAGCCGGCCTCACCACAGACAAGGTAGGACAGTTGGAAAGTGTTCATGGTCAAACAGACACATTTTTTTTTTTTTGTGTCAAAAACAAAACATACACCAACCGCAAGTTTGAATTTGCATTTATATCCATAAGACACGAAACAGTCCACCGGTGGGGGGGGCGGGAGACTCGTGTCTGTGTTCAGTTCACATTTTCTGTGTTGCCAAATTCCATCTGAAACTTTGAATCCAGCCGCTTGAGCTAAACCTGTCCTCTCCGGCCCCGTTTGGGTTTATATACCAGCTGCTGAAGGTCAGTGCTGATTTTATGCACGACTTTGCCAGTGATTGCTGTAAATTATGACCACTTTTTAATTTATGTTGATTTTATGTCTGCTGTAATTTAAAAACTCTGGTTATTGAGTTCTTAAATCTTATTGGTTCCTTTAACCTTGTTCAGTCTGTAAGTTGCCCAACCCACAAAAAAAAACGGGGCGCACCTTTGACCTTTGCTATAGTGCGGCTTTGGTTGTTCCTAATGGAAACCGGCAAATCAGACTGACTGTTTTATATACCGTTCCCATTCCTGGTCAAGGGTTAAAACCTGTGCTCCTCTACACTGTGAAGTTACCCAGTACCTTCTAGTTAATGTCATCATAATACAAATCATGCACTGAATAGGACACCCATGTGTGGGCCTACGCGGTAAAATAAATATGAGCTGATTGATGCAACTCTGTGACCTGTAGCGATGGTGCTGAGTCACAAATAATGACTGTACACAAAACCGAAACGATGCCTCGCTGCAGCCTCCACCCTGAAACAACAAATGATGACCTTCTGATGACACATGCTCTCTGTCATTATTGGAATTTGTCATTACTGAATACACCATAGTTCATAGTATTGATGGGGGATTTATTGTTGTCAGTTTAATAGATTCCTATTTGTTATCTTTAAAACAGATTTAAATACAATCGTGTGTAAAATGAAATGTCCGTTACAGCTCCGGGCTCTGCAAACGGAAAAACTCTGGCAGAAAGCCTTGGTCAAATATCAGCAAAAATTAGCAATGCATCTCCTAAACAGGGGGAATGGTGTTTCTACACAGACTGCTGGCATTTACAATCCAAGCCCGGATGTGTATGTGCATGCCCATTTAAAGTACATGCACTGCACATTGGCTGATCCTTAACACATTCCATTCATTACTCATACTTGACATTTCCAGGCTTACGTGCAACAAAGTGTCTGGATGTAGCCCACAGCTCATTACTGCGATCATTTCATGTAATGGTGGGTTACAAAATATACAACAAACTTCAAAGCATCGCAAGTTTCAAAAGGATTAATTCAGAGATGATGCACCGCCTCACCGCTGCTAATAAACAAAACACACATGTCTTTCAACATTTTAGTGAGTCCAAAGTCCTGAATATTATTTCGGTTATAGGGTATTTATGGTACTTTTTCTTACTGTTGTATGACAAAGAAAAAATTATACAAGGGTGACACTCAAACATACTTTCTCTCAAAGCATATTTGACTTTCTAAATCACTTCATGCTTAACTAAACACTGTGTAGTCTCTGAGGCACATGAAAAGAAACCTGGTACACTGAGAGTTGACCCGCTCTATACTTAAGACAGCTGAGGGTTTGTTTTTGTCTAAATGATTCTGTCTGCCCCGAAATACCGCACCTAGTAGCTGGCAAGCTGTTAAGCTGCTGTGTCACCCAACACACCACAAAACACTATGCCCTTCATTCAAGCCAGGTATTTAAAACCAGCGTAGACTGGGATTGGAGAGAGAGTAAGTTGAGAGGAAGACGTGCTTGACCATGCTGGTGGGAGGAATGGAAGAGGATGCATGGAAGCTGAGACGGGAAGTTCAACTGAGGACATGTCCTCAAAAATCCCCACGGATTCAGAAAAATGACCGTTTTGACAAAGATACGAAAGCACTTACGTAAGACGAAACAACTTCTTAGGCAATTACAGACCAATTCATGGCATGCAAACGCAGATACCTGTGCAAACAGCTTAGATGAACAAAAGAACTGCAGGACATGAGACCTACAGATACCGGTACATCAGCATGACATATTTTACAGGTACACAATGTTAGATATTTGAGTTATGCATGCACGCTCACAATACACAGGTTGCACAAACACTCTTAGTTTCTTTATCTCTACATACTTTGTGGTAATAATCACACACAGATTAATCACATATAAAGCATCACGCATTGTTAACTGATACATGGAGGACCCTAACGGCCCATCCCAGGAGGAGGATGTCAGCACCCCCTGGGAGGAGGGTGTTTTCACGCCCACTATAAAGATCATTGCCGTATAACATTCGGGACTCTTCTACAGAGTCCTGCTTCCGCGTCTGTAGGAGAGTCCAGCGCTGTATTTCCTTACCAGCTTTGTAATTACTGAAAACCTTCAGTAAACTTGATTAGTTTTATAATCCTGACTTATTATTGAATAAACACCTCCAACACGAGATATAATAAAAGAACCGAGGGAAAAAGGAGAAACCTGACAGCAATATGTTTTCTAATGATTCCAAACTATTAAAATAAGGACGCATGTCCTAAGTTGGTGTAACAGCAGCTCCCGAGCACACGTCTCATTGTCTTTCCAGTTCACCTCACTCTGCAGCCAGTCCCCTTGGCAGCGTTGCCAGAGACACACAGTCATTTCCTGTAGTTTCTTTTTCCTGGCAGCTAAGCTTTCTAAAGGGCTTAGCTACAGACAAACAAAGAGAACAGGCGTCCCGTAACGCAGCAGCACAGACTGGAACAAGACAATATTGCATCTGGGCTCAATAGAATGCACAAACCGATTACGATTCTGTCAGCTTGGCGTGAACAAAGATCAATGCACTTCAAACCAATAACAAACAAACAAAAACAAAAGAGCCAAGGATACTCATTTAATTGTCCTGCCCAGCAGTATGTGTAAAAAGATACGAATGTGTCTTTATTTAACTGTGTGCACTTAATGATATTATTTGAGAGACAAGACAGATAAAACACTCACTGGCAGCCTTGATGAAGCTCCTCTGGTATTGGTATGTCATGAGAGGTGCAGGCAGCATTCTGCAAACACAGAACATGGTGCCGATTGTCAGCTAGTGTGGAAAATAGAACACGAGTTCAGGACTGTGTGGGAAAATTACAGTGTGAAAGAGAGTCTTATTTTTCCAACTTTTACACAACTGAGCGTTGCATCAGTCACCATTGCATGAGAAGTGCAATGTGTGGACAGCAAGGTTACTCTCTCAATTACATGCAATGCTTGTCAGTGCTTGTGTCTACATTAGATGCATGAATGCATCGACAAGTGAACGCTTGCACGGACTCGTAGGTGCAGCAGACTGAGCACAGCTTGAGCACCACTAGTATTCCCTTCGTGCATTTCTTCTTTTTTTTTTAGAAGAAGAAGAAGCCACCCGTTCCTGGTCACCCACACTCTTGCTTAATGCCTGTTGAGGGGCTTTTCAGGCATTAACTGAAGCCTAAACTCATAAGGGTGGCAAAAAAAAAGGGTTACATACACATTCATTTCATTTACAAGTTCAGAAATTGTATCTTTGTGGTTATCAATTTAGAGGATTTTCTGCACAATATAAATTAGATCTGCTTTTTATGTCAGGGTTAGCATCAGCTCAGCTCAGTCTATGACATTTTTAATCACTTTTCCATTCCTCTATGCATATAAAGTCAATAGACCAAGTCAGAGATCTGTTTGATGGTTGCAGCAGAGACTCAGAGCAGCAACACGTTGTTATTCCAGCAGTGAGTGAAACCGTCGGGGGAGTGCTGCATCTTTAAAGCGAGATGAATAACACGTGTCGTGACAACAGTAGTAAATCCAATTACAGTGAAATTTATGATACAATACATTAAATCTTTGTATGGCTACTGCACATGATTTTCTCTTCTTAAAATGTGCATTTATGTAACTTTTAAACACAAACCTGAGATAGTGCTTGATAGCACTCGTGATGGTCTTAATCTCCCACTCTGGATTATCCAGCTCCACATCAGCACACGTCTTTGGATCTGACAGTGAAAGACATGAGAATTAAAACAGAAAGAACAACAAACACATTTCCAGCTTTGACAAAGCAGTTTTGTGCGTTTGTCTTTACCCACGGCAAAGCCCAATAGCTTCTGGACTCTGGAGTTGACACCAACTATTCTGTACAATCCCTGCTCATCAATCCCTGGAGAAGAGAGGAAGGAAGAGGAGAAATGATTGTGTGAGAGCAAAAATGGTTTCCTTGTTTGTGAGACATGACTCATGGCTCGCTGGTTAGTGTGCGAATCTCAGGAGAGCAACACAAATAAATCAATTCCAATTTGTAAATGATGTAGGTTAAGTTTTTCAACGTTTTAAACTACAGTTCTAGTCAAGACAAGACAAGACAAATAGAAATTAAAGTGAAAAAAGTTCGGCTCTTTTAAGACACCGCAACATGTAAATCTAAGAGAACTTCTTCAAGCATGAAGATCTATCAGATCTAAATCTTAACAATATGCAGAAAACCATTTTTTGCACTTTAACTAAAGAAGGTGGTAATGTACGTTTGTTTTGGGTTTTTTTAACAGTGCCACCTTCAGTCAAACTGTTGTAAAAAATATCTTTGCTGAATTTAAAAAGCCTCTGCAAAGTTAATGTCTGGTCAATAGTCAGCAGAATATGTAATAAAATTAATCACACACCAAGAGCTAAGAGTATTTTTGCATCTTTTCATACACTATACGCACTGTCCAAAGTGCTTTAACTGTGACAACACTGGAACACATTGGAGACAATATAATTAGAAAGGACAAATTATTACAAATCGAACGCTGTCTATGGTACAGAAATGAGATGTGGCATACAATAATTTTTCACAAAACAATAATGTTACATTTTACCTCGAGTCTCCACTGCATAGATGAACTTTTTCATCACGTTGAACCCAATGACATCCAGTTGGGCCACTGAGAGGGAGATAAATATAATTTTAAAACAATGACTTCCTATTTTCAAGGTTCTGAATTAAAAAGGTCTGATTTTTCTTTAAACCCTTTTAATATTCATGCATAAATTAGCTAACCCTGACCCTGATGAGGATAATGCAAAATAATACTGCAGCCTCAAATATACATTTAATTGATATACTGAATGCTACTTACTGCCTTCAGCCTGGTTGTCTTTGTTTAAATTGTATACCTGCAGATAAAAAAAAATCATTTGTGTATGAGAGAGAGAGAGAGAGAGAGAGATACTGGATTGTGAAAAGCAGCCTTCACGTTAGTCTAGACTAGAGACAGGGTGAAAAAAGGTCTGAACAAATAAATGTAAAGTTTTGAGTGCAACCGTTCACTTTAAAGTTTAAACAAATCCTTGGTTTCAAACATTCCTGGTTTTCCCAGACAAAAATAATGCACAATGCTTTTATACTGGGGACTAAAAAATAAATTTGTGCCCCATCAGACTTGTGATGAAATGGATTCGAGGTGCCCTGAGGCACTATTTGGGAACCATTGCTGTGTGCTAATAACAACATGCTGTGCTGCACTGAGAGCGCTCCCCTGAGGTCAGACTACTTCTAAACATTGGAGCTCTTGATTCGGCCAGCACTCCCTCTCTTTCTCTTAGTTTCTCTCTGTCTCAGCACTCAATTTCTCTCTCTCTTTACAAAAAAAAAAAGCAACGTAACCGTGGTAACCTACTGGTTCTCTCCCATCCATGGCTTCCATCCACAACCTGCGGTCTTCTTCTGATAGAGCCTGCATAGTGATCACTCCTGGCCTTCACATGCAGATAAACACACAAGGTACATTTTCAAATTGTGCACCAGTAGATGCAAAACACACACATAGAGACTAACAACTGAGAAATCTATACAACAAAATTAAGAAATCACTGATGAAACATTCATATAAAAGGCAAAGCATCTTCATGTTTGTGCCTGAGATACAGCATGATTCATGTATCAATTTCCAATAAAGATAGACAATCAATAGCAGGATGAAAATATTAACAGATGATTTAGCTTTGAGTCCAATAATAAGAGACTAAGATCTAGTTTGTCTGTCTCCTTGTGGAGAGACCAGGTTGGATAGGATTAGAAATGAGACAATAAGAGGGACAGTGAAGGTTAGAAGGTCAGAGAGGCCAGACTTCGATTGTTTGGACATGTCTCGAGGAGAGACGGGGACTATATCGGTAGAAGGATGCCGAGTGGAGAACGCTGATTTGCTGTGGCGATCCCTCACGGGACAAGCAAAACAAACAAACAAAAAAAAGAGATTGTCTTCCATCTGTTTCGAGCCCATCTTACAGTCTTTCATTAACAGCATACTCTCCTTCAAAGGTCACCTCGGCAATGCTACAACCCCCCCAGCCCCCACCCCCAGAAAAACAGATCCACACAACATCCTTCAATCATGGCACAACACCCTGCTTATAGGTACACTCATCCACCTACGCACAGCTACACTTTGGATGCAGGTGGACGTAACAAACAGATAAAAAAAAAGGCCCCAAATGTTTGACAAAAATTGACTTTGCCAAATGTGTTAATGTTCATCATTGAGGCAACAACATATAATACATGTGTGAACAAATCATTAAAGGGAGTGTCATTGCTTGCTTTACTATTCTCTTGCACTGTCAATGGATTGATAACAGAAGGAATGACACAAAGGGGAAAGGGCAACAAGAGGTCGTGATAACTGAGCTGATGAGCTGAGGTAATTTCATGGGGGGGAGGGGGGGGTCAGAAGAAAAGTCAAGGATGAGAGTATGAAGCCAGCCAATAAGGGCTGGGCCAGTAAGGTAAGAAAACATCACATCTCCAGGTCTAAATCAACACAGCCCCCCCAAGTGTCTGTTAGCGGGAATTACGCCCCATGCTTATCACTGAAACGATGGACAACAAAGACAACATTCACTTCCATGACTACAACAAAGCCAGACATGCTATTTCTTCCCATTTTTGTGTATTTTGCGTTCTACAGGTTTTGAGCAAATTAATTAAATGCAATAAAAAAAATCTATATACAGTACTGCTGAATTCAACGGCAAAACTAAATATGCGACAAACAGACAAAGGAGACGACGGTTATTGCATCACAATGATAAAGTTCTATGCATTTTATAAATAAACCTTCAACATGCAACAAGTGAGATAAAGCAAAAGTAGCCACACTCGCTAACCTGTCCACAGCTTCCACGTCAAAGCAGAATCTCTTCTCTATGGAGTCAGTCTTCCTCCTGGTGCAAGACTTAAGGATGAAGCTCTCCTCATCTCCCTGAAACAAAGAAATGCAAACATTATGTTGGCATCATATTCTATATACAATACAGCATCCAGGGGATACTTAAGACTCCTCCTCCTGAACAACTCTGCCGGATGCGGTCTTGGAACACCCCGAGAACTGCGATGGCTTGCGCCACAAACTAGGTCCATTATTGTATGTTTTTAATAATGACTCACACTGCTGCACAACTAAAGTTACATGCATGTCCAACTCACTTAATTTCTTTCTATTTGACACACATTGAGAGACTATTTGAGCAACATTCGCAGCATGAGATGGACCCCAGCCAAAATGGCTTCAGGACCTAAACAACAAAATAGCTTCAAACTCAAGAATGTGAGCAAACAGATATTTAAGAGTCTTGCCGTGCAAATATTCAAGCATTGTCTGACGCGTATTTTAAAACCGTCAAACATTGTTGACGAGACACTTGTATTGTGGCAAGTTGGAAATTATACCAGATTTTAAATAATTTTATGGCAATAATCTTATACTTCATGCGCTCAGTGCAGTAGATGAATGTTATTGGACCTGACGTGGAGTGTTGAGGCAGTTGTGGCATTTATGGGCTCAGCTGTCTTCTACAACTATACTGGACTTTAACTCTTATCTCACATATCATTGTCAGAAGTGGGACTCTTGCTGCAAAGACAAGCCACATTGTAAAGTGGCAAATGCAAATGAAGGCTGGAAGACTGCATCAAAGGAATTATACTAGTAGCCTCCAGTGGCATTGCCTGAATCTGCAGATCAAGCCTGCAGGGAGGAAGTAACTTCTGCTAATGTAGCAGCCTCTCTAAATTAGTGCCAGCGCTCTACCCCCCCCCCCCCCCCCCCCCCTTCACCAAAGGGTTGGTGATTGGCAGGCTAAATGGGATTGGGAGTTAGCTGTGTAACTCACTGTGTTGTAAGTTGGGAGGTCAGGTTGGGAGCTAGGATGCATCTATTTTTCTGAAGACCATCACGCTGCCACCAGAGGTGTATATATCACAAGGTCAGTCTGGCAGGGCTGCAGAAGGGTTGCAGCACGGAGGAGGGGGCAGCCGAGATGGCCCTGGTGCTGCTGAAAGGCAGCGCAGCAGGGTGATCTCATCCTGTGGGGCAGTGGGTCAATGCCAGCACTATCACCCCAGTGGTTAAAGTCATGTCCAACTGGACCAGTGTGGCTCAGCATAATGGGCCGCTCTATAGGGCCTGGCACTCACACCACCTTGGAGGGAGAGTGTGGTAGTCAATTGGACTCGTGGACTGGTGCCAGTGGGGGGCTGTAGACAGTTCATGGCTCTGTGGGGGCAGGCCACTTTGGGGCGTTCAAGTCCCTCAGCTGAGTACGCCAGCAGTCTGCCGAGGGACACTCCAAGCAGAACACTGAACGGCTTGTTCACAGCTGTGACGGCTGCACTGTCCAGAAAGGATGGATCCGATGCTCTGAAGCCTGACTTGCAGCTGGCAGGACAATTTTAAGCATTTAAAATGTCCTTCCAGCTGCAGTCAGATTTGCCCGTCAGCTATCCATCAGTATTTCATGACGCCTTTATACTGGATCCACCTCCTGTCCATGGACCCTTAAGACAGGAGAGAAGCTTTCTAGTTCTCAATTCTTCTGCTTGTTCTCAAGTTAACCATTTAAATTGCTCTGCCGGAGAGGCCTGGATCCCACCATCAGTTTTGGATTATTTGCTATATGCAGGGGGGGGGGGGGTCAACAGATAATATATTGAGTTGGGCTCATGCTGCTTGCTCACAACATCCTCATGCCGAGGCGACGCGATCTGAAGTATTGCGACGGTTCCTGTGGGACAAGTATTGATTTTTTCTTTTCGTGCATCATGAGAATATCTTGTAAGATGATGACAACACCCACAGCTTCGTCTTGGAACAGAAACAGCAGATGGGTTTTTGAATTACACCAGACCTTATTCAGAAATATTCTCTCCATCTAAATCAAGTCCATCAGCGCCTGTTCAAAATGCCAAAAACCGACTCAGAAAGGTTGAAAGTTCTGTGTGAAACCATTTCAACGAACCTTTTCAAATACAATAATTCAAGACAAGCATAAGAATGCTTGTTTATGGAAATGCATCTGTTGTGACCTCATCTGTGTATTTTAAAAGGCCAAATCCACTCACCATTTTCCCTCCAGATTTAGGGTCGAACAGTACAATGGTGATCTTCTTGGGCTCCCGATGGTACGTGCAATAGTACTTCACCCAGGTAGACACAAATGAGCCTGAAAGAGAAAGAAATGTGAAGAGAATGTACTCAGGTAAAAAAAAAGGGAAGATGGTCAAAAGAAAGGCAGGAACAGACAATGAGGTTAAAGCACACGTTACCATGGGGACAGAACACAGTCTGGGCCTGTGTCACACCTCAAACAGATTCAACTAAACTTGTTTAATTTAATCTATTCTCAGGCAGTCTTTGTGTGTGAAATAAGAAAACTAAAAACACACACACACACAATACCTTCTATACATACACACACACCCATCCATTCACGCGTCGGTAGAACACGACCGTCAACTGGTCATACGTACGCTTCTCCTGCACAAACAGGTATCCCTCCATGGTGTGCTGACTGACACTCTTGTGCTCATGTGGATTCTCCTTCATCTTCTTCATCAGACACTCCACCTCTGACCGTGTGCTCTCGAAACGGTTCCTCGTCTGTCAAGGCCAGCAGAGACGAGCATCTGTTATCGGCTTATCAGTCAAGTCACAACAACAGCATGACATAAAGTCTCCTATTTTTCAGAGAAGGTTAAAAATGCATAAAAAAGCATCCATTACAGAAAAAAATAAAAAAATAAATTGTGTCCTTTATGTATCAAATGTAATTTCAGATTCATCTCCGAGTGACATCAAGTGGGTCTCGCACCTTTTTACATTTGGAAGGTTATTTTTCTCGTACATCATTAGTTTCTAAAACGCGTGCTGCCTGCTGATGAGGCGGAGCTGAATGACCTTGGACTTCATGACATTTTGAAGTTTCAACGTGAATACTTCAAACTAGCATTCAATTTGAAGAGGCCTTTTCAAGTGAACATTACAACAAAGACATTTATGTCTCGGCAAAAAGAAAACCTGTCTGGAGACAGATATAGTCTGTGATTAGCAATCTTCAAAAAGACTAAAGCAAAAGCAAAGACTAGATTATTCATGCATCAGAGTTCGTGTCCGACCTTACATTCTGTATGCTGATGGTGAGGTCAGTCTTAAAGTGGTTGAAGTCCTTTGCCAGCTCATAGCCGTGGTGATAGTAGGTAAACAGGCCTTGGAGAAATGCCAAAAGCTGAAGGGAGGAAAGAAAATAGGACGTGATCCAGGTGAGGGAAGCATGTGAGGGAATAGAGATGATAAAAAGGAAGAAAGTTCGGAATGGGTGTGATGAAGTGTCAAAATGGAAGAAAAATAAGAAGAAGAAAAGGATGGAAGTGATAGAGACTGAAAATGAGCAGGCCTGCTCAGGAAGGTTTGAGGAACAGTTTTTAAAAAAAATAATAGGAAAGAAAAATCTTACAGGCTCCACAAAGTCAAACATCTTCCTCTCTTGGACCTCCTGCACCTTGAAGACGTACTCCAGAGAAACCTCATAGAAATGCTGCCGTACATGATCTACTTGGTTATCCGCCTGCAGTGGGGGGAGGAAATAAAGAAAACTGATTGGTATTCAACGGAAGACAGAAATCAGCACCAAAATGAAACCATAAACTCAGAGGCGACAGCTCACCTCGTGTAGATGGGACTCTTTCTTCTTTGCCGAAAGGCTGAGGTGTTTCTCGAGCACGCCGCAATACTTCTCCGTCTCTTTGTCGTATTTTTTCTTGGCTTCCTGTAACAGATATTTGTTTAGCTTAATCTCTGTTGCCTCTGATCTCTGAAGTTTCTGAGGGCTGGTGCTATTAGACCAAGCATGAAGCAGATACATAGATTACCATCTATGCATCTGCTTCTTAAGGCAGTAATCTCTGAACACATTTCCACTTGCTGGACTGAAAAATGCGAAAAGGAACTGCTTCCATTGTCCAAGAAGCTCAGCAGACACCGATAAGCTATTTCCGGCAGCACAATAAATGTCAGCCATGGTAGAATCAGAAAACTTTAAAACAAATCAAGCTCGTCAATGGGACAGGAGTGGGGGGCCGGAACATGATTAAATAATAATAGAAAAAATAAATAGACACAGAAATAACACAGAGAAGCAGCTCTGGGTGGGTAATCTTGTGTGTAGTTACTTCCGGCCTGTTAACGCTAAAAGACATACCGACTCGTACGTCCGACTCAGAAAAGTCCAGCTTTAGAATGAAAAATTATTAATTAAAAACTAAATGCAGCAGTTGTTTAAAAACTGCCATAAAATCCTATCAATTTAATAGGAAATGTTCAACAAGCTTCATGGTGCTTGCATTGAGGACGCTGCCAGCCACACCAGTCGTGGTTTATTCATTGTGATGTAGAACAGAGCAACCATTCAAAATGTCACGTGACGTAAATCAAAGAGTGTCACTGCTTAAATGCTATTCTTGGATTTACAGGATTCTTTTTTTTTTTTCCCCCCATGTTAAAACATTTCCTTCGTCAGTCGGGAGTTCACTTCACTAGATTTTTCAGTCTTGCGTTCTGGCCAGTGGTGACAACGTGACTCTTTTCTGAACTCCTCTTAGAAATAAAAACTCCAGCTCAGTTCAGACCGATGAGACATCGGTCTGAACTTCAATGATGTCACCTCCTGTGGCAGCCATTGGACACAGGTGCCTCACAGCCACAGCCAGTTTCCACAGAAAGAAGAGTCTTCTGGGCCAACAGAGGAATAGACAGCAGCTGCAGAACACATCAGATGATGAACACTCCTCCGAACACCCGGGCCTCGGTTTTAAGTTCCCCCCCCCCGCCCCACCTTGGCTTTTTTGTTCATGTACACGGAGGAGATCATGTCTGATGCGACTGAGGCAGTTCGTCCCGCACAATCGATTTCATGAGGTGATTTTGAACATAACAGATCAAGATGTCACAAAGTGTCGTGAGAGAAATGTACAATATTTACAGCAAGCATAAATAGTTTCTTTCAATCATTTCATTTTTGTAGACTAAAGAGGTCAAATGTGTATATTTTATTTTTTATTTAACCTTTATTTAACCAGGTAAGTCAATTGAGAATTAATTCTCTTTTTCAATAACAACCTGGACCCTTGAATCAATGCCATCTTCCGCCAGCAGATGGCAGCCTCCTTCTAGCCTGACGGCCAACTTGACTTTTCTTCTTCCGTCGGAGCAAAGTGGCTTCACCGTTTTCGATACAGAATCATGCTCTGACGTCAGACTGAGTCATCGCAGCCTCAACCGCGACTCAACTGAACTGCTTTGTCATGTAAACAATTCCTCTGCAGCCCCTTTGGAACAGCAGCCCAGAAAATGCATCATCGCTCCCTGTCTCTGCAGGCAAGCACAGTGAAACAGTGCACGGTTAATCATCACTGACAGTGAAGTAGAAATACTGCAGCGTGTAGTACAGATGCAGAATGTGGGACTTAAACACACGGCTGATAATGATCAGACGTTCCGTTTTCCCACTCAGCCACCGTACTTATCTCAGTCATTAGAGATTGTGCGTGGGAAAGGAAGTTTGACACGTTTAAATTTGTGTGCATCCCACAGTGAATAACCATAAATTAAATATATGCCAACTCTTTGTCCTCTCAATGTAATTCTTGAAACTTCGATTGCACCAAAGGGCTTTCCAGCTCCGGAGCTTCAGGGCCGTGTGAAACTGTGTCAACAAAGATGCTGCCCGTTCTTTCATGTCTGAACACAGATTAGGACGCCGCTCCTCGTGACCTCACGGCACAGATTTGAGCCTTCATTTCTTAATCTGGCCACCGTGTCACAATCAACTGAACTGAAATAGATAGATTACAGAGCGTGCGATAACACTTTAATGCTGCTTTCATCAGAGGGAGGAAGCCCCTGCACGGGTAGCCATCTAGGACTTATGGCTGATGACACAGTGACCTAGTGTAGGGAGATTTGAAAACGAAACACAGCATATCTACTATATGGGGGATTAAGCGGCAAACGTAGTGAATCTTGAGTCAACATCCTGCCGTTTAACCACTTCCTTACTTTGTTTTTTCTTCACCCCCCGCCCCCCGACATTCAGTCAAGGTACAAATTTATTCACTCCGACAACAGCAGACACACGAGGGAGCCCCGCTGCCCCACGAGACCCCACAGCGACTCACGGAAGGATTATGTGTGCCTCTAATCTCCTATACAGGTCATGTAAGGATGCTCCAGACATTGGTAGATATCCTTGGGCCGACATCGGAGGAAGAAGAGGTGCAGTAAATATGCATATCTGCGCTACAGATTTTTATTACAAGCCAGGCTTTGCCCAAATTATGTTTAGAGTGCAGAGTAAATATTTACACTCCAACACTTACAGATTTGGACAGCATTTACATCATTGGTTTCAAATTCCAAGACTATTGGAGTCGTCACTGATGAGGTTTGCTTTGTCACGCGGTCAGATTGTCAAGTCTTTGCTTCCAGTGAAGCCACCATTCATCGTCTTGTCTCCTTACCTTGGCTGCACTGATCTGTTCCTTCCGAAATCGCTCCAGAGGCATAATCAGTACATCGTTGGCATTTTCGATCTGTGGACACACACACACACACACACACACACACACACACACACACACACGCGCATCACAAGCCGTACTAATTTACAGACAGTCACAATGGTCCTCTTTCACTCCGATGAAAAATGTCTGTTTTGTTCATCTCCATATGGGTTTCTCAGCCAGCTTCAGCTTCAGCTTCCTGAATTTCATGAAGGTTTATGGGAATGGTGTAGCTTGAGGAAAAGGGGGGGACCCATAAAACTTATCTGAAGCAAGGGGTGTCCTTTTTTCCTTTCAACTATTAGGATTCATCTGCAGTTTGGCCCCTTTTCACCCACTGTGAGAAAATTATTGGACTATTGTCTTCATCACATTGATGATTGTAAGGAAAAAGACACAACATCATCGGATAAATCTATTGTGATAATTTACTGATTCATCGGATTTTGAAAACAAATCACCTGTCTCAGAGAAGAAGAAGAAGAAGAAGAAGAAGAAGGGGAGGCACTACTGCTGTCAAAACATTTTCAGAGTCATGTCAAGGTTTGAGCTTCCACTCCCCTCCCATCAGCCACCAATGAAATGTCTGACACTCTGAGGTCACTCACCATACGTGTCCTCTCATCTTCAAGGTTCTGTAAGACGTCTGCAAACTCCTGCAAAGACTTGGCTGAAGACGGACACGGTGGTGGAGAGATAAAGACATGAAAGACAAGAGATGATTAGAGAGAGGGAGAGACGTAAAGACGGCATTCCTAATAGATGAGAGGCACACGTGTAAAAAAAAGAATACATTTGTGAGGTCCCTGGGATTCATTCCTGCTCTTGGATGCCTCACAAATTTTTTGAAATTCATGACACATCAGAGCAATTGACTGGAAATGAAACCACAATTTTTATGATTCGTGTCAATGGTGCTTGTTCCGCTGCACGGTTACATTGTTGTGGGTTAGAGTTTCCACTTCAAGTCCAAGACTTGTCTCACACACCCACACGCACTCACACACACTTTATTCCTCAATGACCACATGAAACAAGCATTTCTACTGGTTTACATCATCATACCTCCAACTATAGTATTTGGTTCTTGTACTTAGATGTTAATGCATTACAAATTGTGCAATTTTAAACACTTTAAATAACATTAAAAATAATAAAAGATTTGACAAACAATAACGGGTAAACAAACGTACGTGAGAAACTGATTTATCAGAGGTCATTTTGTCGGCTAATTCCATAGCATTGCTATGACTACCCTAAAAAACAGCAGTTCTGGGTCGCAGCCCAGCTGAGCTGCTAGCTGTTCAGGAAGGATGGCTAGGGGTCGGTTAAATAACCCTCGTGGGCGGATCAGGCCAGCGAGGAGCTGCAGCCAGGCAGCATGAGAGGGTGTGGTGACCGAGATCAGTTCCTGGAATTAGGAAGTCAATTCTTGAATGCCGTAAAACCGTATTACAGAATTCATAAACCGCATAATAATGCATTAGCAACGTGCTATTTCTGGAGGATATGTTTCAATATAATGTTTGCTGTAAATCTTACATGAAGAATGAGCGTAATTCAACACAGTTAAGTTGAGTGAAGTCATAGTAAAGCTCCGGATGTTTCACCGACTGGCAGCTTGACCATCTTATGAGAGCAGACCGATGAAGAGGAAGGATTTTGCCCAATTTTGACTGAATATGATGATGAATATATTTATTAGATAGAATGTTAGAGTACAAGTACAGTCACACAGTAGCATGTATTACAGTACAAATAACGTCAAACATCCTGTCTAAGAGGAGCATTTCAAAAAAGCCCTTGCGGGCTTGTTTCCGTTGAAAGTCCTTCGTACATAAATCATCCAAACACTCCGTTGTCGGCAGGAGATAAATTGTGTTTGTCACCAAACAGACTCTGTTCAAAGGTTTCTGGTTTATGTACTCGTTGTTGTAATCCTAAACTCCTTTCTCCTGTTTAATTGCGTTCAGGCACCGAAGTCAAGGAATTGGCTGTGTCTTAAACTGGGATTGTTGTTTAATTTGTATTATTATTATTATTAATATATTGATCTTTACACATCAGTGTTGATTATGAAAATTACAAATAATCTTTATGGACGGAGTTTCTAGGTGCAGCAGGAGAAAAAGGGGATTTCATCTCTACTTTTTGTGAACGGATGTGGGTGTTGTCCTGTTGGGCCCCATCGAGCCCATCGAGCCCGGTCCTTCAGTGTGTACTTGGCCGTCAAGCGCGAAGTGAGTGGGACGACGATCAGCAGCTCCAAATCCAAAGTCACGGTTCTGGACAGGAAAACGGTTGTTTGCCCTCTCCGGGTCGGTGGGGTGTCGTCTTTTGTGCATCTTGGGGTCTTGTTCACGAGTGAGGGAAAGACGGAGCGTGAGACTGACAGACGAATCGGTGCAGTTGCTGCAGAGATGCAGTCGTATCTGTCGTCTGTCGTGGTGAGGAAGCAGCTGAGCACAAAGGCAAAGCTCTCGATTTACCGGTCATTCTACGTTCCTACTCTGACTCATGGGCATGAACTTTGGGTCACGACCGAAAGGTCAAGATCCCGGATACAAGCGGTCGACGTGAGTTTCCTCCGCAGGGTGGCTCGACGCACCCTGAGAGACAGGGTGAGGAGCTCAGGCACCATGCAGGGAGGAACTCGGAGTAGAGACGCTGCTCGAGAGGGGACAGCTGATCCGGCTTGGGGATCCGTTTCGGATGCCTGCTGGAGAGGTGTTCCGAGCATGTCCCGAGGCCTCGGGGACGACCTAGGACATGCTGGAGAGATGACGTCTCTCGGCTGGCGTGGGGAGAGGGAAGCATGTTGCCTCGGCGACCCGGCCCGGCGGAAGAGGGAGGATGGGTGGATCGGTGCTGATAGGACATCAAGTTAAACAGCATTTGATTTAATATCATCAATCTCACCTATGCATATCTCATCATCCGTCTCGGCATCCCCAATACACTGGAATTTAAACTCGTTGAGAGAGTCGGCAAATTTTCTCTTGGCCGTCGACAGACCTGACAAAAAGGAGAGAAGAAAAGCCGACGTTAGCGTTTATTAAAAAAGACAGCATGCTTTCTTGTCAAAAGCCATATTTCATGTTTGGTTTGCATTACTTTGTGGGAGTTTCTAATCATTTCGGCTCAGCTGCCTTCACCACGACGGACCGATACAGCGACTGCACCTCTGCAGCCGCTGTACCGATCCATCTGTCAGTCTCATGCTTCCCTCACTCGTGAACAAGACCCCAAAGATACAAGAACTCCTCCACTTTAGGCAAAGACTCCCCACCGACCCGGAGAGGGCAAACCACCAGTCTTCAGGTGTATTCAATATTTATTTATTTTAATTGCGCAATCCAGTCAACCATAATCCTCTGCTCAAACCATTCAGTAATGACCAAAGAGACTTGTGATTTTTTAACAGTGAAGAATCAAGATTTGTATTAGGCCTGTTTTCATCTTAACAATCACTTTAATCCGGATGCAACAACCTCTTATCTTAAAAATGAATCAAAACCCACATTCGTATAGTACACGTTTGATTCACTCTTGCATGCATGTTCTGTAGTTCAGTTAACGGTGCATAGCGCCAATACAAATAGCACCAGATGTTAGCAGACTACTGTAGCAGCCTAAGCAGCAACCAGACCCATGAGCCCCCCCAGGCTGCTACAGTATGCAGAGCTGGGTTTGTATTTTACCCACGAGGCCAAAAGGCTTCGTGGTCCAGATAGAAAGTCATGCATCCTCGATTTGGCCCGCCGTACAAGGATTCATTATCCCTGAATTTGAGATGTCTATCGGCAGGTTGCAGACAACCAGAAGATGAAAGTTGAGTTCAACAAAACGGGTTAATGACGACATTTCAGAAAACAGAAATTTCACACAGACAAACATTTCATATTATGTCTTTAAACCATTACCAAAACATAAAGCACGCACAAACGCCACTAAAACAACAAAACTTAATTACGTAATAACCATTATGCTTTACATGTGCATTAAAAATGTGCAGCACTCACCCACAATATTTTCACCGGTAAAATAAGCATCCAAAGGTTTGTGCTGATTCTCAAAACAATGTGCCAAACACCTTAATGAGTAAACTTGTTAAATTAGCTTTCCATTTAAGCAGTTTTCAGTAGGACAGTGGGAGAAGAGAAAAATGTTTGTGGCTTTCGGTTTGCCTCCTGCTTAAACTATGGTTTCACAAAACGGCTCAATAAACTCTGCACTAGTCTAATATTCAGTTGATCAAAAAAAAAAAAAAAAAAAAATGGTTGTTAAATTGAAGGCAACTTGACTGACAATATGATCACAAACGTATGTAGTCCATTGCAAATATGGTTCATTTGTGGAGTCTATTAACTATTAAAACAACAACTTCAAAGTTGTATGAAACACACGCACTTGTGTTTAGCTCGCTTGTCCTTGGAGGACGTTTCCCTGTATTTTGGAAAATGATGAGCCAGAAAATTACTGGCTCATGCTTTCAGATAGATCACGCATGTCAAAGTTCTTAGCCACGTTCTCTGTAGATGTTGGCAAGAACGGTGCACTCACAATACATCTGTGCACTTTCATACATGGGCCCCAGGCAAAGTTCTGGGGTTCCTCGATGTGTGTTTTCAAATCAAAAAGCACATTGTCGGCGTATATAATTCCAGAAGATCTTGCCAACATGGACAAATTACGAGGAAAAAAAGATGAGCATTGTCCAAGAGAATATTTTGTAGAAGATAATGTGTATAATAATAATCTCTGACATGCATTTGATAAACACTCAATGCAGATGCCAAATGTGCTTAAACGGCTAATGCTAAGTTTGTCTAAATAAATAAAACGGAAAAGAATAACTTGGAAAATGTGTGGTGAAACATCACGAGTATTTAAAACACATTTTGAACATAGACCTGTTTAAGGAAAGTCCACCTAACCATCGACTTTAATGACATTGGCTCTTTTTTCCTAAATACGGTTTTAGCTTTTTGTACAGATGGTTTAAGAGGAAATGAGGGAGAGCGAAAGAAAGATAAAGGTTTCCAATTTGAACTTTATCTGGTGACGAAGTAGTTTACGGTCAGTTAACAACAAATACAATTGATATTTTTGAACTCGCTAAAAATCAGCTATAGGATGGGATACATTTAGCATATTTTGAACATACATTATCAGATTTTCAGCTAAAAGATAAAACTATCGTTGGGTAGTCCCAGATACCAGATTTCCATGTGTGTTTCATGATGGCAACCAAACAGGAAGGACAGCTAAGGACAGTGACAGTTGTGAAGAAACGTGCCTGTCAACATTGGCCTCTCTGCCCCCCACCCCCCTTCCCATTGTTCTCTATTTCACTTCCTGCTGATCTCATGGCAAAAACCAATGGAGACATTAATAAGAAATAAAAGTATCCTTTGCTTGTAGGAATCTGCGTCTAGTTTGGACATGGCATATCTTTCAACGCCAGTTTCAAGTTCCACAACTATACATCACATAACAATCACATGTATCTACTAGACACGAACGAGAAGTCCTCATGTAGTGTGAATAAAATTACCGGAAAATAAAGACTTGAGGCATTCTCCACATCCTCTCACTCTATTCTAGAACAGGCATTAGAGAGTATTTTAATGTCATGTGATGCAATCTCATGCAAAAATGACAACTTGATAGACAGTATCTTGGATTTTGGACTCACAAAACATACATACATACACACATGCATAACTCACAGAAGACTGCAGGGCACGCAAAAGGAATCTGCAATTATCTAGAGACACTGTGTAACGGCTGCTATGTGTATTAACTTATAAACACGCACATACACAGTCAAAGGAATGGGTCTGGTGTGATATCAACAGGATATCCAGCAGTAGGTTTGAACTCTTTGTTCCAAAAGCATATGAATAGAAACCCTATTCATCATCTGGAACAAACACACAACCATGCCACACATGCACACCATTCATCTCTGGGGACAAAGACAGATTTCACTCTCCTCATTCGATTCATTGCGTGACCCAGCAGCAGCCAGGCAAAGAAAGGAATTTGTGAACTCAGTCATACAGTGAAAGACTGAGAATCACACACAGCACAAAAAGAGGCTCTTCTGGTACAATGCTATTCATGAAACCTTGTGATGTAACATGATATTTCTTATAAAGCAGCTGTATTTACAGAGAAAATAATCAGCATAATTTATGATAGCAATTGAGGAGTGTTTTGGTGTTCGGTTATTCGGCTCTGGAAAAAAAAAGGTGTTGACCACTTTTCAAATTGTCCGTCGCAAAGTTGCTCCGTTGTGAAAGCTCATCCAAACTCTTGATGCGGGACCAAATAAGCGAACTCTGGTCCGCTTGAAAACGAGAGTCTCGGTTCGCTTGCAAGTGAACCCTGGTTCGGTTTGCATGCAGTGTGAAAGCTCACCGGACCAAATGTATAAGCCATGTCCATTTGAAACATACAGAGAAACACCAGGGAGAGATTTTCTCCTCCTACTTTGTCCAATCGACACGCTGAAGGTCCAGGCTCGATGAGGTCAGCACGTCCTCATCTGCAAAAAAGCGTACATGAAATCCTGTGGTTCCCAAAGCAGACCCCCTGCAGCCCCTCTAAGTTCTGTCCATAAAGTTAGGAACAGAACCGTTGATAAAGGGCAGCCCTGCCAGAGTCCAACATGCACTTGGAACATGTCTGATTTACTGCCAGCAATGCAAACTAAGCACCTTCTTTGGTCATATGGGGACTGAACAGCCCTTAGCTAAGGGCCCCGGACCCCCCGGACCCCATACACCCGAAGCACTCCCCACAAGATACCACGAGGGGTGCGGTCGAATGCCTTTTCCAAATCCACAAAGCATACATGAAGTGGCTGGGCGAACTCCCATGAACCCTCAAGCACCTGATGGAGGGTGTAGAGTTGGTCCAGCGTTATGCGACGTGGATGAAAATCCCATTGTTCATCCTGAATCCGAGGTTCCAATATAGTCTAATCCTCCGTTCCAGTAGCTGGAATAGACAGTCCAGGGTGCTGGAATAGACATTGCCCAGGAGGCTGAGGTGTGTGTGATCACCCCCCTTATAGCTGGGACACACCCTCTGGCCCCTTCTTAAAAACAAAAGACAGAAAGGAGAGGAATATATGGTACATGAAATACCAGAAAGGTTGATAACATCAAACTCAAATATCAGTGATGCATCCTGATAGATTTACACTAACACACTTAATTTTGTTGTGATCTCTCCAGTGTCCAAAGTACAGTAGGTGAACATTATCAAACTGCCAGCATCAACTTACAGTAAGTACATAGTCAGGCTTTGCAGCGGGACAGAGAACACAAGGTCAGCTCGACATTTAGCTGGAAGGAAACGCTACATTCATGTCAACAATGAGCCCTTGAATGAGGGAAAGGCGGGGAAGCAGTGACGGCTTCTTTCAGGCGTCGCTGCGGCGAGTGCGGGTTGGTGGGGAAGCAGGGGCCAAAGGTCATCTTTCGTCTGTTGCCTCTGCACACTCAGCTTTGTGGGAAATGAAGCCTGCCAGTACACGCTGGCCTGGACTGATATATAATGGAAACAGTAAAGCATGTATGGGTCAATTAAGGTCAAATGTGGCCAGGACTGTAGATCCTGTTCCAGACCCACCATCTGTAACATGACCCACAAACACCAACTGGAGGACAGCAGAGGAAATCTGCTCCACTCCAGCAATATAAAGCCTATAGTGGCCTGTGAAAAGTGGGTTAATGTCTAAAGGTTAAAGGTGGATTACAAATAACCATTCAATCAAATTAAGCCTCGCCAGTCACTGCAACACTGTTCCATGACTGGTTTTAATTATATGTATGACTTGGAGAATACATGCACTGAGTTCCAACGGCATGCAAGCAGGGACGTTAGTTTACATGTTTCTTTCGGCCCAAGAGAAATCAAATCAGAGACAGTTTCAACGCTGGATAAGTTTGGGTTGGATGCAACTACAACAAACGTCACTTCTGACATAGGAAAAACTGAGTGAGAGACTGGCAGAGACAGTGAAGCGTTATAGTTTATCTCATCACCTTCCAAGGTCTGAGCTGGCTGCCTGTCGAAGAAACCAAATCGCCAAGTCGAACTGTTGCCAGGACAACAGAATCATGAAAGCCTCCTGGCTGGAACTAATTTCACACATGCATATATTAGACCGATTTGCAGCACAAAGAGTCACAGAAGATCAGATATTACGCCACGCTAGCAGCTCTGTAAGGTTCTACATAAATGTACAAAGGGTGCTATGAGCTAAAGGCTAATATTGTTGCGAGATTGCCAGTGTGGACTGAAGTGGTCGAGACTACAGATTGTCCCAGATTGCAATCTGTAGAGGCAATCATCTTGACAGTACTACATGGGAGGATAAAAAAAAAAATCTGTTTAAAAAATCCAGGGGTCAAAATAAACAATGTCCAGCAGGTAATAGGACAGGATGTACCACTACTGTGTGCATGCATGGTGCCCGTGTTCCTAGACAAGCAACGGCAACACAATGATTGTCAACTATTTAAATTTGATCACATTTGCAAGGTACCGAAATAACATCAGAGGTTTACGATGATCTCGGATACAGGACAGCTTTTTTTTTTGGCCACCTATAGCACCACTTCCTATTCCGGCACGGACACATTCTCCACCACACCGAATACAGCTAGAGACGAAATGTTAAAATACATGGTTTCTACATACCTCTCAATCAAAACCTAATTGCCGCCACTTGTATAAATATTCCTGCTTATGGTTAAAGTAGAGGCCGACACACAGACCTGAGGTCCAACACCCGAGTCGTACCCGACACTGAGCCGGTGTTAGTTTGATTTTTAACACAAGTTTAGACCATGAAGGAAGAAGAGAAAATGAAAATACTTTAGTACTTATAGTTAAAAAAATTATATATATTTATCCAGATTTTAAGTCCCTGTGTGAAATGACATACTTTGTTTAGTTTCCAGTCTATTAAGTAATATTATATATATTGTTTGTTTTAATGGTGTATAAAAGGCAGACCAAACTAAAAATCACTGGCTGGAGTTTTTCAGTTCCCAGCTCTAATCTGTATAACATTCAATGTCCCCTAAAGCGTGAATTTGTCCGAGGCACAGCCGTGAAGAGACAATGAACATTTTTTTTTTTACATTTACTGAATGAATGTGGTGGAAAGCCTTTGAGAGATTGTCAGCTGCAGCTCATCAGATCATAAACACCTCTAAACATCACTAAGACGTGATGGAACTCCCTCACATGTGGGAGTTATGACACTAAACACACACAATCGTGCGCACACACACACACACACACACACACACACAGCCCGCATTTGTAATCACTTGTAAACAGCAGCCAACATATGACATAGCAGGTGGGTTGACAAAGCAAACAGCACACACAGACACACACCCTTTGTCATAGCAGATGGCTTTTATCACATCTGAACGTGTGATGGAACAAGTTGGTTTTTTTGTGCATGGCAGCGTGTATATGTGTGTGTATTCACTGTAATTAGCCATGCATAAGTACAACCTTTTCATTATCTCAATGCAATCTCTCATTGAGCCACACACACACACACACACACACACACACACACACATTCCTGTTTAATGACTGTCAAACTGCCCATCCCAAGGAGGAACACCATGCAATTTCAAGAAAGAGGCCGGAAATCAAGCTGAAATCCAAGAGATCGTAAAGTCAATGAAGCTTTGTGTGATTCAATCATTGCTGCCCCCCCCCCCCCCCCCCCCGCCTCCCTGAGAAAGTACTTTAATCATCAGAACGTGTCCGAATGGTGGTCAGAGACCAGAAAAACAATGACCCACATAAAGGCCAGGGCCAGTCAGCCTCTCTCGCTAGTAATTGATGTCACTCTCTACTCGTTCGTTCTCTGAATCTCTATAAACCTCTCTCTGCTTCTGGCACTGCCACGCCCGTTGCTGACACAGCGAACACAGACGACCAGGGAGGCTTCCAGCGCTCTCTCTCTCCATTTTTTCATTTTTTAAAGGAGCGCCTGCGGAGTGAAATCATCCAGTGGACTGCTGGCTGCTGCTGGAAAAATCCGCAGGAGGAATTTGGGACAATCTAACTTGGAATCCGACTGGAGGACACAAGGCCACAAAAGCCCTGCTCTGGCTAAAACTGAACGTGGAATTTAAGAGGAAAGCACTGACCTTTTTTTTCCTTTTTTAAATCAGATGCTTGTGAAGTGAGGAGATGACACAACTGAATTTATACTCCCAGTGGCTTGTGCTGCACAACTCATGATGTCACAGGAGAATTGGAGAATTACCATTATAAAAAAGTGATTTATGTGTTTAAGTATTTAATTCCCACTCCAACTAGATTTTCAGCAGGTCGACAACGACGCGGCGATGAGCTCTGCCACCTCACAGTCGTCTCTTATCTTCTAGAGTCCTTGTTGCCGGCCTAGAAAGCGTCCTTTCAAAGCCTATTTTAATCTATGATTAGATTGGGATGATAAAAACACATCAAGTCAAAGAACAACATGAGCACGGCGATAAAAGAGTCATTTTTCTTTCTGTTCTTGCTTGTAGTAGCCGTTCTGTGCTAACTTGGCAGACCCGTCTGTCCCGCTTGAGGTGGTACCGAACAACCTAAATGCCATTCCAACACAAACAGTGGAAAAAGAACACTTAGTCTTTATCATTTCATTCAGAGGTTGCGAGTCAAACATATTAAAGCAACAACAGCCAGGAAACTTTAGCACAGATTTTTCCATCAACTTTGCCTGGAAACTTTCTGAGTCCGGTGTTCTCAAATAATCACCCGACACCATTTTGATCTCCCGTGGAGTTTTAGTTTCTTTGGAAACAGTGTCACTACCCCCGACCCCCCAAAAAAAGAGAGATCACCTGACCAAGCTGCAGTCACCTTCATGAAAAGCACGACTGATCAGATGAGAAATGCCAAGAAGAGGATTAGTCTTCAAATAGCCTTCGTCGACTTTGTCCATATGCCCAGCGGGAACCTGACCTCTGTCCCCGACACACACGCAGCAAAATACCCCCCCGATGACCTCTGGGGCCGATGGAACGCACTTGCAGTACAGCCTATTGCTCAATGCCGTCGCAAAGATTATTCAAAGTCGTGTTGAAACTGTGACGAAGAACACTTTTTATATCTCTGAAAGCATTTCCCTAGAATAACTGTCACTCGTGGGGAAACAGAAAACAAATCATCACGACTGGCTGCTGCATCCAGATCAACCATGTCATTATTCCCACTGCCCTGGAATCTTTATTCTAAATAGCGACTGACGATGTCAGGGAGACTTCTGAGTGCAGCAAATTCAAATTTCCTGGAGGGACTGACACCTACAACAGCCCTCATTTCCGCTACAGCAGTCTAAGACACATTACATGGTTAATGACTACCCTTCAGGTGCCAGTTCGAAAGCGTGGCAACGTGCCTCCTGTGCACTTCTCTTTCACGTAACTGTTTGGATAAACCGCCAGTCAGCGGTTGATCGACGTGCTCGTCTGAGCGCCAGCGCTGACTGCATTGAAGATGTCTGTACGAATGGCAGCCTTCTCCGTCTATGAAAACACAGCTCCAAGTTCAGACTGAGACATCAGCCACAAAATAAATCAGCAATCTCTGACAGGATCCTCCCTGACCTCATTCCCTCTCCACTACAGACACACACACACACAAACACACACACACACAAACACACAGGGACGGAGGAGGAGAAGCCAAAAAAAGAAAGGAGTGAAAATGATAAATGAAGGCGATACAGCAAGCACACATTATAAGCTGTTAAAATAAAAATATCTGTATTTTGGTCACGTTATAAACGAAGTGGCAGGAGAATCAATAGAAAGTCTGTCCTCTAATTTTAAATATATATATAATTTAAAAGGAAGTGGAAATGTGTTTCATGCAAGAATAAAAACTATTGGAAAGGGTTTATCAATCTCATTATGAGCCCAAACCGGCAAGTGCATCATAGAGGTAAAATTGTATCTAAGATTTTATAGACAATGAAAGAATTTACTAATTAACGGCTGACAAATCTTTAGCTGTTTTTTAGAGGGATAATGCCAACAAATACTACCTTTTTTTTAATGATGTGAATTAACACAGAGGAATTCCCCTTTATAAATGCTTCCTAAAGTGAGGAAATTGAGCTGTTTGTGCCGGTCAAAGGGAAAAAGACGATCGGATGAAGCAATAAAACAACAATATATTGGTCAATAAATCCAATTTTAGGTCAAGACACCTTATTCTAATCTGTTTAGACAGATCAGAGGCCTGAGATCTGGCAGAAAGCAAGTCGATGTGGATTTAAAATGATCGCTTATTTAATTGACAGAAAATCAAGTGTTAAGTGGGGGAGTATTATTTATTAATATTTTGGTAGTTTATCTTTTTGCTAATTTTTTATGCAAAAATATTTCATATGCAATGATGCTCGCTGCTCAAATGCGAGCATTTCCTGCAACTCTTAAATATCATCATTGCCAGGGAAACACATTTTGTACTGCTCTGCCATGGAGAGAAACATGTAATTCAAATTCATTTTTGAGTCCATAAAATCAAATGAACTGTTGTAGAAAATAGAATTCTGTACCATTTGACCAAAAAAATGAAATTCACATCCAACAGAAATTTCCATCCCTGTATCTTACTGAGCAAATATTTTATCATAATTAAAAAAAAAAAAATAAGAATCTGAAGCTTAACAGTAAAAATAACCATCAAATGTGCTCCTCTAAACATTTTGATTCTCTGCAAGATTTCCCAGGCTAACAGAGAAATCTCTCCTTCCTTTGTCAAAGTTCTGGGAAGATTGAAACAGGAAGTGCCAAACAAGAACAGGAAGAGGAAGTAGGTTCTCCATCCAGTTTTCCAGCCAGAAAAAGCCGAGCCCAAATGCTGACATCTTTTGTTATTTTATAGCAAAGGAAATGCCTCATATCCTACTTAGACTTTATTAAATGCTGTCATTTATCACTCAGAAAGGAAAGCTGCATTCATGGCTTCTCAACACTGACCTTGTTTCACTCCTAAAAAACAAACTGATGATTGATTGATTTTACCCAATGGTTACTTTCATTGGTTAATTTCAATGAAGAACTGTATAATAACCAAACCCCTGGGAGTTATCCGTGCTCATGGCTTGTGAAATCCACTTTGATCCGTACCATAAATTACCAGGAACAAATCACTGAAGGCGCTCGCTCTTCTGCTGATCTGTGGAGGCTCCATTATTCTTATAATGGCTCTCGTATTATTATTATTCATAGAGATCATATTAGCTTATGGGTTTAGGACTCCGCTCCACTAGATGTGATGAATCGTTGTGACCCCCCTCTTCTCTGATTCAGTGAATACATACACACAGTCTGAATGGTCGCCACATGGCAACCCTTAACTTGCCAAGTTCTGCACTGAGAAGTCTAATGCCGTCTGACATTAGCCAACCAGCACAGGAGCCCCCATCCCCACACTTCACCGCCTTTAATGTGTTGTAGCAGCAGACAATCTTTCGCCCATTTGAGAAGCCCAGGATCAAACAGCATGTGGGAGAAAGACCAGAAGTCAGTCAGACGTGTTGCAGGAGGTGATTTACAGACCTACGCAAACTACTAAAGATTGACTTGATGGTTTATTTTGCTGCTTTGGGGTTGATAAGGACCCAAAATCACCATAATAGTGTAGAAACATGGGAAAAGTGAGTTTTTCATAATATGGGACCTTTAAATGAATGGATCCAACCTTTACTGATTCAAACCCCACCCAGACCGGACATCGCCAAGCAAAACCTGTCTCATTCCTCTTTTAATCTGTCATTAATCCCTCCTTTGTTCCCTTACAGTCAAGATGTTACAAGATTATCAGGGTAACCCAATTGATTGAGTGTTAAATATGATGCGCCGAGTACAGGATTGAAACTCAGAGGCATCGTTTGTATTTTGTAGACATGCTGATTTCGTCTGTCACCATAGCTACGAGGCAACCTAACGGAGCAAGCGTGCACTCTCACACTTCTGTCTGGACTCATGCAAGCTGTCTCTCACAGCTTCTGGAGCCTCAGGAAAGCAGCTCCAGGTTTCCAAAGGCCGAGTCCCAACTTAATAGTTTGAATTGTGAAGTCTGACGTCTTTATGGCAAAATATGGACGTAAAAAATGTGTTTGTAATAGTATAAAAAAAATTAGATTCAATTTGTCCAACATTTATCACATGTGGGACAGAAGAAAAGAGAAATGTGTATTCAATTATTTGAATTAGTCCGACCTGAATAACCAAAGATGGGGCTAAAGAAACAATCCGTTTCATTAAACTCTGCAAAAACTGCGCAAGCACTTCATGATAATGAAAATACTTAGATTTATCGCAAAATGCATCCACCAGAATGTCACAACAGGATGCAGCTCAGTTGGACTTCAGTGTCACTCGGTGAAATCGTCGAGGACAGGCGGGCTCAAAGAAGAATTACACTCAATTTACAATTCTGTACTTGTTTGGTTTCAAACAATCCAATCAATAACCACGAAAAGGCGCACAAAGAACTCAAAATTAGCCGGAAAGCTTACAAATAGTGCAATGTGTGATGGTCTGTTGAAGTTAGATGAGAAACTGATTTTGTGGGACAGACGGTGCACAGGAAGACAAATGAGCTTTACATGTCTGTGGTTTTTGGTGTTTTTCCCCTCTGGCAAGAAAATGTGCTTTTATCACCATGTGATCCTCAGCAGCAGTTCCTGCGGTCGGCTTTTGTTTTCTACAAGACGCCCCTGGATGTGCCATCTTCAATTTGAATGCTGAATTGTTCTCGTTATACCGTGAAGCAGGAGTGGTTATGGGCTGTTGCCTTGGCTTATGGCATAACTTCCCCCCCCCGTACAGATGAAAATGAGCACCGATGTCACAACGCCTTTTCATGAAATGAATGTTAACTAAATCCTGACAGTGAAACCTGAACATGTAATGATCAGGTTGGCCCGGAGCTCCCTGCATCCTTAGATACCACGTTTGGATGAACCTCCAAATAGAACGGAATCCTCTTTAAGTGGAGTTCAGTAGGCCTGCAGGCGGATTAATTGATGCTCCTGTCCCTGCTATCTCGATATTGATCCCTCCCGGACCGCCGGTGATATATTCCAGGTCCACCTGACATCCGGACGTGACCCACAAGCCACTCTGATGCACATTCCCACAGCAGGAGACATAAATGTCCTAAATCACCCACGTCCATTCTTGAGCAGGACTCTTGTGTCTTTATCATCTGATCTCCGAGTTGCATTAGTACCAAAGTGTGACCCGAGCAGGACACGATCAGAACCAGAATCTAAAACATCACTGCGAACTTCAGAGGCCTCATAGGCCCGAAAACAAATACCAGATCGAGCCAATCCCACTTTAGCCCAGACAATGGCCCTGCCCACATGAAAACAAACAGACACCACCCAGATTACCTCTATTAAGCCTGAGTATTGGCTGGCTTTACACCAGAAGATCCACCCACGCATCACTCCTGCATGTGTGTGCGTGTGTGTGTGTGTGTGTGTGTTCAGTAAGCACATCAAATGCTAAAGAGCTAAAGAAATAAAGGGAAGAGAGAGCGCTAAACTGAGGATTAAATATTCTTAGCAAAGGGTTATTTTTGGAGCAGGATGGGAGCTGGCTGCCAACACACACACACACACACACACACACTCTCACACATGCCAGTAGACAGGGTTTGTGTTGGCTGAGCTGCAGCACGAGTCTTCCCCACGGCCCATCCTTGAGTTTATCAAGTCTCACCCTCAGACATACACAGAAATACAGCGCGGGGGGGGGGGGGCAGCTTATTGGTTTCTTTGATCAAATATCGGTTGTGATTAGAGGGCTGCCAGTTCAGATTCTAAAACCTGCTGAGAAAATCTCGCCAGTGGAGGTTGAGCAGTCACACGTTTCCTTTTTCTCAACAAAGAATGCTTAAGTAGCAGAGACGGACGAGTGGGAGAACGTCCTCGTGAAGAAGGCTGTTATTCAAGAGGCTTGGGGCTTTAATGGAATGCAAAACATCTGAAAGAGTTCCAGCCATAATTTGCAACACTGCCTGGTTGATTCTACATCACAGTGTCAGGTGGAGCTCAGCGGTAGTAATATCAAAGCCCGTATTATTAATGGACACATGTCTCACCGTCAGACAGATCTGACTGTCTCCAAGCCATTATTCTCTTGCACTCCTTTGTCGCTGCAGCTTCCAGATTTCTGCCTCCCTCTCTAAAGCCACAGGTTTTCCCCCCCAAATCGGATCCTGCCTTTAGTCCAACCGACTGTTCCGTTTGAACACAATGAACGTGCAACGAGACGTCTGCTTGTTCCAGCCCTGTGAAAAGCAGCGACGGAAGGTCACAGCGCTGAATCTTGCTGCTCTGTGAAGACGCATACAAGGCACGTCATGCTAATCTCCTCCGACCGTCACCGAAGAAACTGTTGACATTTCAGCAGCCTCCTGCGATTGCGTGGATATCAACATCACAGACGTACGAAGGTGTTGTCACCTTCTCCTTTCGGCTTGTCCCGTCCCAACACCAGCCACTCTCATGTCCTCAGAGACACCGTCTCTAAGCCGTCCATCATGGCTGGTCTCACCGCTGTCTTGTAGACCTTTCCCTTCATCCTCGCTGACACTCTATCACAGAGCACACCTGATACTTTCCTCTACCCGTATATACATATAGAACATTTATGAGGGAAAGTAAATGTCGGTTCATCTCTGTACTGAGTTCATTCATTCAGTGTATTCAGTGTATCCAACTATGCACTCCTCCCTCATCCGCCATGCTATTTCCAATAATAATGGCCATGTCAGGCTTCTCTGCAAGCACTTATCCTTGTTTTAACAATAATAAGAAACAGAGTTACATTAGGCAGGGACACAGGATGAAGGACGGGGGGGGGGGGGGGGGGGGGCAATGAGTAACAGTCAGCGTCATGTCATGTTGACAAAAGGAAATGAGGAGAGACAGGAGAAGGGGGGGGGGGGGGGATGACCTCGGTATGTCTAAAATATAACGCGCACAAAGGATTTAGAGGAAAAGGAAAAGGGGAAAGTCAAATAATAGCAAGGTCAACTGTCCCCTTCACTGTCCGTCAAACCAAACAAGAGACTCTAATTGGCCTTTCTTTTGTGACTCACTTAAAGGCACTCTGATTTGAGTTTCGAATTTTCAATGTGAAGGTTGGGGTGTTGGCATCACAGTTTGCAGGCTCACCTTCCTCTGCTTTAATGCCATAACTTTAGGATTGTAATGCGACTCCTGCATCAGCGAGGAACAAACAAGGTGTCGGGCCTACTGACTGGCTTCTGAGGTGATGCGGTTTTAATACTGTCCAGCAGGATGAAAATCATCCTCAATAAACAGCCAGCGTCCTGACAAGTCGGCATATTTCTACAACATGACCTTGAAATGTGAGAATCTTTACAGCCTTTTCCCATGGATCGTATCACATCTAAAAACAAACCTGATTGTCCTTGACAAGCTGTGCTTTCCCTGTTTCTTGCCAAAGCGGGGAAAAAAACATTTAATGGTGATGAAAGAGGCTTTTTTTGTTATGATACAGACGGCATTTCTTTAATTTCCCTAAATATTCCTTTGGATAGGCCAAACTAGTCTTTTCCATGGAAGCTCCTCATGGATGAGCTCAAATGATGAGAAATCAGACAGACGGATGCAACCAAAGGCTGTCCTGCTAGCGTAGATCACAAACTCATGACTATTCGGTGTGTCCTCTGTCCAGTCCGTTACACTTGTATTTGAGTCTTGGATCTTTTTATTTAGATAATGAATATCTGAAGAAAGGAAATCTATTTTCTATTGAAGATTTAATGCCCACATGTTACACAGAACTAAATTAAAAAAAAAAAAACTGTTCGTAAAATGATGTTTAAATGTCAGAAACAAAAGTTGTCATTATGCAGATAAATATAACTTGAAATACTATAAAAGCTTCATTTATGTTTTGTACACAAAATTATGACTTATAACTAGTGATTAAAACTGCAGTGAAGAACAAAATTACAATATCTGCCTCTAAATTGTAGCAGGGCGGACGCATTAAAAGAAAGAAAAGAAAAACGGCTTTTGCCCTTGTGCCCACAAGTAATTGAACTTTCCCCCCACAAGGCGCTCGCATGAGCAGAAAACTTTAAATGGAAAACGTCTCACCAAAATGATGAATTGTATGAAAGACAAAATCGTCCCTCCGGGGGATCACTGAGGTCTTGCGACACTTTCAAGACGCCCAGTTCAACAAATCCGAAAGACAAGAACAACATTTGATCAGTCAGATCCACAAAGACAACACACACGTGCTGACGAGTCTGCATTCTGAACAAGCTTTGCAGTTTGTGCTACGTTTTTAAGTGAACCGCATGGCTTTCCATTAAAACAATTATCCAGGCTACTGTTTGATTGTTGTGTGACTGTTTAATTAAAACAGTTCCGACTTCATCCAATTTGCCTCCATAGCGTACTGCCATAAAAGGAAGTGGTTGTGTACACAAATGGTCTTTAAAGAGCTGTAAAAAAAAAAAAAAAAAGGGGCAGCTGGAGTTTTTATTGCCAAACAGCAGCGATCAGGTAGAAAGTTCTAGAACTTTCCTAAGAGATCACTTTCTGTTCCCTCTTAATGGTTCCTCCCTTTTCCCTAAACATATAGCAATGACATCAAATGTGTGAGCATTTGGATTGAATACATTAATCATTAAATTTTTCAAATCGGGGAATTTTCAAACCACTTATCACATGAGAAGATCTAAAAAAAAAAAAAAAAAGCTGACATAATTATCAAATCTACATGATTGTCAGCAGTGGATTAAAAATGACCTTATTACAGTCTTCGGTTTATTCTGGAGGACACGGGGAGCAGCTTCATGGTTTGTAACACTGGAGGTCCATCTTGAGCTTGGCAGGACTTTCCTCAAGAATCTGATTCTCTATTTCAGTCATGATGAACATTAAATGGTTTCCAACAAGTGCCGCCTTCACCTCTAAAATGTGATGGAGTGGTTGTGATGAAACTTGAGAAATACAGACTTTTATGAGTCTCACTTCCTTCTTTTCAGTTCCAAGTACTCTGGCATGCCAACATTTTGAATTATAGTACAATTATTGCTCTAGTGCAGGGCAGGGGTGGGCAAACGTTTTTACTTGCGGGCCACAATGGGTTCTAAAATTTGACAGAGGGGCCGGGCGAGGGACAGATGGATGGAGTGTTTGTGTGAACTAATATAAATGGCATGTAAAAGCCATTAAATGAAAGGATTTGGCCTTTTACATGTAACAAAGCAAGAATATGCACGGCTCATTGTACAAATTACAGGGAAAAGGGAAAATGAATGAGGTTTAATTATAATAAAATGCAATTTAATTATATAATTTGAACAAGTTTGGTGGGCCGGATTAAAAAGCCCAACGGGCCATATATGGCCCGCGTGCCGTAGTTTGCCCATGCCTTTGCATTTGTCTGAACACTCCCTGAAGACACATAACCAGAATGACCCACAGTCAAGCGATGCCTCCCACGAGTTGCACGAGTGAAAGCCGCAACAGCAAAGCTTGCCTAGAAAGGAAGAGAGAAAAAAGCGTCATCGTGTCGCATCTCATGTGCTCTCATTTCTGGGACCTAAAGTTAAGTTCAATGCTGTCATGAGACAAAACACAAAGGTGGGTAATACTAAAGTGCATCAAGGGTGTGAGTCACTGTAATCAAATAGTGCAACTAAATAAGCCCCAGAGCTAAAATATTTAGCAGCTTCAGTGCAGCTGGAGGCCAGGACTGAAGCGGCGCAGCAAGAATTCAGCTAATGAGATGAAGCAGTGTAAAGACTGGAGTGAGTTATTAATCTCTCCTGCAACATATCAGGACGCTTAGAAGTGCATCATAAATCACATTTGATGATCCTTTTGATGATTTTCACAAACGTGATGAGGTTATTAATGCGAAATGCACTGAGACACATGGATATTCTTATTGATGATTTTTGTTTCCCGTTATTATGCATGCTAGTCTGCAAAAAAAAATAAAAAATTTAATCACATCTTTTGAAGAAGTCTCATTGAGATTAAATACTTATTTTCCATGTTCAGAACAAGATGTCCAAATACAATTACATAAATAACAACAATATTCCACACAAGAGCTATGACTGCAAGAGTGAAAAAAAAAGAAGAGAAAAGGACGAGGCTGCATCCAAGTCATGAGGCGAGACCAGCATTGTGACCTTCAGCTCATGATGAATAAGGTAAATAGCATTTCAAGCTTCATCAAATGAGCGGCTTTGTTCACTGTGAACTGAAAATCATCTGGCTTTCGAATATCATTAAAATAAAACCGGAAAATTCAGCCTCTCTATCGAAAGCCCTGGCCCTCATATTTTCAGGGGTGCGCCGCCTCTCGCTCGTTGTTAGCTCCAGGAACACCTACATGACGATGGATGGATGGAGCCTTAATGCATCCAACTCATTCCATTATATTATAAACACTTCATAGAATAAGTCTGTAAATAATAAATTGTTAGTTGCAAATTTAATCTCAGGCAAAATAATGAGTTAAAAAGAAGTGTGTAGCAACTAATAGCAAAATGCCTCGACTTATTTTAATTCTGATGCATGCAAGAAAAGAACATCTTAAGCTGTTCTGCTGCAGAATTCCCAATGTCAATGTTCCTCTTTATGTATACCCAGTGTACTAAAAGTGTGTGTGTGTGTGTGTGTGTGCGTGTGAGCGAGAGAGAGCTCGTCTTGACAAAAGCCACGCAACAATAGCGCCAGATCTGGGCTGCTGGAGTCGTGCCCTAGTTTCATTCTCCTCCTTGCTACGTCACAGCTGGAGGGAGACCCCCCAACCCCCACTGTGCTGCACTGCAGTGGCAACATGCATACACACACACACACCTCTTTGTTACAATGTGACACACAGAGGAATGCCTTCAGACAGTTTTATCCTCCTCCTCCTCCTCCTCCTCCTCCTCCTCCTCCGTAACGCAGATTTCTCGCCTCCACCCCCTTCGGCAGGCAGAAATTAAGGCCACGGTGGCTTTCCAACATTACTGTCACAGACACCAACACCCCCGCCACCTCTTTCTCCTGCCCCTCGGAGGGTTCACTCCATCCACAAGCCATAATTGACAATTAGCCACGGTGTGGCGTGCATTGTGTGCGTGAGCCTCATCCATCAGTGCATGTTGACAGCTGAGGCACTGAATGGCTGCCGTTGCCCCGTTTACTCGCTAGCTAACAGCACAGTGTGTGTGGCTGCAGAAAGACAAACACAGAGGGTTAAAAACGGAGGCATGGGCTGGAACAGTTCGCGGTTCCATGCAGGGAATACCCACTTCTCCGTGTCTGGGACAGCAACGCAACACATCCAGCGTGTGGGAGGTTACCAGGGGCGGGCAAGGGTTGGAAGTCAGCGCAGACGCTCATTGTGAGGACGGTGCTCATGGGCGGAGGCCGTTTTCAACCACACTCGGGCTGCAGGGAATGGAGCGCCCGTCCACGGCATGCGCTCTGGGACACAATTCCAGGTTCTGGGCCGTGTGCACGTAGAAGTTTAAGCATGAATTATTGCTCCTCCGGAGGGGTCTGGACGCCTCCTAAAATCGTCTCAGCAACTCCTGTAGCATTTTGACAGGTTTTATTTTATGTTAACTCAATCTCGGTCTGATGCGTGAACAATAATGCAAGAGGGGAGATCTCCAATTGTTTCATGATGACGTAGACGATGGCTTAAAGGGTTACGAAAAGACGCTTTCTTGGGTCATCCAAATTATGGGCACTTCTCTGTATTTTAATTTTCCTGTTCTCATCTATGCTATGTCTCTGAAAACATGAAGCTTTCAATGAAACGTGTGTGTGCGTGTGTGTGTGTGTGTGTGTGACTCAGACTAAAATATTCCTACAACTCCATGATAAAACACGATTGCCTCATTATGAAACTATGACAGCATAGCTGTGGTAAATATGTACTTGTGTTTTTTTCACTTTTTATATTTTAAGATCTGGAATAAATGATCTGCTGACAGCATCCGCTTGACTCAAGTCATTTGTCATTGAAAGGTTTTCCTGTTTTTGGCCTTTCTGTGAAGAGTTTGCATGTTCTCCCCGTGTCTGTGCGGGTTCTCTCGGGGTTCTCCAGCTTCTCCCCGTGTCTGTGCGGGTTCTCTCGGGGTTCTCCAGCTTCTCCCCGTGTCTGTGCGGGTTCTCTCAGGGTTCTCCAGCTTCTCCCCGTGTCTGTGCGGGTTCTCTCAGGGTTCTCCCCCACCAACCAAAAAACATGCAAATTAGGTGAATTACTTCCACTAAATAGTCCATAGGCGTGATGTGTGTGTGTGAATGGTCGTCTGTCTGTGTGCGGCCCTGTGATGGGTGACCATGTAAAGAACTTCACATCACACCACCGCTCCTTAGGCTCGTCGTGTGACGCCGTCACAAACTACTTAAAGGAGGTGCCGCCGGCAGCGACCAGTCAATGCCCAGCTGGTAATTATGGTTCATTTGCCTGATTGAGGTGAAGCAGAGAACCAAACATTTCTCCAGACTCCATAATAACAAACCAGATCTGTCCTTACGCGACATCTGGCTGGTGCACTCTGCCCCACACACACACACACACACACACACACACACACACACACACACACACACACACACACACACACACACACACACACACACACACACACACACACACACACACACACACACACACACACACACACACACACACACACACAGAGTTTGTGTATCCGGGTGCTTTTGCATGAGCATCTGCAATCTCTTACGTCTCAGAAGTAACTTTGTGGCTTTCAAGTCCTAGTTTGTGTGTGCGACTGTGTTCAGGAATTCGTCTGCATGTTCGGCTGCAGCATTAAGCTAGTTTGACACCCGCAGACGGAATCCACACAGCGAAGGCGTCGCCGTGTGGCATGCTGGAACATCGAACCGTGATTGCTATTGGGTTCTGTACAGTGTGTGAGAGCCGAATGTGATATTTCCGGTTTCTTGTTATCACGTTTATTACAGAGTTCTCTGGCAGCAGCAATCGTTTATAAATGCCAACGTCAGCACCGAGCTGTCAGTTGCCGACGTCCCACTGCAACGAAAAGGAAATTCATAATACAAACGCAATGGCTACCACGGCAGTGTGTGTGCGTGTGTGTGTTCATTCTGGAGAGAACCTTAAAGTGATCACAATCCTTGTACGTTTACTGCACCTGAACGCTACAAATGTGTAACTGGCAACGGTGCGACGGGCTGATGCATCACGTGATCTATGCTAATCGCAGGCGACAGCTAATCAAAGAAGAAGAAGAAGAAGAAGAAGGAGCCCTTGCTCAACATATTTATAAAACTTCAAACAGTGCTGGTGTCGAGTGCAAAGGAAAGTTCTGCACGATTGTAAATGGACCTGGTGGTTCAGCATTCGAACTTGCGCTCTTGCCTTTGAGCAGGAACATGACATGAAGCGATTATCCCCCCCCCCTCAGGTCTCCCAAGAATGATCGTGATACCTCACAATCCATTTTTGAGGAATAAGCGTGTGTGAGACACACACCAATGGACGGAAATGTGTGCTTGGAATTCTTTGCAGAAAGATTGAACTAAAATTAGGAAATCAGAAGCTTCGCCTGCACTTTACAGCCGGGAGGGTCAGACAGAAAAACAACAGACATGGCAACACGGTGCAGCAAGTTCACAGCAGCACCGGACCGTCCAGAGAAGCGTGGCACACGGCGTGGTAAATGTTTCCCTCTGTTTCCGTGGCAACATTGAATGTGGTCGTTACAACAAAAACACATGTGAAAGCTGTCAGGAAAAGCTTTGGGCCTCGTTCCTCCGGACAGGAGTCGCCCCTTGCATGTCCCGGGACGCCCCTGCATGTCCAGAACAAGATGTCCAAATACAATTACATAAATAACAACTCCACCTCCCTCTGCTTTTCGCAGAGGGAGGTGGGGGCGTGTGGAGAAAGCAGCGGCGGGGAGGATGTATGGGGTGAAGATATTTAAATATCCGCTGCATCATCCTGTGTGCCAGAAATGGAAAACAACCCCCCTCCCCCCCCCCCAACTGTAATGATGCGCTTTCACACCAGCCTCAGTGAGTCGGGCCTCACGGTTGGACTTCGAGACCGATGGACAAAGCAGAGGAGGACCAGAGGACACCTGATGATGCAGGGGACATTCTGCCGTGGACTCTCCACAACTCCCCCCACTTGGATTAGAGTGGGGGGGGGGTACCCAAACACAGCGGCATCTACAGCATCAGGGGCAGTGCTGCACCACGCAAACACACACACAGCGTGGAAACAGTCCGGCGTGTTGCTGCACAGGCGCAACAACCAGGTGTCACATTCCGGACTGCAAACGCGCGGGAGTTCACGCGCTCCTCAATCACGCACCTGCTTCGCGTCTTGTTCTCGGGATCGTGGGAGCCGGAAGGACACTTGCAGGACAATTTTAGACACACTCCTGGTCCTAAACCGCATGGATCAGAACGGAAACACGCACGCACGCACACGCGCGTCCCGTACACAGCTCCACTCACATTTCAACGCCTGGATCAACGCCTTGCCGTCTTTGATCAGCTCCTTGATGAACTTGTTCGTCTTGTCCAGCTCCAGTTCGTGGGACTTGAGTCGCTCCCTGAGCCGGGGACTGTCCAGGTAGCAGTCGCTGAACTCCAGAGCAGGCAGCCCCATCTCGTTACGGGACCAGGACCAGGACCAGGACCAGGAGGAGGAGGAGGACTGGGTTACTGTCACTGGGTCCGGTTCTGCTGCTGGAAGTGATGGGAAATCCGATTACAACATGAAAACAGCTGGCCAGAGAGAAATGCCTATCCGCGCATTCGTTCTTAAACGGAATGCAAAAATGTCAGAGCAAAGTGTTTGTTTGGGGGTGGGGAATACAAAGGCAAGCCCTCCCCTCAGGTGTTCCGGTGACGCATTCCGGTCGACCAAGTCACCGTTGACCGGTTCGGTGTCGAACAGGGGAGGAGGGAGCAGCCAAAAGCCGAAGCAGGCTCGCTAATAATGCAGCGGCTTCCCTGGGCGGGTTTAAATGCGCTGCTTCTCTCCTGCCCCGCCCTCTCTGCGCAGCAGAACGTCATCAACCAACCGGAGCGCGTCTAAGAGCTTGACTGACGTCTCTGTAGACCAATCAGATAGCTCAAATAAAGCTCTGCCGCTCGCGATTGGATGAGCGACGGGCTAACTCTTGATCAGAGATACGGATGAGGGCGAGATCTCACTCTTCTTAAAAAGCAGAGATGATAATGATTATTAATTAGAAGAAATCTAAAGAATACGAATGGTACATGGCATCAGATTACTAATCTGTATAAAGATGAGTCAGACGTGCATCTGTTAATCTAATATACTACGGATTGGGGTTAAAGGCGAGTTAAATTATATTTTACCGATCATTGACAATCTTTGTAAAGAACGGGCTGGGCGTTTAGTAAGGGGGAGTAGACGCTGACGTCATTTCAATCTGCGCGGGGAATTTCTGTCTGTCTGGGTCCCTCTTTTGGAGCTGTTCTGGTACTGCTGCAGAATATTAATTATTTCGTCAGCATCTCTGTATAAAATGTTTACTACGGTATATTATATTATATTAGATTAGATTAGATATTTAGAATGTAGTTTATATAAATAAATATATATTTCACCTGTTGCATCTTGAAATGTTTTTTTTTGCAATTTCATTGCACTTGTAATGACGATTTAGACCTGTTCTATTATATGACACCCTGAATTTTTTTTTATTGTTTGTGTTTTTACATCACCTTACATGTCTGTGAGTCTTTGACACGTTCACTGTTTGTGGCTATTGTGTGAAAACAGCTCACATCTGAGTTATTTCCTCTAACACAGCACGATTCAGAGCCTGCTGCTCAGTTCTCCATCTGTCACGTTGAGGTGTTCAGATATAGCGTTTGGCAGGAAGTCATAGCTTGTTGTTTGAGTGTTTAGCAGGTCAGTTTTAGAATGAGGGAAATAACAGTTTCTAGTCAGGTTCATGTGGTAAAAATAGAATTTTGCACTTATTGTGTTTTCCTCTCAAGCATTTTAATCTATCTGTTGTCAAAATTCATTTTGTTTCACATTATATAATAATAATAATAATTATTATTATTATTATTAATATTATTATTATCATCATCATTATCATTAATCATATCATCATCAGTCTATGAGCTCATAGAGCTAAGATGTTATTTGTAGAAAATACAGTATTTCCAAACCAAATCTGTAGCAGAGGAGGGAGTGACCTTAGCAAAGCAATTCATAAATAAAATAAGAATAATTTTCATTCACATATTTGTCAGAGAATATATTTAAAGAGGGCCCATTTAAAATATAAATGTGCTAAAGATGCTTTATGGTCATCAAGATGCTGTTAATTAGATTTGTATCATTCGTCTCTAACTTCATAATTTGCATCAACGTCTCCCAGAGAACGTTCTTGTTTATAGAACCACAATTATTCACTAAATGCCTAAATATAAGTCTGTGGGTTTCCACTTCCTCTTGATACACACATGATAAGTTCTTCCACCCTTCACAAATTCAGCGTCCTGAATCCTGATAAACCTAAACTGATATTAGGTTTTGTTTCTTGTTTCTTGTTTCTTGTTCCTGTCATTTTGAGGAGTTCCTGTTACGGTTTTGTATTCTGTATTTGTGTCCTGTTTTATTGTGAAAGCTAATGTTTTGTGTTACACTTCCTGTCTTTAGTGTTCTTATTTAATTTGTCCTCTGTTGGTTTTCATGTTCTCTGTTCATGTTTTTACCTCCGCCGAGGCAGAGGTTATGTAATCTCCGATGTTTGTTTGTTTTTTTGTTTGTTTGCAATATAACTCTAAATGTTACAGATGAATCTTCAGGAAATCTTGGTAATGTTACCAGGAACAGATGAGTAAATCTTGGAAATGATCCAGAAGAGATCCTGGATTCTGAATCGTTTTGATATTTTTGGTAACATTGCAGTCCATGAAGCTTCAAAATTTGTTCCTCAATATCTCGGTTGATTATTGATTCGTGTTTATGGAATTTTACACAGTCATGTAGGGTGGAGATTTCTAGTTTAATCTGTGTTCTCTTTCTATCTACTCCTTTTTTTCCCCGTACTTGTTCTCCATCGTGAATCATTGTTTCCAGCACTTCGGTGCTGTATATATTGTCTCCCTGTCTGCTTGGACCTGAGTCTGCCCTACCCTAAGGATCCTGGAGCCTGTGCTGGACTGCCTTCTGTGGTCTTGACCCTGGATTGTTAAATGGATTGGAGAGTAACTGCACTCTTATTGGCTTCTCCACTTGGAACAAGACACATTCTAATGGGATTTTTTGTTGTTTTTTATTTTCCTATACATTTTGGCCAATAATGGTTATATTTTTAAAAAAAAAGTTGATAGGCTGAATGAGTGTCAGCAATTTGATGGAGATACAAATAAACATCCTGCTCCACCAAATTTAAATGGTTGACTATTACAAATCTGGAAACCTTAAATTATGGTTACAGGCCGATGGGTTTGATTTAGATATGGCCTGATTTGAATTAAAGGGGACTTGTGCCCCTTGAAGCTTCACTTGAGAGGCCTTCTAGTTTAATATAGAGGACCAAAGCGGACCTATCGCGCCATCTGGTGGTGAAGAACTGTAATGCAGCCCTTTAGGAGAAATTACTCAGAAGCTGAACAGGTGAGAGAGAAGTCGGTCAGACGCTTTGCTGTTTTGGCACGATTCTCCCTCTTTCTCATGCACATGATAAAATAAATGTAAAAATAAAACAGAAATAGTTTTTTTTCTTCAGATCCAGATATACGATAAGGGTTGAATTATTGGGAGCAGAGCTATTTAAATATCTATGAGAGGAAGGCATGATAACCACTGAAATAATGGCCCATCCTGCACACACTGCTGTTTCCTGGATTGCAAGGCGAACCATGAAAGTGTGAAAAACCATGATATGAGCCTGTTGTGTTCTTAGAATACAGATCTGTCTTTTTAAGCACTATAATGCAATATATTGAAATATTTATTTATGAAAATGTGTGCATTCACACGTTGTAGTTTTTGGTGGGGAATGCATCGCACCGCTTGGCTGGAGTTGCATTCGTGTGCTGAGGACATTCACTGTATATGTGGGAGGATATTTATATTTCTGATGAGTAGTACATATTTTGCAGGAATTTGGAGTTCCTACCCAATCCGCTGCACTGAGGTCCTGCCATGTAAGATCAAAGCTGGGAGTTGAAGTCTTCTTCTTTTAATGTCTTTTACAAATGTTTGTATTGGCGTTGCTCACCAGTGTCTCCAGAGGGGGGGGGCGGGGGGGGGCGGGGGGGCACCACCATAAGAATGTAACGGTAGCTCTGCTCCTTTCCAGGCTACCAGCTGGACCCTTCTGTCCCGACATTTACGTCACTGCATCTCAGTCTCGATTTCTATCTCTGGTGCGGTCATTTTTAGTCCTCACGCCGGCTTGTTAAAATGAGCCTTGCCACGGTAGAGGCGTGGTGAGGTGATGGAGGCGTGTGGATTGGCTAGAAATACAGAAGCCCATACTGAAGTTGTCAGAAGACGCAGCCACTTCCCACGGTGGAGAAAACCGGTCCAAGAAAAGCTGGTTTCAGTGAAACTTACAAAAAAGAAGAAGAAAGGAGAAGACATGCTGGCTCATCGGGGGCACCGTCACATGACTCTCCCACAGGTAGGTGCTCCGCCTGGTTTCTGTTGGGATACATTCAGTGATTTGCCATTATCAGACAGGTTTTGTTGCTGTGAAAGCTGTTTCATGCATGAATGAAGGTTTCACTCCCAGCTGAGCCTTACTCTAGCGTAGTCCAAACACCCGGCTCTGGCCAGATGACAGGTCAACCACTAACTAACCTCTCAGATCCCGTTGTGCAACGTTCCTCCCCACGTCCAGAAACAGAAAAGACAGTGAGTGGGAAGGCCTTGCATTCCTCTTGTGGCTTTCGTTTTCCTTCTCCCTCTCTCGTTCCCCTCTGCCTCCCTCCGTCTCTGATGCTATTCCAGATGTGGGCTAGCCTAACCCGGTTGTAATTCTGGCTTACATGTGATATCAAACAGCAGTTTATTACAGCGTCACTGCTGACCGGAGCCTTCATCGCCTCCTTGCTCCGTCTCAGTTTGACAGCTTGTGTTGCTCTGGGATCTCTACCCTCCAGGATATGGAGATCATGTTGCCTCAGCGGCTTCAAAATGATTGTTTTTTTTAAATATGATTTACAGGAAAGAGGGAATCCAAGGGTTCCAGATACTGACATATTTCAAGTAACTGCTTGAGATTTATACGGAGTGGAGTGTTGAGGCATTTCCTTTTTTTAAAAGAAGATTTCTTTCTTTTTTTAAGCATTTACTCTTGTGGATTCTAATTGAATTCTTTTTATTCAGTTCTTGGCACATGACTACAGGAATTCTGTGAAGAAAAACAAAATCATTGTAGTGAAATCTGTCATCATATTTTGTTGCCTCTCACTGACTTCAGGTTAAAGTTACATCACTGCCGTCTGGAAATGATTTTCCATTAAGAGAGAATCTAAGCGATGCTCATCTGGAAAACATGTCTGGTCATGCTGGTCCACCTGGCCTCCATCCAGATCTCATCCCCAGGCTGGTTTTATCGTTTAATGAAAACTAGAATTCCGTAGAAGGTTGACGCAGAGAAGCAGGCGCAGACGGAGGAGCAGAGCGTTTCTCGTAGTCGTCATGAAGGCAGCGTTGTCCTCCTCTGCTTGTTTGGTCTCTTGTCTAAGACGCAGTCCAGACAACACAAACAGTGAACCCGATGGGTCTCCTCTGTCGCTGCAGACCCAGGGACGTCACCCTGCGTCACCCAAACCTCAAAGCCTATGCAGGACGTCCGAGGGAGACGTCACAGTGCTGCCGCTGGGACCCGCGTCCGTGGATCTGTCCAGGCAGGAGCAGCGGACGCTGATGAGGCTGTACAGCCAGAACGGAGGCTATCACCTCAGAATCTTACCGGATGGGACTGTGAGCGGCGGCAGGAAGGAAAACGACACTTATGGTGAGAAGTTTTCTTTTGTGTTTTTCTTCCACTTTCAGGAGCAAACGAAAAAAGATTAGAAGAGAATCTGCAGGTTTTTCTTTTTGCACTCACAATTTGTGTAAGTATTAAGAATACTGATACGAGTAAGGAAGCAAATATTTCAGGAAAACGTAGTTTAAGTCCCAATAACATTGGTGTTGCAGACGTCCTGAGGCTGAAAGCCGTGAGCGTGGGAGTGGTGGTCGTCAGGGGTGAGGCGGCAGGAAGCTACCTGGCCATGAACAGAGACGGACACCTCTACGGATCTGTGAGTCGGAATGACTCTCCCCACCACTAGCACGACTTTCAATAGAATAAAGGAGCAGATGTTGATGCATGATGAGGGAAGTCTGTTCTCCTTCTGTCACCAAACGGCTTCAGAAGTCATTTGGCGACACTCCTGTCAAATCACGCAAATCTCCCAGCATTAACTTGTCAGAGATTAAACTCGCCGATTCTTCAAGTCCTGATGTTATTTCCACAAATGCAAAACACTGGAAAACCACATTGGACATTTCTGCATTGCATAAATCCCTGCGAGCAATAATTAGTGACCGCATTAAAAGAGCGGATGAGTGAGTCAGAGATTTGCTCTGTAGATTATTTCATTTGAAACTAATACTTACCACATTCGGCTCTGTAACGATACCCACACGACTTTTAAATCAAATTTGTTGCCCGTCTCCCCCCCCCCCCCCTTTTCATCCGCCTCTCTCAGCAAACACTGAACGACGAGTGTTACTTCCTGGAGAAGTATGAAGAAAACCACTACAACACATATTGCTCCCAGAAATACAAGTGGTACGTCGGACTGAAGAGGAACGGCCGACCCAAAGCAGGACCGAAGACCCAACGGGGCCAGAAGGCCGTCTTTTTCCTACCGAGGCCTGCAGGCAGCATGTGAAGCGAGACGCCTCCAGGAGTTCTGGACGTGCACACGCAGCCTTTAGTTGCACGCTGAGTTCCGACTAGTCTTTAAAAACGTTACATAACTCTGTAGGATTGGGTAGAAAAAGTTTTACTCCACGTTCAAGTTCTATTTTAAGGTTAGTCATCGAAAGGTTCACGTATTTATGCACCAGTGTGCACATGTGTGCACCAGTGTGTGTGTGTGTGTGTTAGCAGCACACACCCTCTCTGTGCAAACAGAAAATGTGTGAGGTATTGGAGCGTGCTCGCCTTGATTAATGGGTGTTCAATTTGAACTCTAGTATGAAATACCACTGCTGGAAGACAGGAACCACTTTTACACACAAATACTTTGAGGGTTGATCATGTCTAGCACAAAAGAAATTAACAAGGCAATGGAAATAAAATAAAAAAGCCGCCCATCTGGTGCTGAATTCAACCTGCAGCAAACGAGGCCTGCACGACTATAAAAGTGGGAATCATTATTTCATCGCCCTCAGTCGGGTGGATGTTTGCTCTCCACTGATTGGCCGACCATCTTTTAGGGCGCTACTTTTAATCTGATCAAGTCCCTTATGTTGAATGTGCAAAGGCTTGAGAGCCACGGGATATTTAGCGTTTTCAAACATCATCAAAGGATCTGCGGAAAAATAAGGATAAAATATACATTTAGGATCAAAGACAAAACTGAGTGCTCTGGAATACAGGAGCCTTCTGGGATCAGTGAAAGCTTGTTTAGCTCAGCTCTGTTTATTATTCTATGGCCATGTTACCTGCCAGTCTCAAGGCAGATGTGACTGTTACAATAATCCATGAAGTTATTGAGCTACATGTTCACGAAGACAAGAACCAGTTGGCATGCAGATGAAACCAAATGCTTTGTTTTTATTTCAACACAGGAGAGATGGGCTAAAAGTTTAGCGGATAATTCACGGAAAGTTTATTTTCACTGCGAATCATATCTTATTTTCACATACCAACAGATTCCCCTGCGAACGTGATCTTTTTTTGCTGTAAAGAAGAGGTCATGTGATGTTCTACACACAGTATAAGTTGAATTACTGTTGTATATTTATTTATAAATAATTATTATAAAATTACATTTTACTGCAAAACGGTCATGTGACCATCTTTTCATAATTCATTTAATAATCAACACGTTTTGAAATGAAAATTCCACATATATTTAATTGCAGGCATGCCAATTAAAACTTCTAATTAAGTTTTGTTTAGTCCTCATAATATTTCAGGATCTTTTACAACAGCTTTCGTCTTAAAAAAATGAAGAAGATGGGAACTCTTTAAAACTAACAAAAAACAAAAAAGCTACATAAAAGGTTTGTGCATCTTTATTGTAATTATATACATTTTTGTGATTTTTAAAAGAAGTCTGCAGCTTTAAAGTTTGCTTCTTTGAGAGACTATCCAAACTGTTTCTTTAAGTATGTAAATTCAAGCCTGCATTGAAAGCCAAACTAGTATGTTTATCTGTCTGTTCTGTACTTTCTTACTGTACATTCATCATTAAAGGGATTCACCTAGTTGTGTCCAACATATGTCCATGTTTGTTTATGTTGATTTATTAGTTACTCTCACAGTTGGAAGCATTGTTTTTCAAATCCAGGTGCTTTTAATGTTCATATGTCATTATCGGTTCCCTCCGGCCTCCTCTTAGAGTCTAAAAACAGGCATTAGGGTGAATTAGTGGGTCTGAATTTAAATTTGGTGTGAAAATGAGCATAAATGGATGTTTGTTTCACAAAGTATCACCTGTGACCAACTATGACTCATCCAGGGTGAAACATCCTCTCTCCCACAGTCATCAGGGATAGGTCCTGATGAAACCCTGCAAAGACAAGTGGTTCGTTTCATCATCATAATAATAATAATATATTTTATTTAAAGTTACATGTATTCACAATACATGTACAGCATAAATAATGGGCCTACATTTATTTTATCTATATTTTTTAGATTCCTTAACCATGAAAACAAACCTTTAGCAATTGGTTTCACGTTGATATTATTAGTTTGTAACTTATTCACAAAAAGCAGACTTTCATTAATGGCGGTTTCTTCTGGATCTAGATCCAGAGCTTTTGAAGATACAACAAATCCATTTGTCCACTACTGATTCCACATTGTCTCGGTAGAGGCCAGCAGAAACAGATCCCCCTTTGCAATCGGAGAGATATTATTGAAAGCGTCCAAAAACAAAATAGTTTTGTTGTGAAAATTTACCCCGATTTGAACTGGATCTGTTTCCTTAAATCCGTTGACCTGCTGCGATGTGGAATTGACTCCGCTAGAAGACGACGCTTGTTACAAATCTCTAGTTTTAAAAGCACCGTAGGCCCAAAGACAACATGTCCATTAAAAAAAAGAAAACCTAGCTGACAGCCGCAATCTGAATCCGATCCAAATAAAATTCGGTGGTGAGATAGAGATCTCCACCCTACATGACTGTATCAAATTCCATAAACATTGGTCAATAATCAACCGAGATATTGAGGGACAAATGTTGAAGCTCCACTAACTGCAATGTTAAGAAAAGATTCAAAGTGATCCAGAAGAGATCCTGAATTAACCAAATTTTAATCTGAATCTGGTAACATTCCCAACATTTCCTGAAAGTTTCATCCAGATAAGTCTAGAACGTTTTGAGTTGTCTTCCTAACAGACAGACAGTCAGACAGACGCCGGCGATTACATCACCCGGCAGGTTTTATTCGAATTATTCATGTTTCGCCACAAGATGGCAGCATTGCTGCAGGTGAACTGGCGTTTTACTCGGGCGGCTTGGAGGGCTTCGACCGATCCAGTGTTTCCTTTTTTCCCCTATTTTTTTATTACTAAGCGAAAGATTATTAACAAATCACAGTAAAATAAATAATCAATAAAAACGTTGGCCTTGTTGGTTTATAAAAAAAAAAATTGTGTCAGAAAATCTTCAACCATCAATGATCTGATTAAAAGTATCTAAGAAGTAAATAACACAGAAATCCTTTTCAGGAGATGAATAGTATAAAAATCAATACTTTAAAACTAATGAATAAAGTAGTCCAAAATCATACCCCAAATATTTCATACATTTGCTGATTATAAATGCATTTCTGTAATAAACCTTGAATTAAATAAAGCTTTATATATATATTTAAATAAAGTTACATTTTGCCTGAACGCAAGCAGCCATGTAAAATCTCTGCCTGACTCAAATTCAGTATAATGTTAATGAATTAATATCAGAAAATATCTGATCAGAGAATGTGGACCATAAAAAGAGCCAGATAAAATCAAAGCAAGCATCCAATGCCTACAATGCTCGGTGCCCGATTTGTAGTCATTTTTATGTTGTTTTGCAATTTTAAAAAGAGCTGTAACCTGTAGGACTGTGGAGTGAATGTGTAATGATCTAAAGAGCGATGCACAGAGATCGCACAACAGAGAATAAGTTCTCCACCACATTTTTTTTTGGAAGCGATGGCATTATTTATCTAATCCACATTTACTATGTGAAGGCTGATTCAGAACATGGCCTAAAACGGTGTTTCAGAGGCCATGCCAGGAAAAAGATCCTGGAGGAAACACTGGAATGCGGTTGTTTGGGAGGGCCGGAGCTAATTCATGGCTCCAACAAGTTCCTTATTATTGTGGGATTTAAACAGAGCTGGCAAGGAACATTACATTAGGATTATTACCTTTCCAAGAGCGTGGCAAATTACTGTTTAAAAATGTGCAAAAATTCTGTTCTGGATTGGAGCTGAATTATCCATCTTTAGATCTAATTTGTTTTCCCGTTAATGTGTCATCGACTTGCTGCTGAAGAACTGAAATTTGCTTCAATCAGCACAGTCAGACGTATTGATTACAAAGTAACTATATGAAGAGTTTCAGAAATAGGTTGCAATAGTAGAGATGAAATTTCTTTTGGGCTCGTTCATGTTAAGATTTAAACTCTGCGAAACTTAATCCTGTCCCACTGGAATAAAAAGACGTTTGCGAGGTGCCCAGCAGGTAATTCAACAAAAAACATTTCCCAAAGACACACGGCAGGTCTCTCTAACTGGAGGACATGACTGGACAGACAGCTGCTTGTGGACAAAGGTATTTGTCTCAGTCTTTCCACCAGCATGCATGCAGACACACACACACACACACACACTGGCCTGCAGGGCTGTGCAGGGAAGGAAGGGAATCATTCACTGTAAACTGAACAAGGACTGGCTTCCTTTGGGAGTCCCCAAGCCTGTCCGCAGCCAAGATCCCTACAACACAAACCACTCCAGCAACCACACGCACACGCACGCACGCACACACACACACACACACACACACACACACACACACATTTTCTCATCTGTTACTCTCCCTTCCTGCTTGTCTCTCCATTCCAGCCTCCTTTAACCTCTCTGACTTCTTGCGTTGTCCTCATCATCCTAATTTTCCGACAGTATTCTTCTTCTTTAGTATTCTTTATCATTTTCAACCACCTCCTCTGGTAACGTTGTTCTTTAATAATGTACTGCACGCCTATTTCTGACCATATTCAGTTTCCAAATACATTTCTTTTTTCTTTATCAACGAAGGCCGCTTGTGAACTTAGTTCAGAGGAACTTTTAGATTTTGTATCATTAGATGGATGCATGTTAGCATATTTTCATCCTTCCCGACAAACATAGTATTAAAACGTGCAAAGTAATAGAGTCCCAGATGCTCTTGTGCCCATCTGTGATCCTCCTCTGCTCTCCTCCTGCTCTGGTGGCCTCATCATGAAAGCGGAGATGCTTTGTCAATATTACTGTATGTATGCTATTTCCCTTCCCCTTTCTCCAACACACACACACACCATATGGAGCGGAAGCAGAAGATGCATATCCGTCAGCTGATCCAACTGGAAATGCTGACGCTGTTCTCCCCATGTGCTCCTGCTCTCTGAGAGGAGGAGGAGAGGAAGGCAACGAGGGAGAAAGATGCTTGCGGTTGGCCCAACAGCAACTGTTTTCCTAACAGATTATTTGTGCTGGATAGACACATTCTGCAGGGGCTCCAAACGTGCAACTTTAACTGCACAGTGGGAGCAAATGGCATTTCTCATACAATAGACCCTTTAGGGTTTAGCCACAGAATGCAGCAAAGAGAAAATGACACAGATTTTACTGGAAAACAAGTCCTGAGAAATGCGTCCCTGTCTCTCATGAGTGCACTATAATGTTTTTGTCCTCTTCACATGGAACTCATTTAGGACGCTCCTTTGCTGTTTGACAGAGGACTACATGAGCTGGGCGTCGCCCTTTTGCACTTTTTGATGAAACAAAACAAAATAGCGGCCCAAAGGCAACTGAGCACTCATTGTGTCCGTCTTTATTGCTGCTGCATCAGGAGATTTGTCCACTTCATGACTGACCAAGGTGCACTTGGAATTGAGTACAGCAGTGATGTCGCTAGGGTCCGTTCAGCTCCACTAACCAGCGTCGGAGGAGGTTATGTGATCATCCATGTTTCTTCATTTTTAGTCTTAAAACTTTGTGAAACGATGTCGATAACATTTTGTGTGGGCGTGGAATTGATTTAATTTTGAGGTGGGTTCAGGAACAGCCTCCCCCCCCCCCAATATCATCATATTAATTAATTAATCAACCATGATAGTGGTGGAGGTATGTGCTTTATAACTCTATTATAACTTTATTTAAAGTTAGTGTGTGGAAAAACACAGGCCTGCCTCAAACTGTGACACGGGGACTATATCGGTAGAAGGATGCTGAGGATGGAACTGCAGGGAACAGGGCTAGAGGTCGACCCAGGAGAAGATACATGGACATAGTGAGGGAGGACATGAGACTGGCTGGTGTTAGGGAGGACGATGCAAAGGACAGGGTGAAGTGGAGAAGGTGGATTTGCTGTGGCGACCCCTCACGGGACAAGCTGAAAGTACAGTAGTAGTAGTAGTAGTAGTAGTAGTAGTAGTAATTGTACTGTGTTCTTATGTCACCCATTAAAAAGGGTAAAGGGTATTGTATGAGTTTGCAGCAAATCAATATTTTATAGTTGTTGTCACGTGAACAAAATACTGAACTTAATTAAAATAAAAAGTGGTTGCAACTGGAATATAAAATCTCTTTAAATGCATCAAATGTGAAGTTTTGCATTTGGTTTCAAGCTCACAGGAATCACAGCCGTCCGTTGTTAGCATTATAATGCTGCCGTGTGACGCTCACAAGGAACCGGCTACGCTTTCCTTACAGTGTTGGTTAATAAAAAAAAGTATTCACAGGTTTTCTATCGAATAATTCTGTTGCTGTTTTATCATGTTTCCCTCTAATATTGTTTTGCTCTTGGTTACATAAATTCAAGTGGAGCTGCAGCTTAAATTGCACCAATGAATCAATGGCTCCGACACATTGCTTCTGTTTGGTGTATTTTTTTCTTTGCTTTGCTCTGGTCATTGTATGAATCAACTAGATAAAATTAGCATTTTCTTTTTGTGAAGCATATTCTTATAATTTATGAATCGGAATCCTTAAATATAGAAACGTTAAAGGTTATTGAAAGTATTCCATTCAGAGAAATCTGTCAATCACCTGACATGATCCTAAAAAAAGTCCTTCCACTGTGAGAGAGGAAAATAGAGGGGGTGATCGCGTCACACACACATACCTTGTTAAAACGGAAGCTGGCCTCTATTATCAGCTGTGATGTTCCACATCCAAAAATACACTCTCACACTAAGACCAACTGCAGTGATGACGCCTGTGATGGCCAAAAATATCCTGATTGAATAGTTATCAATTAAGTCATACCCCTCTGCTTCCTTTCAACACACTGGGGTATTTACACTGTACTGACACACCACAGCCTAGCACCACCTATTATTTTAGGACGCGCTTGTCCTGCATGCGCAGACTCACTACAAGGAGGCCAGGATACTAGATCCTTGGCGGACATTGTGGCAGCTGACGCCGAGGCACATGACTCAGCATCCTATAGGAAACCGAGGCCTCGTTCCCTCTGCTGAAAACACCTTTTATCCATGTGTCTCTCAGAGTACCTGTGACGTTTGAGACTTCCCACTGACGCTCACAGCACAGGAAACTGTTGAATTCTATTGTTCAAAAGTTCCGCCTAAAATATCATAAAGTACGTTAAAAAAAGGAAGCTGACGATTTTCCAGGCAATAAAAACTAAATGATGCTGATGAAAAAAAGCCCATGAATGTGAGCACATGCAACTGGGATGGAACGTTATCGCAAGCAGAATGAGACTTGGAGTTCAACAAAGAAACAGAAGAATAAATGTTTTATTACCAAATAATACCAAATAGCCAACTCCTCCTGTACAAATATAAAGCCATGACTTCACTAGTGTCAAGGACTCAGTGCAAAAAAAGCATTACAGTATCCTCTTTTCACTTCCTTGCAAGTCGTCATGGAATAATTCTTATTCTGGCAGCAAATGCGTAAACAATGTCGTTACTCCCACTCTTCCTCGCATCGCTGCCCAGTCTCCTTTCTGGGAAAGAAACGTTCCAAGTTTAACCGCTTATCTCTTTCCTCTTCCTTTTTCCTTTCCTGTCATTCAGAACATGAAAATAAAAAGAAGAGGGGGAAAAAACGAGGGGGGATAGATCTTCAGACAAATGCTTCACATTCCAACCATCAGAGGTGTCTCACACCGTGTGGTTGCGGCTGTGGCCGTGTTGCAGCAGGATACCGTGGCTTCCTCTCGCTTTCTTTTTGTCTTTCTCACTCCCCCGTTTCATTCAGTCCCAGCTTCCTTTCCTTTCTGTATTTAGGCAACATCCTTTTTTTTTTTTTTGTCTGTGTGCCCAGACCAGAGGAGCAGCTATAATTGTTCTCTTGTTCTCCAGAAAGAATGTCTAAAACAAACCGGCCTTTTGAAGTGGCCCATTGTCTGCTGACCTCAAAAAAGTGAGGAGGTTGTGGAGCGGGAAGAGAGGTAGGGGTGGAAAGGAAGGGACTAATGAAAGGTGAGCAAATAGGACTTTGGTGGGAGGAAAGGATGGAGAAATGATGTCAGACGAGATAAAGTTGTGAAATCTTACTGTCATTATGCTGATTAGGACTCGGAGCATGCCGTCACTGATGGTCATTTATGAGGCAAAGTCGTCCTGCAATGACATTTTCAAAGGGGCCCACATTGTAATGGCAAATAATAATAATTTAAAAAAACATCCAACCTCTCTGAGCGACCCAAAAAATATCAGGTTGAGGCATCTTAGCATATTTAGTTTTTTTCCACCATTGGCCACATTCAGTTTTCAAACATCAAATGCATATTATCTATACAAATATAATCAAAATGATTTAGAAAGGGTACTAAAAATGATTTGTTTCTATTTATATCTATTGGCATAATATTTTTTTTAGATGATCTGTAATAGATGATTCCATCAGTTTGATAAGCGTCTTGTTAATTGCAACCGTTTAGTGGCTTTCAGACAAATAATCTATAATTAATCTTAATCTATATTTAGAGGATTATTCCTGAATAAAACAGCTCCCGACTCCGTGGAAAATACAAGTAATCGCAATTAAAACATTGCACGGAAGCAAATTCCTCGTCGGGTGAACCCTCATTGATAATGGCAATAAATGGATTCTGATTTTGATTCTGATCCAACAAACGAGTAGGAGGTTTAGTCAGCTTTTCATAAAAGAAGAACGCACAGCAGTCTGTAAAGTGTTTTCAAAAATAACACTACACTGCATTCATGTCATTGTATTTGGTCCAGTGGGTCACGTGAAGTATTCTTAGTATACAATACATAAAGGCAGATAAATATGAAAGGAATTCTTTATTGTAATGGTCTCTTTTCTTGTCCATTTGTTATGAAAAAGTCGACTTGAAAATGTAATCTATCGCCCCTTTCTTAATCCAGACTTGAGAGCAACTGCTAAACATCAACCTATTTCACGCACACAAAATAAAAGTCTAATTTTCAGCATCTTTATAATAATGCCTGTTTGAGGTTTGTTATTTCTGGTAACACAGTTTGTGAATTATTTTCATCAGCACTCAAATCTTGTACAGATCAGTGCGTCTGGCTAAACTACACAACTTTAATGCAAAAAATAAAATAATATTAAGTATGTTCCTGTGATCAAGCTATTCAGTTTACCTTTTAGTTTTAGACATGGTTGCAATCATCATTTTAGTGCCATTAACTAAGTTTTACTTAAGTACACATTTAAAATGAGTCAGAATGAGAGAAGTTCCACCTGGATTTTATTGTGATGTTGACATTTGAAAGTGTTTAACATTTACACAACTTTGAGATCAATAGGTAACCTGCGTTTATTCTCATGGACTGAACTCACCTTGCACAAATGCATACTCAGAACACACAGTTTATTCCACAAGGCCACAGATAAGAGATGGTCTTCAAATGGTTCAATCGAGGTCACAGATCCCCGTGTTGCTTTGAGCTGTTCCCAATGTGTAGGGTGGCAGCAGTCCTAGACAAAGAGCTAATTTAAAGTAAAACTGGAATAAAGCACGAATAGAATACAGAATCCCACCACAAACCATCTCCTGACATTCTTCTCTCAGTTTGTCTCATTCATAATCACAAACCTCTTGCTGCTCACACTCACACAAACTCATTCCCTGCCATCACCCATGGTCCACAGCGAACACTTACTCACATCCCCAGGAAGCGGAGGTATGACATCACCTTATCATCTCCTCTCAGCCCATTGTGAGACTTCAGGGGGGGGGGGGGGGGTTGACAACAAAGTGCAAGAAAGATATGATAAAATAATGAGATACAGCAGAGGAGTGCAGAAAGAGATGAGATGTTTGAAAATGTGATGACATGTATGCTGGCATTGAAACCACATATGCTGAAGTGTTGCTCTCTTGCAGGGCCGCTGTATTAAAGCTGTAGCTGCCAACCAAACACAAGACTTCCTCTATAGGTCATTACATTAAAAATAATGGAGACCTCGGAACGCATTGACTGCAGTGGGTGGAATACTCCCAGTTATCATGCTGGGAAAGGTGATGAAGTTGAGAAACCAAACAGAGGTGGGTTTTATTACAGACATGCGAGCACGAATCAGCCGTTAGCAGGACGGTACACTGGGATCCAGCGACGGTCTGTTGCGTAATAAATGTCACTCGTGTGGAAGTACGTTATCATGGATGTTTTTGCTGTCATGCTGCAAAAAGGTTAATCAATAAATCCATACAACTGTATCTTTATGTTTTCCATTTGTTGTTCCATAGAGATTTCTAAAGGAATGACACCCATGTCTCCCAAGATAATAAGACATTCAGTATAAAGAGTTACTCAGGAACATACAGGCCTTTATACTCTGTTTGGATTTGTTGCCCCCCCCCCCCCCCTTATTTTGGCCTTATTTTGGAATGACCAGATGTGCTAAAGAGAAGCAGATGCTCTTTGAAATTAGACGTTGCATTTGTCTTCATCTGTGGAGTATTTTCCTGTGTAAAACTGATAGATTAAAGGTTTTGCACAGAGAAACTGCTTTGCCTACAGTTTTACCATTAGCATCTCTAATGCCCCCTCAGGCCAGAGGGCCGCTGGTACTGTTTGTGTTGGGAATCAGTTGTTGTGGGGACCACAGATGTCCCCCCCCCCCCCCCCCCCCCTTGACAACCACAACGGACACCGATGAGCTGATACCCTGCGTTCCGTGCCGGTGGGCGTGGCCAGTGCATCTTAACCTGTTGCGTCATGCTTTTGGTGTAAGTGCAATTTCCTGGGCTGTTACTTCACGTTTTCACCAAAGCAGCTGAAATCCAGGAAGCATGAATTATATAATTATATTATTAGTAGTCGTAGCAGTAGCATATTGGAATAACACCACACATATACTGTGCCAATTACAATCGTTCATGACAAATCAATTCTCATGTCAAATCCAAGCCAGCCATCGGTAGTATTTTGGTCGGCACTCCGCATTGAGAGCAGTAATGAATACGTTCGATGCCTTGCAGTCCTACACCAGCTATTCCACCTCTGAAAATGCACCCTGGGATTGGTGTGACCTATGGCACACAAAGGCAGAACTATTTTAAGTTTCTATTAGTGCAACTTAAAGGTCGCAGAGCAGATTCTGCAACAGCCAGCGTGGGAAGCCCGGTAGCTTTCCAGAGGACCGGAGCAGTAAAATATCTATTCATAAACAGGAAGTAACGATTCTAGGGCTAAGGCTCAGTGACGTGTAGGTTGGATAAATGCAACCTGGACGTTCAGACTGAAGTCGCATTGCTAAAGATCGGATATGTATTGGATTTAGGACCCCATATCCAAGCGGCCTGGGTTGCATTTTTTTTAAAACTGATCTGTGTTGTTCACATTTTCATGAAAAGATCGGATACAGGTCACATGGGGGCAAACAAATCGGATTTAGGTCACTTCAGCCTGTAGCGTGAACGTAGCCTGAAATGTTCTGACATGTATCAGTTTTTAAATTAGATTTTTAAATTGATATAGAGGGTTCGTGCACATTTAGAATGGATCCATCACTGAGACTCAATCCTGTCATCTCCTCATTCAAAAAAAAAGCAGACTGGGACGTCACAATGTGGCATTGGTCTATAAATGACTCCAGGTCTATTTATAGCCTGATAATGGATGGATGACTGTCACTTCCATCAGTGTCACAAAAGCCCTTTGATGCAGCATGTACCACTGTCATTGTGCTGCCATTAGAAATCAAGGACAACAACTTCAGAGCAAATAATGAATCACAATCTGCACATTTCCCTGACCCAGTGGTAACGCAATATTCTCCTCCATGTCATCCATCGCCGATGAATCGATTTCGTCAGCTTCTTGAAAGCGTTGCAGTAATCAGGGTGATAAAGCATCTCATTCAACAGGAAAAGCATTTTTTCTCATGTTTGTGTGGGAGTTAAGCTGGAGAGTTTGCATCCACACTCTAGCATGCATTTTTGTGTGTGTGTGTGTGTGTGTGTGTGTAATTAACTAAAATAGCTTTGTTTCCTTGGTAACACCAGAGGACCACACTAATACCATTGGCAATTTCACTGAACATGTTTGTCAATGAAAATGTAAGAACGCATGCAGTTACTAATACTCACCTGTATTTGCTCCTTTCTTACTTCCTCTTTTTCTCTTTACACGCCAACATTCATAAACATACATTGGTGCGCTGCCATTCACCTCCCAGCATGCATTTGTGATCGCATATGCAGTCCGGAGGGAGTGCGTGTTAAAGAGAGCCATTATTTTAGCTTCTGCCTGCTGCTTTTGTGTGCAGCTCAGCAGCTGAAAGGGAGCAATCAGCCAACCATAACAATCCATAATGGCTTTTCTGCCTCATCCACAAGTCTAGGAGCGTGCCTCCGGTCGGGCTATCCCATGTGCCTCCCCATCCCGGCCTCCTGGCTCTGGCCTCAGCCACCCCTGATATCTGTGAGTGTGTGTGTGCATGGGTAGGGGCTGTGTCAATGTGTGTAAACGTATTCAGGACCATGGCTGTGACTGTGACAGCGGAAGACCCCCCCCCCCCCTTCAAAAGGAGTGTAGTCAACCAGTGCAACTGGGGGCCCCTGAGCCTGCCTGATCACGCAACAACAAGGCGACCGAGTTGGATGTTCTGAGAATACGCTGGGAGGGCTTGAAGTACAAAATCTCCCTGCAGCTTCCAAAATCAAAGGGTTGAAGCCACATTCAAACCTCACTATGGGGAACTCACTATGCAAAAAAAATGAAATAATAATATCAGCTATCATAACATCAGGTTAGCCCTCTGTTACATTGTTCTTTACATCAGCCTTTTTATTTTTGTAACAAAAATTATTTCATTTCCATTTGTAACAAAACTGAATTTCTCTCTGCTTCTGTTGTCACAGTCTAAAACATATGGTGTAGTGATTTCTTGAAATGCCTTCTTGATGCTAAAAATACCAAAGATTGCATTTCTTTTACGCTATAATTTCAAATTTTACCATCTACCCATGTTTGTGTGGGTTCCCAGCCCAGAATGGCCCTATGGACATGCATGTAGACACCCAAAGTGGTTTAAAGGAGCAAATGAACTATATAATGCCAGTGGATAGAGAAGGTATAAGTTGGGGCCAATCATTACACACACACACACACACACACGCATTTGAAATCAAAAACTCACACATGTGAGTGCTGGAAACAAACTTTAATAGTTATTTTAGGACATAAATTATAGAATGTGCACTTCCTTCCATAAACCTCTGCCTCAGTACCGGGAAAGACCAAAAAACCAGCTTCCATAAAAGATTTACCTTATGAGAACAAATGCCAAAATTCCTTTGCTCTTTACAGCTGCGGGCCAATCAGAGACAGGCATGTGGCTTTTTCCAGGCATCGCTGGGTAGATTTATTTGGCATTTAGAGATGCTGGGATATGTTCCAGCCCCCATGACCCCGCACGAGGTAAGCAGATATAGATGGCCTAATGGATGGATGGATATTATTGAGATTGTAAATAACCAACCATCATAGCCACGTATTGGTTCAGATGTAAATCCAGTTGAACACAATAAATAATATTCATCAACTTTAACGAATCCAGGAAGCTTTAACTCCAATAATACCCCAGAGAATTGACAGTGTTCTTTACAGGAGCATCAGCGTTACTGCATTAGTGCTGGCTTCGCTGCACAGTAAGTGCTTCCCCCCCCCCCCCCCCTGCTCTCTGCTGACCACTCCCAGGGGAACAGCATCCATTTTAGGGAGGAAGGGAGCGATGGAAGAAAGGGAAAAATGATGGCAGAAGAGAAAAGCAGAGGGAGGACTGCTGGAGAATCAAGGTTGCACGTCAGGGTTTGCGAGCTGGAGAGCACCGGCGGGGTCGAGAAAGTGAAAATAAGAGGAGATGGAAGGAAGGGAGAAAAGTAGAGTGGACAGAGGGGGAAAAAAAGAGGGGGAAATCAAATCGCCATCCGGTGATCAGTTTACAGACTGAGGGGAAGTGTTCCTGCAGAGGGGATGGAGCCAGACAAATGACTGAATCAGGGCTAAGTGGGTGGCAGCACCAGCCCATTACGGCGCGACTTCATTAGTCCTGTGTGGAGACAACAAGAACCACAGATATGAACTGTCACAGGATCAGGACTATCTTCATTCACCTTTCAAAAAGGAGTGTTTTTAACATCACATTATTTCACATTCATTTCTATATAGTATTAAGCTTTGCAAACGTTTTTGAGGTGATATCAGGCAAATATTTAGAGCTCGTGATTTAAATGCACACGTATATCGTATTCCAGTCTTCTATTATGCACTTTTGGAGCTGAACTGAAGCAATGTCAAGTATTTGTTGAAAAGTACAGTAGGCTACATAAAGCAAGTTCGTATTTCATACTAATCGTATTTTAACTCCGTTTTAAAAGGCTACAATTAGGTACGACCTACAGCAGGCTCATGAGAGCGTTACAAATTGTGTAACTAAGCATGTCAATAATTGTTGAACATATTTAAATACCAAATGAGCTAATCTGTGTGGGAAAAAAAACAAAACTCGAATATAAAATTTGCAATCTTTACTAAATACACCAATAATCACCTTCTAACCCAAAAGCTGACTAGTTTTACATAAAAGGAGAAAAACTAGTTTTCAAAAGACACCAATCATTTAATGTCTTGTTCAGCCATCCATCCATTTTCTTGTCGATGAGGCAACTTGAATCATCTCGTCTTCAGCCTCTTTATCCGCTTTGCGGGTCACGGGTGTTGCTGGAGCCTATCCCAGCTGACTACGGGTGAAAGGCAGGGTGCTCCCCTGACACGTCGCCAGCGCATCGCGGGGCCATTTGTTAGCCAAGTTACAGGAAAAAATATTAAACTTTTTTATAGTTTTGCCATTGAAAAACTGTTTACTGACAGAGAGACAGAAGGACAGAGCAATAGCTGGAGTAAATCCCCCCCCCCCGCATCATATGTCGGGGGATAAAAATGAAATGATGAGGTGTGATGATGATGATGATGATGATGAGAAAACTGAGCACCAGGTGTCCCTGCCTCTTCTCTTTATGCCCCACTTTAAAACAGACACCCTCACCTTTCTGGCTCTTCCTCTCTGACTGGAGTCCCACCTGGTCGGTCGGCTAGCAGCTTCATATTCCTGGGAAGTGACTGCAAGATGCTGGAAATGCCACAACCCTCTGGTGAGAAGCTAACAAAGAAAGTGCTCTTTTCCTCAGGAACACATCGGAAGCTCGTATTACCTTTTTACCTATTTTTTTTTTTTTATCTGTCTGCGCTTGTGGAAACCTTTGGGTCATGAGGCTTGTATAAGGCCATTAAAGTCTACAGTTTCTGAATGAAAAGTCCAAAAAACAAGTGTATTCAGTTGTTTCTCTGCCTGTCTGTGTGTGTGTGTGTGTGTGTGTGTGTGTGTGTTCGGGAGTCCTGCAAGGCCCCTGGTATCCAGCAGAGGAATGCAGCAGGCTCTTGAAAAGTAGTTATCAGCTAATGAGAATTCCACTCGGAGCAGGAAGGAAGGGCTTAGAATGCGTGTCCCTCAGCGAATTGGGGCGAATGTTAATCACGATGCCTTTAAGTGCACACACATACACACACACACACACACACACGCACGCACACACTCACACACACTCTAACACGCACGCGCGCACAGGAGTCTAGACTGAGCGTACAGATGCCCGAGCCTGACACACGAGGGCGGCGAGGGAGGGAGAAAGGGGGAAGATGGGGAGAGAGCGAGGAGGATGTTTTTAGAAACTAGATTTGGTGTTGTCCTCATGGTTTGGAACTAATTGGTTTCAGATGAAAATCAGTGAGCAAAAACTTGAGAAGGCCTTAATGTTCTACGCCTTGCACTCCATCTCACCTTCGCTTCTTCCTCCACTCTCTTTTCCTCCTGCCGTACAAGTTGAAATCAGTTCAAATGTAAAAAGAAAAAGTGGATTTCTCTTTCCCGTTTTCATCAGGCTCTGCCAAGTTCTTCAGATAAGGCACTCACCTTGCTTTGCTAGCAGTTTGCACTTTCCTCCCCCCTCTCTCTCCTTCAATCTATCCTTTAATTCATCTCTTTTTCTCTCTTGCTTTCTCCCGTTATGCTGTGAAGGACACCAGGCCTCCAGAGATACCATCCCTCAGGAAGAAAGCAAGCGCCCCCCCCCCCCCTTCTCTCCCTCCTACTGTTTTTTCATAACCTATAATTTATGTCTGACAGACCTCCTCCAGACAAATGGCTGCCATATGGAGAAAGACAGTCAGAGGAGATGGAAGGAAGGAAGGAAAAACTCTTAAGACATCCCTTTTTCTCGATGGCCTTCCTTCCATAGTTTTTCTTAAGGGCTTTTAAAATTGTAGTCAGCTTTACCAGCTTAAAGGGGCGGTGTTTATATTTCCTGTTGGATGTCCTTGCATGTGCCACATAAATGGCAGCACTTCCTGCCGTCTCCACTGATGATCCTCTCTCATTGTAAAGAGATGACCCGTTTCTATGGGTTGTAAACCGCAGCCACACTGACACCATCTCTGTGCCGTCTACAGGACCACATTCCTTTGGAATATGCGGGTGATAAAGTTGTAATCCGGCGTCATAGTGTTAAGTGTTAAGTTAAGTATAACCTTAAAACAGGAAGTATATTTTATCGTCTTATATTTTTTGTCATTTCAAAATGTTATTTATAAATTAAGTATTTTTGCCAACATGCTGACATTAAAAATGCTGTTCAAATGTTCAAATGTTTCCAACAAAGTTCAAACTCAGGGAAATACGTAATTTATGATAGTTGCTGCTGCTGCGCTTCATTTCATCCCTTCTTGATATAACATTTGGAGAGCATCAAAGATTTTATCTAGCATGGAAAAAAACAATAAAGCATCATCATGTCTGGTCAAATCTCAAAATAGCATCAAAGGAAGAAAAGATCAGAAGTATTGGTTTGGACTGTCGGCCAATGTAAATGAACAAAACCCCCCCTGCAGGCTGGACGTCATGTAAAAGGGTGTTTATAAGAATTACGCCCACAGACTGAATTTCTGTGTACATGTTATTTAACGTGGAGCGGCAAAGTGGCTAATTAGCTAAGAAGCAAACAAACTGGCGTACTTTCCCTGATGAATGTTTGTTTGGTTGTTCAAAGCAATGCGGTGCACAATCAAACATGTGTGTGCACGTGAGGGATAAATAAATGGCCGATTGTACCAGCACAGCAAATGTGGCTGTTTTTACAAATCTGCGACTCTCACAAGGCCGCGCTGACTCAGCGTGATCGTCTGTGCTGTTAACGCTAAAGCACTGCCGCTACTACTGCTTAGTGCTGAATTTGTCTTGATGGGTGGAAATGAGGTCTGCAACAACCTGGAGAAAAAAAATACATTGACCATCATGCAAATTAAAAACAGGGTGGATAAAGGCTGCTGGTAGTGACATATAAAGATACGGTAAAGGTTAGCGGAAGGAAAACATGAGAGGAAAGAGATGAAGAAGGAGATGAAAATGCTGTGATGTTATTGGTGCATCATTCGTCACGTCCTGTAGAACACAAGGGTTAAGGTGTTTTTTGCATATTCCTGGTAATACACACCTTAAGTATTTTTTTTTTACTGTCTTTCCTTTAGTTCTGCATCTTCTTCTCTCTTTTTTGTCCTCATTTAATTTATTTACACATTTAGTTCATGCTTGTTCTTGATTCTTTTCCGGCTTTCCTTCATTGCTCCCTGGAGTCAGTCATTCTGTCAAAGCAAAAGTGTCTCTCATGTCAGGTCCCCGAGGGAGCAGCTGGCCAGCTAATCCCCTGATGGGCCCTTTTTCCTCACCCCCCCTTTCCGAATCTCCCTTCCTTCCTTCCTTCCTTCCTTCCTCCATTTCTCGTGCAATAGCTACCCTGTTCCTCTTAAACAAAACAGCAACTTTGTGGCCTCTCTGTCTCCCTCCACCTTTGTAACCCCCACCCTTTTTTTCTCTTGGAGTGAAGCCACATTTAAAAGTAGGAATAGGGAATTTGTAAACAGCAGGTAACGTGGAGCTGGAAGACTGGGACGGAGTCAAGCTGGCCGGAGAGGAAGCGCTTTGTTATGCTACATTAAATCATTTCTTTCATATAAACTATTTTGTACATTCAGACTCATGTCCTATATTGTCAGGTAAAAATTAAGCGTACTGTTTTTTTGTCTCCGCCAAGGAGGTTATAATTTTTGATTGATTCATTTCTCTGAGCTTTTAACAGTTCTCAAGGGTTTCTGGGTCTTGGAAATAGAAACAAGACCTGAGTTCGGAGAAGTTTCACGTCCCGTTAGTAGATATTTACAGAGTAGTGTTTGACCCAACAGCATCAATCATATTAGTTGTGCATTATGACAATCAAGTCGTCTGGGAGAAGCAAACATCCGTGTTAAACACATTATGCCAGAATTAATGTTAAATAAGCCATTAGATATCATCGATCCTCTCGCTGCTATTGCTTCATTCACTTCCTATGGTGTCATCTAGATTATGGAAGGGTTAATCAATAAAAAAAATTACCGCAGGAGTGAGTGAGATCCAATGGCGCCGTGTGAACAAAGTCACATCATTGAATCATTTGCAAAAATCACTTCTAAAAAAAATATGAAAAGCACTTCTTTGAAGATAATGGCTGAAATGAGAGACTTGAGATTGAACTGAGGCCTGACATGAACATGTGAAGATGACACGTGAAGCTATTGGATAATAGTTCAATACAGGAAGTGCGGGATCGATGCTGGACTGGGTTCAGCATGAAGATCCGTGAGCTGCTGTCCAAGCATAATTCAGATCCTGTATATCACAGGATGATAGAGGAAATATTGCTGCTGCAAAATTCCCCCAAACTATTGACTTTCAGCTTCCCAAATAAAAACAAAAGGACATGAACTACAGAGAAACCGGAGCACAGAATATGTCAATGAAGACATGGCGCATGAGCAAATACCGTCTGTGAGGAGATAATACAGCAGCTCCTCCGCAGACTACCCTGTCAAAATGACTGCAGGCGTGAAGTTAAAACTCAATGCCGGAGACCTTTTTGATTTGTTAACACTTGTGAATTTTATTGAATAACTGCGCACGGATCATGCTGAGGAGTTTTGGTTGACTGAAAGCAATTGGGATAGAAAATGCAACTTGACAGCTTTGATTTGCAGCCGTTAATTAACAACATAGTCGGGGTCTGCCTTTGTCCCGCCTTCCCCAGCTGACAACTTTAAAGCTTTGCATCTCTAGCAGATAGGTGCAGCGCAGCGTGGTCCGTCAGCGCTGACCATTGTGTTCCTGTTTTAGCCACCCATCAATACCTCACAGTAAATCACAAAATGACATTTCCTGTCTTCTGAAGAAAGCCCCAACATGTGGCTTGAAGGTGTGTGTGTGTGCCTGTAAAAATGCACATACAAACCGGTGAGCTCGATCAAACACTACGGCCGCACTTGATGTTCATTGACCGTGGAGAGAATGACAACCTCATGTTGGAGATTTAGTGTCGAGCAGGGAATGCAAAGTGAGGCAGGTTAGCATCGCTCTTTGATGAGCGGTATCAAATGGCTTTTGAGGGTTTTCCTCTCTTTGCCTTTTATGTCCTTCGCTCTCTGTCTTCCATCCTATGCCTCACTCTTGGTTTTGCACTGAACTTTCCATCCACAGCCTTCCTCTCCCTGTGTGTGTGTGTGTGTGTGTGTGTGTGTTCGTGCGCTTTGAACTCCTCCCACTGTTCTTTTGAAGGGCAGAGTCATAAAATGTCCTTTTATGCAGGCCCGGTCTCTTTGATGGGGCGTTCGTTGTGTGCAATGCTTCGCTTCGAAGCCTCAGAGACTTCACACAGACATGAACGCACCAATGTAGACGGACGGACATGCAGACAAACTGACAGCCCTCATGAATGGCAGGACACTGGTGGACTTCTCTTTTTCCTTTTTTTCTTTGCAATAACTAAAATTGAATCTAAGACTTTAAGACATTCAAACTCGTGAAAAGAAATTCAGACACAAGGAAAATGTCACTGACAAGTTCATCACAATACAAACATTTCATTTAAAGCTGTGTTGACAACAACCTTAAGTCTGTGTGTTTAACAACAAATGCAGTAGCTAGGTATATATATAAGGTATATATATATATATACCTTAAATACCTTAAAGTATGTTGAAGGCTGCCTAAACAGATGAAACTCCAATCTATCCTCATCCATAGAATTAGCGTGTTAGCTCTTTGACTTTACCTTCTGTCATGACGTGGCCGGTCTGAATGCATCCTGAGTGTTTTCCATTAGGACAGTGGGTTTCTTTCATTATCCGGAGCTATCCGGAGCGACCAGCCTTCAAACTGGAACCAGTCCATGTAATGTGATAGACAAAGAGATAGTAGACAAGAGCTGGCATCTTCAAACCTCTTAAGTCAACTGCAGAGCTCTGCTCAGGCACAGAAACACCATTTCTAAAGGTTTTTTTGTTTTGTATAACTTCATATTAATGACTACCAAACCAAAAAAAAGTTAAATATCCTAATATATCTTTAGTAAAAACAAAACAAAAAAAAGACAATTTATGCCTATTATGATCAAACTGTCATTTAAAAAAATAATTTAATCGATAAGATGTTCACAAAAAGTTGAGTGAGCCTTCTTTAAACGCTTAGGATATGCGGGGTAATGGGGTCTGGCACCTATGGGATGGGAGCTAACGTACATGTCAGACAAGTCCCCATTGCATTGCAGGAACAACAATGGAATTCCATCGAGACACAATTTTAACTTCACATAATAGGGAGTCGATCTGTTTCACTTCTGTGGCACCAAGTGAAACAGTGAGAGCTCTGAACCAGAATTCTGTATGAATGGAATGAATGAATGAATGAATGAATGAATGAATAGTGTCTCCAGATGTGCTACATATGCGGTTGACCAGCATTTCAAGAACAAACACATAAGCCGACCGCTACTGGGGGAGACTGTGAAATCGACAAACTCCTCCCCCTTCTGTACTGACTTACCTACCACCAAACCGGCGCCACTGGGGATGAGCCCGCTGTTGCAACATGTCAGTTAACCAGTGAGATGAAAGCGTGTACCGTGAAAACACACACAATCTCGCAAAGCAACAACGCTAAGCATGCTACCATCCATCCATCTTCTTCCACTTTCCCACTTTCCGGGTCACGGTAGTTGCTGGAGCCTATCCCAGCTTGCTATGGGCGAGAGGCGGGGCACACCCCTAACGCGTCGCCAGGGCATTGTGACGCCTCACAGAGACCATTCACGCACACACTCCTACACTACTAGTAATTTTGAGTATTGAATTCACCTAATTTGCATGTTTTTCTTTTTAATGGGAGTGAACTGGAGAACCAGGAGAAAACCCACACGGACACCGCGAGAACATACAAATGCCGCACAAATACGATTCGAATCCGGTATACCTTCTTGCTGCTCAGCGCTAACTACTACGCCACCGTGCCACCCACACACTATTATGTCGGTGCAAATACATGACATAACAACATCCCTTCAAAACACGTTGTCTAACTGGGAAATAATTGATTAAAGAATTCTGATTCTGCTATTGTAATGAAAATTACATTACATTGATGTGCCATATGGAATTGCAGCTCAACGTAGCAGCATATAGATCCACCTGGAAGTTAAAAGAAAACTGATAAAGGTAGCACCATTTATATAATGATAGGACAAAATTAATGTACGTACTTATTGTTTCACTCTCTGACTTATCCAAAAAGTCGTGAAACCATCCACAACATCTGAAATATTGCATCTCAAAATTTCGACTACAGGACCGGTGCGGAAGAGGTTAATGATAATTACTGTACAGTACATCAAACTCTCGACATTTCTTATCTCTGTAAGTAAATGTTTGCAATAAACTGTCAGGAGAACCAAGAACCGTCATGTACAAAACGGAATGCATGGAATAACACCGCACTGTTTTGAACTGTAAATTACATGATTTCATGATCAACAAGTTAATTCTGTAAAATATTAAAATCCTTTCACATGCCGCCTACAGGGTGAGGCGCTGAACAAACATCTACCCCAAAAGCAAATATCCTGTTTAGGAGATGGAGCCCAGGCCCTAAACCACCACACATGTTTACCATCCAACCCTTTATTGTGGTGTCGCGCCATGTGGATAATGCACACTCGTTTTTCTTTTTTTTAACCCATGTCTCTTGTTCACTCATTCCAGACATTTTTCCTCTTGATTTTCTAAATCTTTGAAATTGGAGTGTCTCTGCGAACGGATGACAATATAGTTTGACTCTATGGATTCCTTCCAGTATGACTGAATCTCCCTTTCAACATCTGCACGCGTCTCATGGGTCATGCAACTGGCTTCTGTCTCCTATCAAAGCTTGTGCATTTCAGGAACCCATTTGCGAAAGAAATGATCTCACTATACTATGATATTTTATGAAATTATTTCACGGTGTATCACTGCAGTGCAATGGTGTTGAAGCACAGTACAAAACCCCATTCGTGATGAATTGCACCCTGCACTTCATATAGTTAGCCTGTTAGCCTCTCAGCTCACTTTGGCCATTGTTACATCCTTCTCATCGCTGCAATATATCTGAAAGCAATCCACTGACCAGATGTTGCAGAAGATGTCCATATTGAAAAGTAGTTAATGCACATGAACTGGCACTTAAACCAATTATTCTATTAACACAATATTTTATGACGTATTTTCATGTTATACTTATCGAAAGTCCGTTTAATCACATGGCTCAAATTGTGGAAGAGTCTATACTTGAACGTCCCTTTAAGCGTCAGCGAAATTAGGAACATCCTGCTAACAAAGTTCTTCATATCAAAGATGCATTTCTTAGAGTTTCATTTAAATGGTCCTTAGTGGGTCGATTGATGGAAAACTATTGTGAAAGCAGCACAAATTGTTCAGTTGGAATCAGCAGAAGCTCATCTAATCTCTGACGTGGTTGAAAGCTATCATCAGTAAACAGCAGAATGAACTGATAGAAGAAGTTACAAACAGATCAGAAAATGCAACTAACCACAAAGGAGCAGACAGCAGCAACTGAAGAACTGAGGATTGGCGTGTCTAAAGTGGATAACGTTCTGATCGAGGCCTTGACGAGTCGAAAGAGAGGCTGTAAAATATCTATGCAGGCTTTGTCCCCCCATATTTTGCAATTTCAATTGCAGACAAAGTTGCAAAGCTCTGGAAGCAGATATTTCCTATACATTCTTCACAATAAAAGACCCATTTTATTTTTTCCAAACTTCTTTGTCATTCAGGAAATGGGCTAACCCGGTGATGCACATCAGACAGACGCAGTACTGTTTTGTAGCGCTTCCTCAATGTCCTTGAGGAAGACAGCAAGACCAAATCACTCCATATACAGCAAATGACAAGTTCTATGTTTTCTACCCTGAATCTCTATTTCATGAAGTCTTAATTTCCGTGCTTCTGCAGCAGATGAATTCACCTGGTAAATTCCCAGTTGTCAAGCGTTGGCCATTACAGTCGGGGTTGGGTTCCCCATAAACATGCCAACACTGAGACAATCTTTGTCCCATTGTAAGCTGTGAGCACTGAGAGTCTGTTGAAGGACTGTTCCCAGGGTCCCTTTCACCTGAACATGAGAACAACAGAAAGGTGGAAACAGATAGAGGCTGTTGGAGACCTGGAATATTGTGAATGCAAACCTGCATGCAGATAGCCACTTTCACACAAGAATGTGGATGCATTTAAACAGAATCAGCAGAAAGACGCTGTGGTGTAATGTGGCACTGTCTTTTGTCGCTGCTTACAAAGACAATAGCAAGAAGTGGACGAAGCTTCAGATTTGGAAAAGAAAGTGCAAAATCCTGAAACAGATTTTTTTCTAATAGCCAGCAGGGGGGCAACTCCACTGGTGGCTAAAGCAGAGGATTCAAACTATGCACATGCACCAGTCAGATCAGATGGTGTGCTGTCATGTAAAGCAGAATAAATGAACTCAAACGTGTCAAGCTGCAACTTTTCTTGCAGCTTGATTTAAAAAGGAAGCTCACATTGGAACTCAGTTTCTATTTTCATGACTAATCTGAAAGAGAATCCCTGATATCTGTTAACATGCACATTTTGCACCCAATTATGGGCCTGAGATAAACAGATGTTTTGTCAAGGACTTGCCCCGCCTGTCGCCAAATGTCACCTGGGATAGGTTCCAGCACCCTCGTGACCCTACGGAGGATCGGCGCTAACATGCACTAAATGGATCGATGCTCAGTTAAGTCATTCTGACAAGGTTGTGGCGCTCTACAAACGCATAGATAATGCTTTGACATATTTATAATTGTGTCTGTGACAACTCGATAATTTGCGAACTGTTTAATGTAACAAAGAGAGAGGCAAGCGAAGGCTGAGTAACAAATGAAACATGCACGTGTAATTATAAAACACCTACAAGCCGCTGCCTATTGGTTCCTGTCAGCAATTACAAAATAAGAGCGTGAAACAAATAGATATTAGTAAACACATTGCACACTAACCTTTTCAGCTCATACTGATGGTGATGCATGAGCAAAAATGACTCTATCTTTAAACTACAATGTGATCCAAATCTTTTTGTGACATGTTTTTCCCATTGTGAGCAGCAGAAGTCTGATCAAAACCACGACCACGTAGAGGAAATAGATTCCTTTATCACTAACATTAATTCTGATAATGAAATGGCATACCAGTGGTATTTCCTGTTCAGAATACTTCGTAAATACTTTAAATGTGGGGTCATGATACAGATCCAATCACACTGGTGTTGGATACAAGTCACATAAAAAAATAACTAACATAAACAGTCAAAGCAAAAGGCCAGATTTAAGAAAGAAAAAAATAAAAGAAAGTGTTGCTTTCATCCACAGGATGAGGTTTTTCTCAATGGTTTTACTCTTTTCATATCTAAAGGTGTATGCTGAAATATATTTTTCTGAGCTATCAAAGCAAAAACAATTGCTTTCGAACTGCCGATAATTCTGTGTCAGGAAGTTGGTTGTTAACCAAAGCAGGATGTTTGTATGATGGGACCCCACTAACTTCTGAAATATCCATCACCATCAGATTCAGAGGTCAGCGGATGTGCTGTCAGGGTTGAGCATGTGAAACAGATTTCGATGTCAAGATCTCCACACAAACGTCATACAGCCGCCGCTAAACGATCACCAACCTGGCTTCGTGCTGAGCACATGTTCTGCTCTTTGGTCTGCAGAGTGTGTGCGTGCGCGTGTGCATGTGTGTGTGTGTGTGTGTGTGTGTGTGTGTCATTTTTATAAGAAGGTCTAAGAGGATGTCAGACACCTCGTCAAAAGACACCGCAAAAAAGGGCAGTTGTGTGCATGTGAATACGCAAACAACTGTCCATGTGAGAGGAGTGATCGTCCACTGATGGAGTGGAGTGAAAGGAGAATAAAGAATTTAAATTCAGATGAACATAACTGCTTTACATTACGTGTTGTCAGCGAGCCTAAAAGTAATCATAAGTAACCATATCTGATGTGATCATTTACAGATGACCTTTTATTTTCAAAGTGAACCCCCCCACCCCCAAAGCACTTTATCATATAAAACCTGCGTATGTCACAGCAACATATTTCACCATCCGATCCGGCCATGACGTTTCCGTCCTTCCTCACCTCATGGAATGTTTTTTTTTTTTGCAGTTTCCCATGTCAGCAGCAGACTGCGGAAGGTGTTGATAGACCAGAGAGTTAAATATAGCACAGAGACATCTGCGCTAGGAAGGTTTTCAAATCACACAGATAAGCGTTTTGCAGAAATGTGGGCTGTGAAAATGTCCACTTATCACTTCAGTAGCTTCCAGACAGGACGACGAGCAGAGTGCATTCGGGAGGTGTGTTATTTGAAGAAGCCGTGTGATTGACTGGACTAAAGGTCCAGGAACTGTTTTTGAACCTAAATATTAAGTTTCTCCTCCTGATCATTACACACCTATAATTAGATGGACTGAAATGGTTCCTTGGACATTTCACGCAAACGACACATACCAATTTTAGATTGTCAAATAAATTCTACCTTTCAACGCCAGTACCATATATTTTTAACCCTCCTACATTACATTTTAAATATTGTCCTGTAGCTGTCATCTTGAAATAAGAATATGCTCTGATGGCTGTCAGAGACCAATCAAGTCACGGGTCAGTGGGTCACATAGTAACAGGCTGCAAAGACCACGGAGGGAGGAAGGAAGAGAAATCACAGAAGAGAAGAAGAGGGAGGGCGAAAACAAACGCTTATCGCTCGACTGCCCTCGAGTCAGCAGCGCCATCCCTGACTGTCGCCACCTTGAGTGACACACATCAGAGTTGAAGGGTCAGCAGAGGTGAGGAAGTGTGATGTATGTTGTTATGTGTGAGGAGCTGTAAACTTCCTTAGGGGGGGGCAATAAAAGACATGATTGCAGGACAGGTTTGGAGGCCATTTGGCCAAAATGCTCAGCCAAATGACCTCAAAGGTTTTGTACATCGCTAACTGTGAGGATTGATCTCGCTTGCTTTAATTTAGTCTCCGAGACGAAATAAAAGTATTGATATTCACACTGGTTTCTGGTTTCAGTTCTACACACAGAAGAACGTTTGTATTTGACCACTCATAGTTGTTCACACTGCAAAACCAGCATCTACCCTTCCTGTAGGGGGTACTGAGAACACAAATGCAGACCTTTGACTCATGGTTTTGCTTAATTGGTTATGAGTCATGTTCAGAGTCACTGTGGATGGTGTTAAATCAGAAAATAATGTTTCCATAGTCTGAGTCAAGTCCTGCAGATGCTTAAATCACTAATAACAAGAGACTAGTAAGTATTGCTGCAAATGAATATCATAAAATTATATATATTGTATACTTTGTTGCGATTAATCTACGGTATGTATGTAACTTATATATATATGCGTGTCTGCCAATATGTATTTGTAGTTAAAATGAATGCACAGTTGAAACGGTTTGGTCAGGCTTCTGAAAATTCTTTTTGGAGTAGAAACATTCATAGTGAACTGGATGACACTCTCTAAACTAATGTACAGCAGACATCACAAACAGATATGCTAAATAATGACATTAAGTACCTAATTCTAACTCTGGCCTGCTCTGTGGTTATCAGTCATTCGGTAAAACAGCATGCAGCTGATCACTAGTAGGAGTTATCACTTACTCACTCATTCACTAGTGAGAAATGCATCGTTTGGTGCGAAGAATAGTGGTGTGAGTCCGCATCGTGCAAACTGCTTTAAACTGCTTGGGATACATTATGGTTAAATAATGCATGTGATGCATATGATGAGCACAGACTCGTCCAAGTCTTCAAGTCGAGTGAAGATGAATTTGAGGCGGACATGAGAATGAGGTCTGCATACACATCACAAGGTTTTTTAAAACGATCTCTTCTCTGTCCATTTCAACCAGAGCGGTAATGAGCATGCATGAAGCAGAGCTGTGTCGTCATTGCCTTAATAGTAAGGCGCGTTCAAAGGTTTATTCTCTGGAGCCGGTCTCTGAAAGCTTCTGTTTTGCTGCCTTGTACATGTCATCATTATAGAAATGTTCCCTGAGTTTGCATCTGACATGGACAATGACAAATTTAAAATTGCACGTGTATTTTTCTCAATTTTATTAGACAAATTGTAATTTTTCTGTTGCGGTATTGTGGTATTTTTTACATTTTCTGATGTCTTGAGGGAAATAATGCAATTGAATCACATTTTCTTAAATTAGGAAATGGCAATAGAAAACGTATATAACATATCAATACATATATTATAATATTGATTCATAATCTTATTTTATTATTACAGTGATTTGCATATACCCCACTGTTTCAACCAGTTTCACACTAATAGAGTAACTGAATAAAAAGCAAAAATTTATGTCTCAATGTTTAGAAAAAAATCCTAAATCCATCCCTTGATGCAGTTCAGCATTACAAAATTAACAGCATCAGAATTTCAAAAGCATTTTGCCTGTCAACTGTCAAATAGCTTTTGTATAAACCCAACAAACAATCAAAGAAGCAGCGCTGGACACATGCAGTATCCTCCCAGGTAATCCTAATCCCACGGCTTTATCTTTAAAACAAGTTTAAAATAGCAGGAGGAAAAGAAACTGACGTGAAACAATGAATAGATCAGGAGGACACTCGACATCATCTCACTTGAGTGAGACGTGTTGAGGACAGGAAGTCAAGTAGTTTTAGAAGTTGTGTAGTGATGTATGAGGGGGGGGGGGCTAATGCAGTAGGTGGGTGGTGTGACCATTGTGAAAGACTTCTGTTAATCGGGTGGGAGCTGCAGAGGAGATTGGAGGTGAGGAGAGGCAGTGACTGACACATGGATAGAGACGACTAGCAGGGGGTGCAGGAGGTGGCAGGCAGAGAATAATGGTGACAGGATGCGGGTGTGCTGCACTGACGAGGGTGTGTGTGTGTGTGTGTGTGTGTGTGTGTGTGTGTGTGTGTGCCACCAGAGGCATGCATGGTCTTCCATGTTGTTTCAGGTGTCCATACACCCCCAGCCAACCAGCAGGCCCTGGAGGGAGGACTGGCAGCTCATTAGCCTGATCAAAGACTCCACTTCCCCCTCTGGTTTAACACACACACACACACACGCACACGCACACACCTCCACACACACACACACACTTTGCTGTGTTTACCTGGCTAATCCGTGGCTAATCTACTTGATATTCAGGATATGAGGATCAATTAAGGAAATGAAGTTGTGGTGACGGCGGTAGGGCTGGAGAGGGGGTGGGGGGTGGGGGGTGGTGTTAAAACGAAAGATGAGGTTCCAGGTCGACACCTGGAAACAGACTGACACCCTGTCATAGTAGTATTGCCGTCATAGTAGCTTGTGTTAAGCTTTCTTTTCCAAATATTTGTGAGATTTAGAAGTATAAATACAACTCAAATCAATTCAACTTCACAAGTGACATTACAGTGATGAAATGAAATGCTTTTATTAATCATCATCTGCGGACACACACAATGAAATCGAATTTTCATCCTAGAACAACGGGTTCCTTGAAACAACCGCACACTAATACGTGTATCAAAGGGCCCTAGCACACGGAGAGGGAGTAGGGTGAAGGCGCCGCCATGGTTGGCGCACCTGAAGCCGTTAGCGGGGACGGTGCCTTGCTCAAGGGCACATTCTAAACCAAAGTCGGACGATAAAGATTAGAACTGAAAATCGTAACAATGGAGCGGCTTCCTGTTTGTTTCCAGCTCAAAGACATTCAGGGTCAGTTGAACGTGAAATATAAGATGTGGGAAAATAACACTTTTACTTTTTAACATCATCTATTCTGTCAGCAGAAATCCTTGTTCGTGTAAGGAGCACGCTCACAAAACGTCCCACAGGACAGACGGGTGTTCTGGATGATTGTTCCCCAGATTAAACTGATTTAGTTTTGTCCGTTGTCCACTGTACCTCCTCCCACCTCCTCCCACCTCCTCCTCAATGTTCCCCTCCAGACTGATGGCTCACAGGAAATTCTGCAGCCATCCCTCGGCATCTTTGCTCCTCCTGTCCTCCACATCCTCTGTCCCTCGTCTCATCTCCTCCCCCTAATCCGCTCACACTCCTCTCATCTCCTGTCCACCTTCCTCTTCCCTCCTTACTCCCTGTCTTTGATCTCCTCACCCCCTTCATCTGTTTTCTTTTCTTCTTCCGCCCTCCAGCCCCCTTCTCTCATTTTTCCCTACTCATCTGATCCTCTTGTATTTCCTCCTCTACTCCACTCCTTTCCTTTCCTCTTGTCCTCCCCAAGCAAGCTTGTCATTGGAGTGTCTATTACCTGAAGTTGAATACCACTGATGCTGCAACCAGCACAACCTCTGGTGTGCCAATAATTCAGTTTTAATAATAAATATTTACAGGTAGAGAAAGATTGTATCATCTACATAAATGTTCAAGATAAAGTAAAAACAAGTCTGTGGATTACAGCAGTAAGGTTGAAAAAATATTCCCTGAAAAAAAGGGGTTTCAGTTTTGATTTCGTGGTTCAATGTAAGCTGGAAGAACCCTGCTGAGCGAAGGGCGGAAAGGAGAGCTCCGGTGGAAGTTGACCTTTGACTTTCTTTGGAGGAGTGACAGGACCCCAACTGCACTCCGACCTCCAGGGAACAACCAATCACTGAAGCGTGACCTGTCGTTCAGGGCGTGGCCACAAAGGACCTCACTTTTCCTCTCCACCTCTTGCATTCTGGGCATTCCAAGTGTCGCCGAGAGCACACATCATGCAGGCACCCCAGGGATGAACACATGTACATGTGTACACGCGTGCATCAAAAAATATGAAGAAATTATGACTTGTAAAGAGAATAACAGAACTATGGTATACCACAAAGACATTTTCAACCGAATCTGAATGTCAAAACAACGTGTGTGTGTTTTTCACAGCTGCCCAGTAATGATCGCTCGCTCGTTTCGCTCACATAGATTTAAAGATGAACCTTTAATTTGTCAGAGTATCAGAATGTTTGTATTTAGCCAACAGATTCTGCATGTTTTTGATGTATTCTGTTACTAATTAATCATTACAAGGTTAAGGATCATCAACATTTAATCTATCTGAAAGATGCTGCCTGGTAAAAGAAATAAAAAATAAAAAAAAAACATTTGTAAAGAATTGGTTGTTCTTTGCTATTTATATATTTGTACTCCTCCATGTGTGGTTCAGCTTGGAGCAGTGCAGTCCACATCCCGTCCTGTGGTGCTGCTCACACACTCATACACCAGTTACACACACATACAGAGACAGCTACCTCTGGAGTCTGGACACTGACCCAGACAGAACCAGACCAGGCTACACTCTAAATACATGCCTGGAATTAGATCAGCCAGCCCAGTTGAATATGAAAATAGCAATGAAGGGCCAAGTTAGAAAAACGCGCGTGTGTGTGGGGGGGTGGGGGTTGTCAATTTTTTCCGTTGTGCATGTGGACAAACAGAAACAGGAAGTGCAGCACATTCGCGCTTCTTGGCCACAACACAACACAATCGTCTACTAGCAACAGAGTGTGTTGCTTTGTCTTTTCAACATGATCTGCGAGAAAGACTTTCAAAGATCGGTTCCAAGGATTTTCCACAGTATCCATGGTGAAAACAGTGTCGGTTTGGGGCTGGTCTGCCAAGAAAGGGAGCTGGAGAGTGTCTTTTCAACCCATAACCAAGCATTCAGGTTCAAATGCTTTTTTAGGCAACAACCGCTTTCTTTTTCTTATTATTTTTTGGAAAGCTGTTACATTGGTTCTAAACTGAACTGAAAATGAACAAATTGTTCCATTAAATTTGGACATTTCAGTAAGTTTTTATTAACACATTTTTCTCCCACATTCCTGACTCAAAAAAGTTAAAGTATTGAAGTGAAATTAATCGAATTAAATTAAAAGCCTGATTTATATCTCATTTCTGTCTGTGCAATATGTTCTGTAATTGTGCACTAAAAACTCGAAACCATCAAAGCTTTCCTAGCAATGCTTTGAGTTGTTATTACATACCTGTTCTAAAGTTTTATCAGTGCCTCTTTTTTCTTGAATTTTTGATTAATTAAAGATTTATGCATGTCTAATTTAATAAATATTTAATCATATACAGAATATTTTGATTATTTGCTCAGAACCACATGGGTCGGAATGGAAAAGAAAAATCCTGTGTGTATTTTGCCCACTCGGCCGGCCCGCCCATACTACAAATGTATCACAGTATTTTTAATTAGATGCTTTTATTGATCGCAAAAGGGAAATTCTCTCCTCACTTTTCCACCATTCCAGGAAGTTCCGAGATCAGGGTCAGCAACGGAGCAAAAGCACCCCTGCAGCTGACACGGATTCAGGGTCTTGTTCAACATGGACTCTGTGTCTGGGTCATCCAGTGAAAATATAATCTGCTTAACCCTGAGGTCAGGGGTTTCCAAACTGGGATCCTCAAGTTCAAGTCACTAAGTCATCTGTAAATATCTTGCATTCTATTTTTTTCAGGCTCTATGTTCAGGGCAGTAAAGCAGAATTGTTCTGCTGATCTGCTACTTAAAGTTATCATGAGTTTGACCCACATCAAGGTGAGGCTACATTTCCTGTGCCTGATTACCTGGAACCTAAATTACCGATGTCCCCTGTGTAACCATGTCACATTATTAGACAGATTTTCAGAACAACATTTTTTATAGTTCAGGAAATGTTTTTAAATGTTAATGTTTTGCGGAGCTATTTGAAAGTTGACCAGGAAAGAACACCTTGATCCAAAGTGCAGGTAGAAATGTGTTTTTAAAGAAACCTCCCTAAAGAAATGCAGCATTATAGAAGAAGCAAAAAAGTGATTAAAGCTAGGATTTAAATGAGCGATGAAGGGAGCAAAAGCATGATCAAAGTCAGACTGAAGATATAATCGGTGCGGGTGAGTTGTGTTGAACCGATCCAACTTAACACAGACATTCAATGTACTGCAAATGGCATTTATATTTGTTACTTGCAATTGTAATACTTGAAAGTAACATTCTATAATTAGGATCTTATTACTTTTCAGCTAATTTGGCCTCTGCGTTATTCATCTACAGGAACTTTGGAGCGCTGCAACGGATCCGAGGGCATTAGGTCTAATGTATCCTATTATTGTGCAACGAGGGCAGGCGAAAGTCATCAGACTCTTTATTTCGATGGATGTGGACGCACATCGACGCACACAACCACACGTACATTTGCCCCCACTCTCCCCCTTCCTACCCCTCTTACCACACACCTCTCTTGACTCCAGAGCACACAAACACACCTCCTGAGCGGGCAGGCAAAGAGGAAGGAAGTCAATATTTGAGGAGTCAGAGCTACCTGGGCCTCGTGGTCGAGGTCGGCCTCTTACTACAAGCAAACTACAGAGTGTCCAACAGTCCAGCTCTCAGCTTGGGCAGTCGGAGTGTTCCTGTGGGTTTTAACACCCCATTTGCTTATTCCATTACTATTGGTCCGAAGCCTAACCTTACAGTAACGCTCTGCACTGGTTCTATGCGGTCCTTTCACATGCACTCAAAGTAATCCTGCTCTCCTGTCATCATCACACATCATGTCTTCTCGTGGAATTATATGAGATTATCGGTGTTTGGACTTGCTAGTGAGGGGATCTGATGGTGCGACGCACTGTTTGTCAATTTCAAGACTTTTCACGTGTTTATTTAACATCCTGGTTAATCATTTAACTTCATTTTATCCGTTTCCCTCCTGCTTTGATCCATTTCAACCAGCAACTTTCACCTGTATTTCAAACTTTAGATTCCTTTCTTTAAGCCAACTGTTTTAAATATTGTCAAGCCAAACGTTACCTTCAGCATTTATCTAGCGTAATGGTCATTTTTATTTTTAATAACAGACTATTATTTTTTTGACAATTCCATACATTTAAATCTATTTTGGATCTTTGCCAACAATTTATCTGCCAAGCTAACTATACTTCAGTTGTTCAACTGCTAACTAGTCCAACTAGTTTATGTGGCGATTTGATCTCCTGTGTGTGAGAAAACCTGAGTACAGACGTAGTGGCCTGATGTGAAATGCCCTTAAAACGCATTCAAAATGAGAGATGTGTATTGTGATGTGCCAGTGGCAGCAGCCTGAATGCCCCCCCCCTCCCCCCACCGCCTTGATTTGCATTTAAGTAAGCAATGTCACCATTGAACTCTTCCTGACACACTGTGGGAAATACAAGACAGTCTAGTGATGAATGTAAAAATTCACACAACCATATAAACACAAAATAACGCTTTTGTAGTGCTTGCAACATGGATTTCCCCCCAAAAATAGGAAATACATTAAACTCAACCCATTAAATATTATGCTCACTGCAGTAAAGCTAAGCAAACGTGGCAGGAAGGAAATGTTTGGAGGGAGAGAAATGTAGACCTTTTCTTTTTGTCCATGCGTGCCTGGATGAACACTCTGACAAGAAAACTACAATTCAGCCGACATGTTTGAAAGGCCATGCCTGCAAGCCACACAGCTGCAGACAAAACTCCTCAAGCGCCAACAACATGTGTGTGAGAGGCAAGTGAAAATGGAGCAGAGGCCGCCGCCTGACCTTTATTGCTGGGGGGGGGGGGTGTGAACGCCTCTCTTTTATGAAAAACATTTAAGCAGAAAGTTAAACTACAAGGTCATTCAATGTTACCGATACATTTTTGTTTTAAGTCAAATAAGTTTTATTAATCTATTATTGCTTCAAATGACTTCACAATTTGCACAAGACACATTTTTTGGCACAGTTATTAACTAATTTACTGTATTAAGATAAAATCTCATTTTATTAATGATTTTGCAATAGGCAAAAATCCACATGGGAGATATGAGGTTATAAATTTACTCTTAAATATAATCAAACAACAAATGAGACTATAAGAATATTACAATCAAATAATAGAATATTCTAATTAAATAATAGCATATTTTAAAAAAAAATTTGTTTTTCGACCAATGACCAAGCTACTGTTTGAAATCTAACTGATTACAATCAAGGTATTTTCTTTATGGATAGTTTTGATTGATTATGGTGATAATGCAGGTGATGTAGAAATAGAAGGACAACTGTTAACCTTTGACTGGTTAAAATCTGCAAGACGAGGAGTGGGGGGGGGGGGGGGGGAGTTAGTACGTGCGCGTGCGGGGGGGGCGCGCACACACACACACACTGGGATGTCACACAGAAAGGATATTCACGCTCATTTCCTCCGTGCGGTTTCGGTACAAATCAACAACATCCTGTCCTTTTGTGAGTCCTGACTGCCCTCATGCTGGTTTGCGTTTCAGTGAAGGGGTTATAGCCCCCCCCCCCCCCCCCCATCCGCTTCTCCTCTGTGCCCCTCCCCCTCTTTTTCACATCACCACAGAGGCTGCGGTCAGGGGAAGGAGAGAGAGGGCACGAGGGGCGTGGCAACCCTTAAAGCCTAATCGATCTGAGGCACGTGGTCAGAAGTTCTCTCTCTCTCACGTCTTGGTGCGCGTCAACGTCAGCGACGTAACAGCCCCTCTATTGATTGATTGATCAAAACGAACCGGTGTGACGTCACGGAGAACGTCCCTCGACCTTGGGCCCGTGGCTTTGACCTCAGCTTTGACCTCAGACGCTTCGGCACCATTACGCAGAATATAAATCAAAGTACAGATCACATTTATCAGCAGTGGAAAAAGAAACTTCCATCGCTGCACATTTAAGCCACGTCTCGCTCTCATCTATGACGTAATACCACCATAACCACGTCACCATTAACGTGGAGGCTGACCGGAAGCTCGAGCTGCACGTCCTAAATTATGGTGTAAAATAAAACGAGTCGACTCTTTATGTAAATCAGCCCTGGCATTGCCCTTGTGACTAAAATCCACCTCTCTCTCTCTCTCTCTCATGCACACGCGCCTCATTCGCCATTTCCCTTCCCATTCATAAAAATCTCAGCATCGCGCCTGCGCAATGCCAATCGGAGTCCTCCCCATTCATAAAAATGTAACCTCCGCATTTCAGCCCTGTCGAGTCGCCCTTCCCTCCCATTCACAAAAAAAAGGAGGAGAGAAAAAAACAAAACTCCCGAGGCATCTGCGCAGCGCAGCGCCGTCCCTATCCCTTCCTCAACCCTCCCATTCATAAAAAAAAAAAAAAAAACCTCGCTTCCCTCCCCCCCTCGGTGGTTGCAACATCATAAGCGAAGCTCTGCGTCCACACTCGCAGTCGCTTTTTACGCACCAGCGGAGTGGAGGAGAAGAGCGCAAGGAGACGGTCTTCTCCTTTTGCTGCATCGCTCATTTAAATCTTAAAACTTGGATTTATATTTGTGGAGCTGCATATTAAAGAGATGAGCATTGTATCCTGAAACCACCGTAAGTAATCCTCTCCGCTTTTCCCAGCCGTGAAATGTTTCTAACTTGTGTTGCGTGTGGCTGCGTGGATCGACCCACGCAAGCCTTCCTGCTCCACTGAACCTCTCAAGCCACTTGGATGATCGCAGGAACGGAAACGCTCTTGTAAAGCGCTTTTATTTATTTATTTTTTATTTTTTTTTGCAACTAGCTGTTTCCCCTCCCGAGTCGTGTTTACACTTTACAAGATTGATCAATCGATTTGGTATCAAATGCGACGTTGATGTTTTGGGCTGCAGCGCGCTTCGGCTGCGCGTCTCGGTCCGGCTCCACAGCGCACCACGTCAGGGTCGGTCAGGTGTTGCGCTTTCTCCACGCTGTCCGCAGATCTACAATTTATTCTTATTATTATTATTATTAACACTTCAAATTGCCGTCGAAGCAGAAGTCGGTTGAACCATATTCCGAGTCACGTTAGTCGGGCTCCAATGGCTGTGCGCCGAAGACCGAGCCGCCTCTGGTTGACGTGACTCAGTCCATTCACATGTACTTTATTGAAGGGAGGGACACGCACACACGCACGCACGCACACACACAGTTCCGGTTTGGAGCCTATAATCATCTATATTTGCCGATCATCAACGTTTGGGGTCAGTGCCAGCCATGTCGCAACAGGTTTCTCAGCCAGGCTGTTCGCAAATCTGCGCGGAAACCAGAACAACAAGAAGCGAGGAAGACGCAGCGCGTTGCGGGCACATGACGCACTTTAAAGTATCAAGAAGAGGCTCCAGCAGAGATCGGTGTGTCCGAACCAGCACCGCGAGATCCTTCCGGCGTAATCTAGATTAATCCCAGATTAATTCCAGATTAAATCCAGTGTACGTTGAGAGGACATTCAGGATCATGACGCGTCTTTTTTTGGGGGGGGGGGGGGGGATTTTGTGGAAGCCGATTCCATTCAGCGTCATCGTGACTGAAGTGCATTGATTCATGCTCCCATTCACACACACAAAAAAAAAATCAGACCCATTCATGAATTCATCGATTGGTCTATAGGACGTCCTCGTTCAACCACTGCAGCATGTAAAGAGTATAACAAAAAAAAATAAGATTGCATTTATGACTAGGATTGTAAAAAGTATCTGGTATGTTATTTTTCTGGTTAAGTCGAGCACCCCCCCCCCCCCCCCCCTGCTCCTTGGAAGGGAGGTGATAAGAGCCCAACTAACATTGTTCGAATGCAGGAGGGTTTTAAACCCCTTTTGGTATTCAGTTCCTGAGTTCTTGACTGGAAGCTGATTTCTTTTGAGAAACGGAAACATTTTGGATTTAATATTAAGTAATTGTATTTGGTTAAGTAGTGTATGTCAAATTTACAGGCTGTCTAAAGTTTTGATTTGAAATCTCCCAATAGAGAAAATGCTCAAAAAGGAATGCATTTTTTTTTTTTAGATGAGCATCAATGCAGAAATCAGTTGTGGGGCATAAACGCAGAGGCATCGTGAAATTGTACCACATATCATTTTTAGAACCGGATCACCGAACACAGTGTGAATAAATTAATGGCTTCACATCTGTAAATGATATCATACGGCTTGGTTAAAGACAATTCATGCAATCTGCAGCCAACCTAGATCTCATTTTTTAGACGGCACTTATAGTGAAACTTAATTTGATGCAAAAATATCTTATTGTTGTCTTTTTGTCTTTTCATTCTTCCCATACTTTTGATTATATTTTAGGAAATTGGGGGTTGAAGACAAGGGCTTATATGACCAACAAAAAAAGCTATCTAGATCTAATGCATAACAGATCAAGAACGGATAACTTAAATGATAAACACTGATGCATCCGGTCGTAACGGTCTCTTTTGTTTCTGTCTTTGCAGTATTGCTAAATGCTGCTTTAGACTCAAGACGTGCCAGGCAACCAGCCTATACATGGAGTCCAGGGTTCCCCACCACATCCCCGGAGTGTCCTCATCGCTCATGTCCCAACCCCTGCTGGACAGTCGAGTGCCCTACAGCCACCTGCAGCACCCGCTCACCATCTACCCCATCGACCAGATAAAGTCTTCGCATGTAGAGAACGATTACATCGACAGTCCAGCCGTCATCTCCCAGCAGCCCCCAAGCCAGAAGTCTGTGAACCGAAGAATCACCTGGCTTGGTCAAAATCAAGAGGGCTTCCTGGGGGCAAACCACAACAACCATCACAATCACCAACACCAGCACCAGCAAGCCAGGTGTGAGCCCCACTCACATCAGGACACCACCACCCACCCTTGGATTTCCTTCAGTGGAAGGCCCAGTTCTATCAGCAGCAGCAGCAGCACATCGTCTGATCAGAGGCTGTTGGACCATGCTGCACCCACCCCGACAGTGGACAACCAACCAAACGTCAACGCCATCGCCAACCGAACTCCAGGCTGCTTTACGTCCCCTGAATCAAAAGTCCTTACCTCCTCTTCCTCTGCTTCGTCCTGCTCCTCCTCCTCCTCCTCCTCCTCCAAACTGCTGGACCTCAAGTCTGTGAAGGTGCCCACAGGAGGTGTTTGCACTGCAGTAGGCCAGCAGGGGATGGCGGTGATACCTTCCTCCCCAGCAGAGAAGAAGCACCTCCTTCTCTGTGAGCACTGCGGAAAGTGCCGATGCACGGAGTGTACGCTCCCCCGGACCCTTCCCTCTTGCTGGGTCTGCAACCAGGAGTGCCTGTGCTCTGCTCAGAGCCTGGTGGATACAGCCACCTGCATGTGCTTGGTTAAAGGCATCTTCTACCACTGCACCGAGGACGAGGATGATGAAGGTTCTTGCGCCGATAAGCCCTGCTCATGCTCCCAGGCCAACTGCTGCGCTCGCTGGTCCTTCATGGCCGCCCTTTCCTTTGTCTTGCCTTGCCTGGTCTGCTACCTGCCAGCCACAGGCCTGGCTAAACTTGGGCAGAAGTGTTATGACAATATTAGCAGACCAGGTTGCCGCTGCAAGAACTCACAGAGTGGGGCGAGTGCTCCTGCATGTACAAATGCAGGAATGGAAGCAAAATCGGGGACGCTAGAGAAGCAGCAGGAGGGGTCATGATACTGGACTAAACTGGCTTGCGGTATTCTTGCTATAATGGACAGGACCACACAGTACTTGCTTGCTCTCTATGAATTGGACAATCCAACACCAACCCCTTAATCTGATGGACAATGACTTGTGTAAAACAAAAGGTACTAAAATGGCTTCTTTGCTTATGTTTGATAATACAGATGACCAGATGGGGTCTAATCAGTGAGAGCTAGCTGTTAAGAAAAGCTAACAGCCCCTCTGAGAATTCTTTTAATTTGTTTTGGGTCACAAGAAGAGACAAGATTATGGGACTGGTATTTGTACTGTTTTGCAAAGATGGCCAAAGGCACACAGTCATTGTACATCTGTGCTGCTCTATATGTCACGACTAATTTTGTTTCTGTAACAAACCAGAAGCTGATTTTTGATCCCAGAATTAAAATTTGATGAAGATAATGTCTGTATACCCCAAGCCCCAAAAGCACAGCACAGTGTCCCCTTGTCTGAACAAATATGAAAAACAAGTAATTACAATTTACTCACTCACTTTGTGGGCTACTATGCCATCATTTGGTGATTTTTCTTCCTTTTAACTTGAAAAAGTTAGCTTGGTGATGCTAAAAAAAAATCTTAATTTTTATCTCCACAGAGGAACTGTAAAAACAAAAAATTGTTCCACGTAAACATGATGATAGTTTCCCATAATTCTCACCTTGTATTGTGCAAATGCCGCTGTGAAATGAGAGAGAAAGAGATGATAACTTTACAGCGTGCTTCACATTTTGGGGTCGAAGCCCAGATACGCTCAATGATTTTGAATGCTGTTCACCAATAACCTCAGAGGTAATGCATGTCATGACCTGCATGCGCTCTAGTCTAAGGGTTACCCACCGTGCTAGAAGTTGATGTGTTGTAGAGAAAATGTGTAAAAGACAAGAGTACACCCAACCTTCTCAGGGACTGTTGCAGTAATCCACTCTAGAACTTTGCCTACAGCATGTTGATTTCTAAACTGTCTAAGAGCTTCGTCTTTGCACAAGAAGGCAAAGAAACATTTAGGGACAAGAAGGCGATGGTGAATAATTCAAAACAAGTAAGCGAATGAGAGTCAAACTGGTAAGAAAATACTGTTTCCAGAGAAGGGGCGGAGATAGAGGAAGCTAGAGGGTTTTGTTTTTATTTAATTTTTTAAAGGGAGGAAGGCAGGCAAAGTTCCTGTGTTTCTATCTCATCAGCCTTTATTGAAATCAAACCTGCCACTTGCACAACCTTTTTAAGGAAGACACAAACCCCTTAAAAGATGTACTAAAGCACAGTATTAACCACCGTAGCTATCTCACATTTACGTGCACCGCATTTACCACATACCCCCCAGTCCCCATACACACAGTGTCTTCATGAAATTCTAATCATCATGCTGCATAAATGTGTTAATCAGATAGTCTGTCTTAAGTCTATTTTTGTGGCTTGCATGACTTTCTTAGGAGTTTGCCAAAGCAAGCTAGCATACAGTGGCTTGTTTTTCCACCGAGTTATCTCAGTTGTTATGCATTCTTGCCAAATGGAGTTGACAGCAGTTGGTTAGTTGGTAAAGGCACGCTACCCTTTTAAAACAGATGGCCCTTTCTGTTTGGCGTGGAGGCCGACTGCCTGTGTTGCTCTGTTTCGTGCACCTATTTCACATCGGGCCCTTCATTTCTATTAGGGTGCCTAACTTTGCTCGTACTTGTATTTGTCTTGTTGCACAAAACTGATATAACACAGGAAAGAAAAGACACTGTCCTTCGTCTTGATTATATGAGGCAATATTTTCAAAAACCTAGCAATTCAGTCCGTGAGAAAGGTGCCAAAGCTGAAGAACGCTTGTGTGACTGGGCAAAGGCCGAGTACCTGGAGGTGGCCGACGAAAATCACTATTGTTTTAATATATTTAGCAATAGAGCTATGCAGGTGAAATGTTCTTTGCTGTAAATAGTTTCACTACATTTGTGTTCTTTAGAAGATACTTTTAAATGTCCTTGAAAGATTGCATGGTACATTATAACTACAATTCAGTACAAAATATATAGAGAATATATTAGATATATATTTTGAGGGTAAGATATATTTTTGGTGTGAGATAAAGAGAAGAGGAAGGGTGGCGAGGGGAAGAATTGGGAGGGCTTTAAAAAAAAACAAAAAAAGTCATTCTATCTCTAGCATTTGATTTACAAAAATGTGCCCGGCAATAAAAATGGAAACCTCCTGCTGTATATGCTATCCATGGCTCATTAGCAATGGAGAGGCTAAGCTAGTCCACCCGGTTCCTCTTGAGTCCTGAAGACTGTGGACTTATTCAACCCACACAGGGGACACAACCTACCCCTATCTGGATCAGCCCACTTCCCGCTGTTGCAGCTCAGTGTCTCTGCTCTCATCCCTCTTTTATCCCCCCCCCCCCCCCCTCTTCTCCCCCCCCCCCACATTCTTCCTTGAGAAACTATCCAACAAACACCCCCCGGCCTTGATTGACAAACACAGCTGCTGTGCATAAAACTTGTCATACCGCAGAGACGGGAGAGAAAGACAAGTCTGTTTCTCTTCCCCTCCCTCCGTCTCACTCCCTTCCCCCTGTTTTCCTCTCCAGCTGCGTTACGTGCCATCTTTTTAACCAGTGGACCTCGTTTTTTTTCAACAGTAGCTGCCTTTCTTTTCTTACGTTCATCTCTGTCAGTGCGACTGTAATGTGCTTTGCTTCACTTTAGCTTTATACTTTTACAAGTGCTTGCTAGCCGGTTCAGGGTGTGGGAAAATCCCTGATAATGACAAATTTTTAACATTTTGTTGTTCTGAGTTGGGGTTTGTTCCCCCTTTACGACAATTCTGGGATTTTTACACACACGCACACACACCTGTGTGTCCTCATTTGTGGGCACCCGTTTATTTTTAATTATAGCTCAAACAAGGTTAAAAGTGTAATTCATCTGGGTGATGCTACTCCATTTCTTTATGCCTTTGCAATGATAAGATCTGTACTTTGTTTTGCTTAGGTATAAGGAAAAGAAAAAATCTCCCGTGTAAAAGGTTCCCTTTATAGATATATTTATTTTGAAGTTCTATTTTATATAGTATTTATTTAGATGCCAACTTTTTGTTTGTGAAGAAAGCTTATGTCGAAATGGAATGTACATTGACAATGGAAATATATATTGTTAAATATATCTGGCTGTTGTGTCGTTGTTTTGGCATTTCAAATGGATTAACACACACACGCATTCATACACTCGGCCTTTACAAGAACCTAAATATAATGTATAATAAGCATCATTTTCCAACTAGCCTTTAACATTCTTACCCAATAAAAAAACATTTTTAAAAGCATACTTCAGTGAATAGATGGTGATAACTAAAGCCATTACTCATTTTGTAAAAGAACATTTACTGGTTTTAGTTGTGTCACGTAAACACTTCAACTTCCTGAGGTCCTCCCTTCCTGTGCCTGAATGGATTGCTCTCTATAAAACACTGGTGGGGCGGTGAAAGCCAAATAAAGCAGCTTGTCCTCAAGCTGAAAGAAAACGAGACACAAGTTACAGGAAGTAATTCACTGACTTCCTCTGAATGCTTGAGATGCAAAGCAGTCAGATAATCACTTCATATTGAGTATTAAATAACATGTATGTGTGTGTGTGTGCGTGCGTGCGTGCGTGCATGCGCCAGCTTCATAAAGGAGGTGCTTTGGACAGAAAGGAATGTTACTGTTGGGTCTAAAATGAATAAACCCAAAGAGGCCTTGCACCGAAGAGACGAAACGAGGCAAAACTGTAGATTATTAGATTTATTAAGACAGCTGTCAGCTGGGAGGGATGGAGAGACGCAAGTAGTTAGCTTCGTTCGGCTTCACCAAGACACCCCCCCCTTTCTTGGTCGACTCACAGTTTTTATAAGCGTGAGTAAGGTCAAGAAGAACAGAGTGGCTCTGTCCTAACTCCTACTGATTGGTGTGTTATTGATAAGCACCAGGCGAAGAATGATTTGACAAACATAGGCTACTGAAGATCAGGAATACACAATGGAGTGCTTTGTCTCCACTCAGGCTGCAGACAAGATGTGTACGTGCGCAAATTACCCAGACATGAAGACTCCAACCTTGGGCAGATAGCTCTTCGAAACAATACGAAGCGTTCCCTTCTTCAGTCTAGTCAGCATATAACAGATCTCCGATTGTCACTAACTCAGCAGTTAGTCACATGGCAGAAGAAAAACGACACAGGGGGGGTTTGAGCATTAAAGAGGATCATACACAGATGTTCTGAGAAATACACAAATATATGGAACGATCTGTTTAAGCAACTTCACATTTCCCCCCTGTTGTGGATTTGGAAGACATCCGTGAATACAACCAAATGGCTTTCCGTAAACACTTCATTAACAAATCAACAACAGTTTGTCCATCATCAGGATGTGGCGAAAACCTTCCAATAAGGAAAAATTCCACAACTCCCCTACCGCTTGGTAGCAAGAACCTCATGGTCTGACAATGGACCAAATCTGAAGTTTTAAGGAAAAGACAGAGACAGTTAAACATCAGTGTCTGCATGTACGTCAGGCGCAACAGCATCCTAGCCATCCACTTGGATGAGGTTATACTGATACATCTGGGCAACAAACATTCGTGAGATTAACCGTTTAGACAGGGGGATTACACAACATGAACAGAGAACGCAGAGAAATAAAAAAATCAATACTATGGCAATGAAAGGGCCTAACATTTTAAGGAGAACCTGATGCCATGACCCTGAGAACAACCAGTCTAACCAGCCTCCTTCAACTTTGTCTTCCCGTGACATAGTGTCCCTTACGTTTTTCATGGTGTGCATTACGTCTACAATAGTTTGGTTCTCGTTGGGAATATATGTGCAACAGTGTTCACCAATCATAGCATAAACACCTCTTGTGGGGCTAAGGCCAAATCAACAGCCATTCTTGTTTGTAGGGCCATAAGACGGGTGGCGGTAATAACATTATTCTGAGCTTCACTCATGATAATGGAAGCATTGACGAAACATTGGAATCTGTAATCTATGGTTCCAAGTCGAAGGCCAAGTTTTCCTACCCCTATGTTTGGGAAGAAAGCATGCGTAACTCGGTCTCCTGGAGACCAATACCTGTGTTGGTAGGGGACATTGCTACCCCAGATCGGATCATGTTCTTCAAAGGTAACAAAGCGCTTGGTCCTAGGTGTAGGCAGGTTGGGATGTACTACGGCTGTGACAATGTAAGTATGATCTGAAACTGCGACAGGTGTACATATGGCAGTGACGTTAGTTGGCAGTTGCAATGTTTACTGTCTACTGATGCAATGGGAGTGTTACCAGTTCCTGTCAAGTGAACACAAAGTGGAAAGCAATACGCGTCATCCCCAATGTCATTACAATGAGCTAAGTGTGTTTTGTCCAATGTTACTCCAAAACCTGTGATTGTGGCTTTTGTAAGTACAGATAAGCGTTTGTGGGTCAGAACTTTGGCTGGAGAAAAGGTTTCATTTACAGCATTCAAGGCATTCATGTAGGCGAAGGGTGTGGCATATAGGGCTGGTTGCCCCGTACGGTAGGTGAGACTGCTTTAGCTTGTTCCGCCACACTACAAAAGCTGAGATCACCAGCTTCACAAGGGAACTCAAATCAAAGGGACCCCGAGGGGTAGCGACAGTCTGAGGTTGGTGCACGGTGGAGTGATGCGTTTTCATTCACCAATCACTCTTTTCTTTGATCAGGAGTGTGTGTTGAGGGGTCGGTGGAGTGATGCGTTTTTATTCACCAATCACCCTTTTCTTCTGGCACAGCTTCTTCGGTCAGGAGTGTGTGTTGAGGAGTCGACTGACAGGTTCTTCTATTAGACTATGGTGGCGTTCATCTATGGCCTACAGCAGGTGGTTACTAGCACGCACTGCTGGAGCAGCTAAAAATGTTTTCTAACAATGTTACTTGTCATCCAGCGGGGTTCTGCATCTGCGCAGTGTCACTCGGGATCGGCGGTGTGATCTTTTGAGTGCGAGGGTTACTCACACGTTGCACCGGACACCGTTGTTAGTTGTGGTAGCACCTGCAGTGGGTGGCGTGCATCCCAGTTGCTCCTTCGGCGACCTTTTCAGCCGTGTGGGTCATCAGCTGAACTCGGAAGGAATCCTGCCACCGTTGGTGTTCCCAGGACGCGTTGGGTGTTCTTTACCCACACAAAGTCTCTGGGTCCGATGTTCGGGCAGGTGCATCTGCTGCTGCTGCTGCTGCTGCTGGCAAGACGACACGTCCTCTCTCTTTGGTCTCTCAGTACCTGCGTCAGATTTATCATGCAGTATTGGGTCAGTGCATCATCACACAGTGTGTTTGGCCATAGGAACCAGTCCAGTGTCTGGAGGTCGTCCAACCAACACCTCACTTGTTGACGACAGATTATGCTGTGGGTTAGGGTTAGAAGGTAAACATTTAATCCAGGATAATTTCGTTCATCTGGCTTTCAGAGTGTGGGGTTGTTTCATTCTGCAGCGCCACCAGAATGCGTCTGGTAACTGCAGTGTGTCTTCATTTCCAACTTGAGTCTGTCACTGAGTTCTGAAAGTATTTTGTTAGCAACACACGAATCATTATTGAACCATTGTCAGAGAAAATCATCTTCTCCATCGCTGAAGCACTTTGTTTCTTTGTGCTTCAACCAAATTCGAAAGCAAGGTGAGCGTTCCACCAAGTCCATCATCAGATGCTGACAACGTCTCTGAGGTAGACGAGCACGTTAATGGAAAAGTCAATTGAAAAGTCAATGGAAAAGTCATTGGACGCGTCCGTCCAACATTATGTCATGCAATCAAAATTAAACACACATCAAAATCATATTTTTGTGTATATATTCTTTTTGTTTTTTGGAACCAATGAGACTGAGAATAGCAACATCTCCTCCCCTTTGACACATGGTCCAACCCATGAGTCAACTGAATCTCTTCTCTGTGCAAAAGTAAAAGTAACCAATTAATGCACTTGTGAAATTGAGAAAGGATGAACAAACAGGAAATAATAAACATCAAACAAAGACGGTGCTTTGAGATCCTTCAGAATGGGAGACACCATTCTCGTCAGGGGCGGACCAATCGTCCTCAAGGGCGCCCAGCGCGGGCCCCCAAATTCAGATTCCTTGCAAATACAGGTTGCTGAGGAGTCAGGCATACACAATTAAAAACAATCAATGGTCATAATAGAGTCTCTTTAAGGAATGTATTTTCAAAGGCTTCATCTCTGCTCAGGAACATAAGCTGTAGAATGCAATAAATGTGATGTCACTACATCATGAGTTGATGAAACCTGCTGTTTCATCGAGTCCATTAAAAAATCCCCATTGTTGTGCAGTGATCAGTTATACACGTACATCATGGCGCATGCGCGGAATGGCAACGCCATTGGAATCACAAAAGAAGAGTAATTTCAAAGAAGGTGTCATGAAATCTTGACCAAGCAAAAATTATCAGAACATAAAGAAGAAATCAAAAACTCTGTGATACTCTAAAACATGTGTCCTCAATAGTCTGTGTCCCTTCAACAGGCCTAGATAGAGGCTTGTGTGTCACAGCCTCAGAATCAATTACCGTATTTACACACCCATAGGACGCACCTAAAAGTCTTAGATTTTTTTTCAAAATGTGCAGCGCGTCCATTGGTCCGCGCGGCCTATTTGTTGTTGTAAGGCGGACTCAGTCAGGCGCCTGGCGGAGTGATACGCGACGCGCTCCACCACAGTAAACTATTATGGCGTGTTGGCGGAAGTGGCTGCCGGTCCCGAAGCAGATCACGGGAATAGAGCAGCGGGGAGAGAATCCAGCATTAATGAATCAATGGACTTTGATGGGGTTGATTAATGACTCTGTTTTGCTCCGGCTCTATTTCTTAAAACGCGCACTAGTATGCTTGTTTGATTGATGACGTTGAAAGATGTGAGTACCAAGCTCAGTTTTGCTCCTGCTTTATTTTGCGCACCTATCATGCCGGCGCCTTTTGAGCCGCGCGCCCTTTGTATGTTTGAAATACCGAAAAATCAGCTGTTAATGAGACTGCGGCGAATCAGCAGGTGCGCCATAAGGTCGTGAAAATACGGAACACATAAAACCTGAATCCCATTCATCAATAACAGAACAACAGGATGCTGTTCATAAGCTTTGTGTTTTAACGTGTATGGCTGCTGTTTGAGCTCATATCTCTTTGCATCATTAAGTTTAAACATCAGTTGAGCTGTGTGTGTGTTTGTGGTTGCATCTCACGTGAACCGGAGGGCGATCCGTCAGTCAGTCAATCCGAGCCAGCCACAGAGAAGGAGGGACCCCCGCCCCCTCATCCACGACACCGCTGTTGATCACCCCTCCTCTGGTCTCGGTCCCTCAGTGGTTCCGGTCACTCCCTCATCCAGCGTCCCCTCTGTTCACAATTGAAGCCTCCGTCTGGTCATCGTTCCTCCACAGGATGAGAGCATGTTCTCTTTCTCAATCGTGACGATGTCTCCCACTGGACGTCCTCTCACGGGAGGCATGCTGCCTTGAGACATCGAGCGTTGCATGCTCTTTGGAGGAAAGTCTTTTTCTTCTTCTTTCTTCTTCTTTCTTCGTCTTAGCATGTTTGACGTGGTGCATTCAATCGGTCAGTCTGTCGTTAGCCCCACATATCATGCTCGAGTGAGCAGTGTGGGCTGGTGGGGGGCACTGGACTCTCAGTGGAGTAGACCCTGAGGTGGACGGTGACCTCTGGTCTGATGGTGATGGTGATTGATGTCTTCTGGTCGTGGACGGTGGGAGGAGGCACCCAGCCCTCAGTGGCTGGAACAGAGTGACCCGCGGGGCCAAACTCCAGCACAGTGGAGCAGTTTGTGGAGCAAAGGAAAACAATTAGTTTCTGCATATTGACTTAACATTTCTGAATCGGCTTTCTGCCTCCCACTTTTCAGACATTTGTCACGTTTATCAGATAATATTATACCATATTACATCAACCGACTTGAACCTCTGAGCCTAGCATGCTATCATCTATTGTAACATCTGAGACACGTTAAAGCGCAGGAAGCAAACAGTAGGAGAATAACAATCATAACACTCACAGGAGCAATGGCTTCCAACAGAATACATACCTAATTTTTTTTTTTTTTTTTTTATAATGATGAGTAATGGCACAAAGCTATTTGTGCCACCATCCCCCCTCTTGAGGCGTGGCAACGCCCACGGCTCAATATTGCTGCCCATATGTAGACAGATTTAGGCAGACGTGAATGTCCTAGTCGATGTCATTGCTATCAATGACCTGGTAGTGCATGTACCTTTTAAAAAAAATTAGATTTATTTTTCCCTATCTGTCCTTCCCTCCATGATTATCTACTTGTTTTTTCCTATCTAGACATGCTGAATCGTGTGTTTTCCTTTACTTGGCGCCCTGCAGTAATGCGCCCAGTGTCCTATCTCACACCTTCCTTCCACCCCCTCCTCTGGCACCCCGACCTCTCTGTCTCGCTAAAACACTTCCTCTTTACCATCAAAAACATATCGTTAGACTCCTCGTTATTTGTTTCACGCTACTCTCTCTTCATGTTTTGCCCGTGTAATAAATTCAGACAGAGTTAAGTTTAGCAAGGTGACAGAATGCTTCATCAGCCAGTGGCTGATTTCTGGGTTAAAGGCTTTGTTTTTGAGACGGAGCTCATTCTTTAATTGTTGCCGGTACGGACCGGCCTCATTATTAACATCATAAAGGGCACTGTTCTAGTCCTGCTCTGAAGTCATCAATAACATCATCAGACTTTGGCTTTGTCTAAACACCTCTCTCTCTTGCATTTAGTCTGGGTTTGACTTTGGTTACGTGGGCGGACAACAACGGTGGGGCGCTACTTTTTTATTCATGCCCCTCCCGAGTGGAGGTGCAGATGGGTAAATTCCTCTTTTCTAATTTTGGTTTAGTAGAAAGGTTATTTATTCTTCAGCGTTTACTTATTCTATCTTAAATACCTTTCCTGCTATATAGAATTCCACACGTGACGTAACTCAGAGAGAATCCCCCTAATGGGGCGAAGTGCAACTCTCGAGATGCAATCTTCTAGAGCAAACCTTTGTTTGCTCCGGCTTCCCGCTCGGCGTCCTAACACAGAGTTGCATATCGTTTTAGACCCTCCAGTCTGGTCACCACTAACCTTCATGAATGAGTTCACAAAGTCTTCCCCAGTGACGGTCTTGCGTTGACACCGTGAGGTTCCAGACCGTCCAGCCGTGCAGTGATCCCATGAGGTCTCAGGCTGTTTTACTGTTACAACTTTGACTCATTCCGTTCATCCACATGAAACATTTATTCACAGACACGTACATACAGGGTTTTAAGTCTAGACTTTAACAACAACAACACACAGATCTGTATACTTTATGTCTTTCTTATATATCTATATATATATATATATATTATAGTGCTGCACAATAGTACCGGTTGGGAAACGTTTCTGCGCACGCCGACAGGACTGATGTTGATCCCTATCCGCCTGGTTAGGAACGGAGAAACACAGCGTTCCGCGCGATAGGACCGCCGTCCCTACCCGCCTTCTCCGGGTGTCTCACCTTCAGGCAGGTCTGCTCTCTGGCTCGAATCCCGTCAACCCGATCCCCCAGGGACCGGCATGCGAAGGATTGGCCCCGGAAAAGGGTCTTAGTGAATTAGAGTGTGCACCCTCTAATCAATTCTTCCAAGCCAGCCCACCGCAGACGGGTGTATTGGATCCTGCCGACAACGCCAATTAATGTCAGGTTTGTGACACTGTAAAAGAGAGAAAATCAGAACCAAGCCCCAAAGATTCAACCCAATAACCATTTTCTTGCGGTAAGAAACGAGACTAGTATTCTTTCCTTCAGCAAGGGAGAATGGAGCTGCTCTCTAGCCGTGCCATCGACTCTCCCAGCTCGTCCTCGATTCTCCTTGGTCTGCAGCTTGTTCATTTCCTCTTCTCAGTCTCACACCAGTTTCCTCATCGCTCAACTCCAAATCACCACCACACAAACACTATTCAAGGACCACGTCCCAAGCGAGCATATGATCTCCCAGGGCCGCGCCCTTATCAGCTCCAACTCACCCCCACACAACACAACACAGCTGTTTAACTCCTAAGCGAGTCCAACACAAATATCCTCATACGTTCATTCTGGTGCACCTCCATTCATGCTCAAACAATAAAAGCACGTTTTTGCAAATACAGTTTGATTTTTTAAAGACCGGTCTAGACGTTTGATCCCGTTAATTTATACTTAAAAGTATTAATTATATTGAATTACTCCGTTAATTTATACTTAAAAGTATTAATTATATTGAATTACTCCTAATAAGGCGCGTTAATTTACTCGTACCCAGACGTTTGATCCCGTTAATTTATACTTAAAAGTATTAATTATATTGAATTACTCCTAATAAGACCTGGTAATTCCTTAAACGTCTGGATTATTTATTTAGTAGCCTTGTAATTCCTTAAACGTCATTGGAAGTGTGTGGACATAATCATAGTAAATATAATATTTATTCACTGATCCACTGGAAGTGTGTGGACATAATCCCAGCAAATACAATATTTATTTACCGATCCCGTTAATTTACTCGTACCCAGACGTTTGATCCCGTTAATTTATACTTAAAAGTATTAATTATATTGAATTACTCCTAATAAGACCTTGTAATTCCTTAAACGTCTGGATTATTTATTTAGTAGCCATGGACTTACATATGGGCCTCTGCCCTTCCTGTTTGTGCACAGTCTCACAACACTTCCCGCTTTAATTTCACTTCCCTGTTTTTAAGTAAGTTGGAAAAAATGTTACGTATTAAATACCAGCAATACCTGTAGTCACCCGATGCAAGCCTGGTTCTTGGGACCCGTTGTCCGGGCGGGCAGCCGGCGCCGGAAGGGGGAGGCCCGTCCCCTTCAATGGGGAGACGCGGTGTCCTCAGTCCAGCGGCGGTCGTCCGTCCAGATGTGGGTCCCGGGTTTCGGCACCAATTAATGTTGGGTCTAAAATGAATAAACCCAAAGAGGCCTTGCACCGAAGAGACGAAACGAGGCAAAACTGTAGATTATTAGATTTATTAAGACAGCTGTCAGCTGGGAGGGATGGAGAGACGCAAGTAGTTAGCTTCGTTCGGCTTCACCAAGACACCCCCCCCTTTCTTGGTCGACTCACAGTTTTTATAAGCGTGAGTAAGGTCAAGAAGAACAGAGTGGCTCTGTCCTAACTCCTACTGATTGGTGTGTTATTGATAAGCACCAGGCGAAGAATGATTTGACAAACATAGGCTACTGAAGATCAGGAATACACAATGGAGTGCTTTGTCTCCACTCAGGCTGCAGACAAGATGTGTACGTGCGCAAATTACCCAGACATGAAGACTCCAACCTTGGGCAGATAGCTCTTCGAAACAATACGAAGCGTTCCCTTCTTCAGTCTAGTCAGCATATAACAGATCTCCGATTGTCACTAACTCAGCAGTTAGTCACATGGCAGAAGAAAAACGACACAGGGGGGGTTTGAGCATTAAAGAGGATCATACACAGATGTTCTGAGAAATACACAAATATATGGAACGATCTGTTTAAGCAACTTCACAGTTACACATCCAGATTATAACAGACCACCCCTATAAAAGAGGAGGAAGGCAGTTTAGCCTGCAAGTCAAACACACACACACACTCACACACACACACAATGACATACTGTTGTCACCCCCCCCCCCCAGCCCACCTGTGCTGCCGTTAACCCTGAGGCGTTCTTCCTCCCCTCCACATCCTCGTTTCCTGGGTGCACCTGGGAGAGGAGGATGGAGCAAATGAGCAACACAGAGCGCGTGAGAAAAGTAGTGGCAGAAATATTAAAAAAAAGAAAAAGAAGATGGCGAGAAAAGAGAGGCGCTGCCACCATTACATAAAGAAGATGCTTCCGCTGCAGAAGGCCGCGGGCGCTGTAGTGTCTGCTCCGACAGGTGAGGCAGAGACCAAGCTGCCTGTTTACCTGCTGCTCCGTCAGCACTCACCTGGGACAGCACACACACACACACACACACACACAAAGACAAAAACATCTGCATTTCACTTCCTCCACACCCACATTGTCATTTCCACCCCGCCGGGACACATACATATCATCAGCACAGGAAGTGTGGGCGAGGGCAGGTGGAGAAGAAACCATTTATTATGGCTTAATATTACAGTGGATCCGTTGAGGAACCAGTTCCAGGTCAGAGACTGTATGCAAATAATAATTTGAGCTGCGGTTTGGCCTGCTGCGATTCCAAAAGGCTCGGGTTAACCACGAGAGGCAACACCACAAACAGCAGCCAGAGAAATAATAACAAATATCGGAGAGACTTAAAAATGATCTTCTGCACATGTTTACTGTTATTTGCCAAGTGTTGTGTCAGAGAGAAAGCCAGTCCACCGGGACTGCTGCCGCTGCACGTTTGTCCTCTGCTTCGTTTTGCAGTGTTGTTGTGAAAAGTCAAGAATAAGGTCATTGCAACCAGCAGGTACCAGCAAGTATGAAAGTGTTAGGAATGGCATCAATGAATTAAATGTGCACAATACTTTTAGACAGGAGATGAGCTGCAAAGAGAGAGAAGAAGAGTAAGAGAGAGAGAGGGGGGGGTCTTTGTTCCGGTAGAATACATGACCTATTGCAGGGGCGGGCAAACTATTTGACTCGCGGGCCACAATGGGTTCTAACATTTTTATAGAGTGGGAAAGATAGATGGAGTACTAATATAAATGACATGTAAAAGCCATTATATGAAAGGATTTGGCCTTTTGCAGGTAGCAAAGCAAGAATATGCAAGGCTCAAATTACAAACTACTGGGAAAAGGTCAAATGAATGAGGTTTAATTATAATAAATTTAATTCAATTAAATATTTTGGACTCGTTTTTTGCGGGCCGGATTAAAAAGCCCAGCGGGCCGTATATGGCCCGTGGGCTGTAGTTTGCCTATGCCTGACCTAGTGTGTGTGTGTGTGTGTGGTTTGAACTGTATCTTCATTTGTCTCAGTGGAAACAGTGGTTCTAATGGAGGACAAAGGGATCTTCAGTTGCAACCTCCATGCTCCATAATCTGACTCAACCCATCTCCGGTTTGAATCTTATCTGATGTGTTTCCCACCACATCAGAGTGCACTGATGAGACACCATTAAAACGGGGTGGGGGGGCACGTTGCCGCCGGTCAGCGTGAATCTACATCTAGGTAGCATATGTCAGATTAAAATGCTCGGAAGGCCGCGGAGGAAACCTCGTGCCAGCGTCCTTCACTGAATGATATGTCCTCTCAACTGGCCCCTGAATCATCTCTGAAGAAGCCAAGTGTAATTTTTGACTTGCCAGCATTTATATGCTTCAAGTTAGTTCAAGTGAATCCCCCCCCCCCACACACACACACACAGAGTTTAGATGACATATTGCAAAAGCCATTTTCCCATCTGCTGTAGCAGTCAACCAATCCCCCTCGCACCACTGACAACCCTCAAATACACACACACACACATACACACACACATACACACACACATACACCCCTATGCATTTGTCTTTTTTAGTAATGCAGATATTAAAAAAATATCTAAATATACAGGTATCTCTTGCTATCTAAACGGGAAGTGTTTTTCTATTAAAAGAAGAGCAATGATTTGCCTTTGATCAAGAATTGTAGTTCTAGAAATTATAGAATATCTTTGCTCAAGTTACAGAATTCGGAATCAGACAACATATTGACAGTCGTCATGTCCCATTGAGAAACATCAGGCATCGTTTCAATCTGTGCATTATTCTCTGACAAAGTTTCCCATGGGACTTCAGACACTGTTGTTTGTTTCTATATTATTTATGAATTCATTCATTTAGTTTTGTATTCCTGATAGAGGCAAATACACACATTCACAGATGTACAAACACACACTGTATCGTCATCTCTGCAATCCCCTTCATCTCTTCTCTTTCCTCTCTGGAATTCAAAAGTGAAATGAACCAAAGTGCGACAGGATGGCTTCAGCTGCAGGGAAAAACACATTTCAACACTTGGAAAAGAGGGGAGAAAGCGGAAAGGAGAGGAGAAGGAGCGTCTGGGAAAGTTGAACAGAGAGTAGAATCTTGACCGATATAACGTGAATTCATCCTAATATGGTCAGTGAGATTCTCAGTTCGGTTTTTGCTCCTATGATGTTAGAATTTAACATGACATTAGTGATTTCAGATTTGGGTGGCACGGTCAGAAAGAGTTTAATTTCCAGCATGTCATACTCAAACTGGAGCTGCAAAACTTTTAGGTTTTGCAGCCAAAGTTCTCCTTTAAACCAAAAGGAGGTGAAAGAGGAAGAAAGACAGAAAAAAGAAATTAAAAAAAGAGATTAGTCGCGATTTACTTGGTTCTCCAGTTGCCTGCCCACCAGCAAGTCAGCCAGGCAGTCAGCCGGTCCACCAGGAAGCCGGTGACCCAGCCAGCAAACAAGCCAACCGGTCCATTTGATTCAGTGGGGCCACTGGCACGGGACCAACTTATACCACTAAACAAAGCGCTACTGTCTTGCATCATTTCCCCTCAGAGAGGCCTTCCAGGCCACAGCCTCTTATCACCAGGCTCTGCCAGTCTGCAGCACACCAAGGCCCTCACTGCACTGGCCTCTTTACTGCCCTCTCCCATTATACCACCATTATACGAACCCTGCATGAAAGGGGGGCGCTTTTTTATCCAGCTTTCAGGAGGGTCAACAAAGGGCACGGTAAATAAAAATGAAACCCATCAAATAGCATTTTAAAGCAAATTCCACTTAACATCTACAACATTAAAGACTTAGAGCCGAGAGGGAAACATTTTTAAACATGTGAAAATAGAGATGCGATATTTAACGTCCGCTATTCTTTTGTGCTATTTTCTCATTGCAAAAGTTAAGAAGGAAAAGTCTGGAATCTTAATGGGCAGCTTTGCCTCTCAGTGTTGATAAGTATTCTGCCGGTGTAGTGTGATACTTCCTTTCACTCCACAACCTCCGTGTGTGTGTGGGTGTGTGTGTGTGTGTGTGTGTCATGGATGTGTGTCTGTTTTCAACAGGCCCTGTAGCTGCCTAAAGGGGGGTGGACATGTGTAAAGGAACAGTTGCATTCCTTTCAGATCCTCCTCTCAAAAGGGAAAACACACACACACACTCATTCAAATCTATACAAACTAAGCTTACAAGAACACACAAACATACAGCCTCTCTCTCTCTCCTCTTTCTCCCTTCTTTTTCTTCTCGTCCTCCTTCCCTCTGAACAACAGCAGACCAGAACGGTCCCCCGAGGCGTCGGAGGGGCCAAAACTGAACCGACCAAACTTGGCTTCCGACCCCGGAGCAGCAACACGCCCACTTGGCTGCAGAATGCAGTGCATTCCTGGTGAGAGCATTGTCAAAGCCAAGCACTTCCTCTGGAGCAGGACCAGCGCCGCCACAATAACGTTTCATACAGTTATCTCTTCGCTGGAGCCTTTCGCACTCCGTACTGAAACAAATAGAGAGCAGACATGCATGCATGTACGCTTTCACTAACCTGGTTTTCCTTAGTCTGAGATTAGCCTTCAATAATGTCGTTAATGCACGTCATGTCACTACATAGAGAGTCAAAGCACAGTTACCCGGACTTCCCATCAGATGCAGGATATGTGGTTCCCTTTGTTAAATTTTTCAGGTTTGAAACTTTCCATTATTATTTAGCGAATGCTGATTCTTGTCCAACAAGGCTTCGCAGTCCTGGATAGGGTTTGTTCAGGCCATGACTCTCGTTGAGCTGCTGGAGACGGTCATTATCAAACATGGCAAGTCCTCCCATTCAGTACTTTTAAATTCAAGTTCATAATGTTGGTGCCCATTGATCTTCCCATCGCTGTTGCTGCTTCCAATTAAAAGAGCACTTTAAAAAAGCTTTTTGTTATTATTGTTGTTCCAGCCTGTCTGCACACGATTCTTCACTTCCTTTCCACATTCTCTCCATCACTCTGTACTGTTGACCCGAGTTGCCTGAAGTCCTCTCCCTTCTTTACGTTTATTCCTTCTAACTTCACTGTTCCCCCTGATATTCTCATTTACACACATGCACTCTCTTTTACTGCTCACCTTCATTCCTCTCTTTTCTAGAGCAGACCTCCACTTCTTTAAATTCTCATCTTCCTGCTCCCTGCAGATCACAATGTCATATGCAAACATCATATTACAAGGAGCTTCCTGTCTCACCTCATCTGTTGGTCTATCCATCACCATGGCAAACCAAAAGAGGCTCAGAGCTGATCCCTGGTGCATCCCACCTATACCCTAAACTCCCTTGTTACTCCTCCTGCACACTTCACTGCTGTCGTACATGTGCTGAACTACTCTGACATACTTCTCTGCCACTTTAGACTTCCTCATGCAGTACCACAGTTCCCCACTAGGCACCCTGTCATAGGCTTTCTCTCTAGATCTACAAAGATACATACGATGCTGTTGAGGATGGAGCTGCCAGGGAACTGGGCTAGAGGTTAATCTACTCTAAGAGAAGATACATGGACGTGGTGAGGGAGGACATGAGACTGGCTGGTGTTGGGGAGGACGATGCAAAGGACAGGGTGAAGTGGAGAAGGTTGATTTGCTGACGGGACAAACTGAAAGAAGACAAAGAAGAAGACTCTTTGTTCCTCTGGCTGTGAATGAGCAGATCAGTTCACCAAATCTGGAGACAATAATTGCATGGAGAGAAAAAAAAGATGATAAAAAAAAAGATAAGAAAGAAATAGGAAGTTGCACATTATAATTATCATCAAACAGCTCATTATGATTCATTGACTGGTTGATACTTCAGCTGCCGCAGGCATATTTGGGTTTGGAGTGGATACTTTAAAAAATAATTTAAAGTGAAAATTTAGATTCAGGTTTAATTTTCTTTATGGCTCCACTAATCGCACTTGATTGCGGCATTAAGCGAGACACTCAAGCAATTATGAAATCTGGCAATGGAGAGGAAGTAACAGACTGCAGACTGTTCTGTACTGAAATCTGAGATTTGGAAACATTAAATTAATTATCTTGCTTTATATTTTCCATCTTTATATTTCTTTTCAGACTGATACCACTTATTTTAAGATTTCCTGACAAGTAAAATTATCTTGATGCATAGAATTTCACTCATATTAAATATTTTTTCCAGTGTTTATTTCTATATGTTCTATATCTACTTTCTGCAGTACTTTTTAATCCTTGTACTCTTTCACATTTATAGGGTTACATTTGCCACAATAGCCATTCCACCATCATAAGGCCTCTTTTCTTCTAGTTAACGTTCATCCGTTTACTTAATATCACATGAAGCAAGAAAAATCACCATGGTAACCCATCAGAAACAATCAACATCTCTCAACCTCATGCCAGCACACCTACTGGCAAAGAGAAAATAAGTCGTGTGTTCTCAGATATGTGAGACTTTGCGCGTGTATAGATGCGTGTGTACACGTGCAAGTTTAAAATGTCAAAATCGGAGTATCTTGGCATGTCTCACCACTGTTCAATGTTTTCTTTTGGTTCTGTTGGCACTTGCGTGTTCCTGTTGGCTGACCTTTTCTCTTCCTGTGAAGGTCTTCTCAGGCATGCTCGAAGGTCACAGATCTCTGAGCTGAAAGTGTACACTGTAAAACACAATAGCCCCATTCGTGTCCAGTTCGGTTCACTTACCGATTCTCTGAAACTCAGCGTTCTGAAAGGCTTTTGACTTTCAACTCAGTCGTGTGAGTTTTCATACTTAAACGAGCAGGAATTCATTGTGTTGACTTTTGTCAGATCTGTGCATGTTCATTGAACCTAATTTCCAATACAGTACAATGCTGAGTCAACTTCATAACTATCACTATATTACATTAACTAAATTACTTTTTTTTAAACATAAGTTAGAGATATTTCATGTTTCAAAGCAGCAGTGGAACGTTTTCCAAAAACTTGAAATTGTTTTACACTGTAAAAGATTAAGGAGACATATAAATGAGTTTAGACAGAATATCCTGTACAGCTCATACCAATGACTTCCACACTCAAACAGCCACGCTACTGCAAACAACATAACCCTTTTTTATTTATTTTTTAATTGCAGCCTTTATTTTGGGGCGGTGCGGATGAGAGCTGAGGAGATGTGGCGACTACACAACCGCAGATACACATCTGATACCAAGCCAATTCGATTTGAGTAGCACCAGTAGTACTATGCAGCGGAAATGTTACAACGCTGAGCCCAGCCAACCTACAAAAGAAGCTTGTTTAGGCTGCTTGTATTCACCATGTCATTCTTTCAGTCACTCGTCACTGCAGGTCAGGATTGGAAAGTAAATTAGCCATAAGTAGAGTTTTGCCGTCTGGCTCAGATTCTCTTCCTGTCAACGGTCTAATACAATGCCCACATCAGCGCCGACACGGAATTAAACCACCTGTACATCACATGGCCCATTTTCTTATTGGACATGAAATACAAATACAAAATGTACTTGAACTTCGAGGCTCTCTCTGTACTCTGAATATGATTGGCTGCAGGAAGGCAACAGAACCATGTCAACTGCAAAGAACAGAAATGCATTTCCGAGCTCTTCGAACCGGACACTCTCTTCACCTCGACTGTCCTTTGAGAGTCCGATCAATGGATGCGTCAAATATGATCAGAGACAAGGGGTAAACTTGATAGGTGCCGCCGGCTGCAGTGTCCTCAAGAGAGTCGTGCAAATTTTACAAACGTTAGAAAATATATAAGTAAAGTAAATTTAAATGAATTTCATGAAGCTTTGACTTTTACAAGAACTGACTGTCAGACAGTTTTACTTAGATGTTTTAGATAAGCAAGAAATAAAAAAACTCTGTTTTTACGTAACACTTAATGTTTTAAATGGTTGTACATTGAGGCTCTGTGAACTTGAGGACTATTCAACTTTGACAGTCTCCTCTTCTAATTTTTATTTTCTAAAAGAGGCCTCAAAAATCTTTCCATGTGCTCACTAACACACGTGTACAGACGTACAAATGTGTGTATCAATAGTCCAATCCAAATATTGTGTGTGTGTGTGAGAGAGAGAAAGAGAGAGAGAGAAAGGCATCATCATTCGACAGCCGCTCCTCCACCCAGGAGCAACGGATATTGGATTAGTGTGATAATCTCCCTCCGTTCTTTTCTCACGTTCCATTTTCCTGTGCGTGTGTGTGTGTGTGTACACCTGTCTTCATCAATACTTCCACACAGTTCTGGTCCATCCTCACTTTTCCTGCTGGACACAAATGATGGAGGAGGAGGAGGAGGAGGAGGCCAGGACCTCCTACAACTTCAATTTGCATCTTATGCACACAAATAACAGATTTGAAACTTCCAAGCTTCCAAAGTAAAGGTGCCTCTTTTTTGTTGTTGACACATGTATGTACTCACCATCTAAAAATGTGTACATTGTAACATTAGGATCGTGCTAATTCTATGTAACAATAGGATTGTTCAAGCATTTTGTAGAATTATTTTAAAATATAAATACAACAGTATCACATCAGCTGCTTCTTTTTCCTGTTTTCACCCCAGGTAGAGAGAATTGTCACAGTTCTGTTTATTATTGTGTATAATCACGTTTGAAGGGAAAGGGACAGGATACAGAGATCTGGATTGTGAGTGAGAGAAAGACAGAGACAAAGGGGGAGAAAAGAGAGAGTGAGGGAACAGAGCACCGGCTCGGCGACCTCGAACACAGACAAAGACACCTCTGTCCCATGGTTCAATGACGTCCGGGACACCGCAACTTCCTGTGTCCTGTGTCTGGTGGGACGACCAAAGAGCACAGCAAGCTAGCCGTTTACACAGACTGCATTCACACACACCGTAGACATGAACACTCAGTGGGATGGGAGACAACAGTGCTCATTCTCTCCAGCCTGCAACATCTGTGCACACGTTTTAGTTTGTAGTAAAGTTTGAAATTAAATGTTATCTGTTCATCAGTTCATCAGAAACTATCTGCTACTGTTTGTTAACTCTTTCAGTGCCAATAACATCTAAAGACATTTTTATAACCCCAAATATTCACTGCCAACCCTGACATTGAAATCTGCCTCTCTTGAACGGCCATTAACTCCAGAACAGAAAATGGTAGAAACACACTTTTTTTTACCTGATGAAAGACGAGACTTTGATCTTTAGTTTGATATGCTCAGTGTTTGTTTAGTCATTGAAAATCATATTCTGTGGGGATTGGAACATTTGGCACCATAGGCACTCAGCATATAGCTGAGCTGAAAATGGCTGGCACTGAAAGAGTTAAAATACTTTGCTTAGTATTATGTGATCTTTCTTCACGGTTGTAATTGAATGCTCTCATTCATATGATCTTTTATTGCTTTTAAACCGATAAAACCTAGCTCTTGGTTTTCTCTCACACAAATGTGCTGCCACAGAACGTTACAAATATGATGACATCCAAGGGAAAACCGGTAGTACAGGCATTTAATTAAATGTACTCGAGCTTTATCTTAGATCGCCTTTCATTTACAGCACGTATAAATAATCTGGCCACTAAACATAGGGTGAAGCTTCGGTTCTTTTTTAGAAATACAACCTGCTTCTCTCTCTAGGTCAGAGAAAAATTTGTGGCAGCGACCTTCTTGCCCATTCTTGACTACGGGGATCTTTGGACACTGTTTTTCATTCAGCACGGATATTTGTCACGAGCTGCAGTCATCTCATCCACAACTGTGATTGGTTTATGGAATCAAACTTGCCTTCTCTGCGTGCTTACAGATTTGTGTATTGGCTGACCCTAGTTTTTAAGGTTCTTTTAGACTCGATTTTCTCTTATTTGTGCCCTTTATTGCAGAAAACAAGCAGCTGCTCTACCTTGCTTTCTTGCAGTGCCCTTTTTTTCTGTTCCCTGGGAAAGTACTGAATTTGGTTAAAGAGCATTCGGCTTTTCTGCCCCCCTGCATGGAACTCCACAGACTGAACTGTAACTCGTTGAAGTTATTCCACTTGGAGTCTTCCATTCTATCCTGAGAGCCTGTGTTTTAAATCTTAAATTGTTGTTGTGTTAATGCTCCAACAGTTCTTATTGAGAACACTACTGCGCCTCCAATAGTGTGTGTTTTCATCTGTACTGTTATTTCTATGCAATTGTTCTTATAACATGTGCTGCTGACCTCTTAGCCGGGTTACGCTTGTGAAAGAGATTCTGATATCAATGGGTATCATCTGGTTGTAGAAAGATTAATTTGAAAATAAATAAATATTTAAAATTATTTTTGTTTTAAATAAAGCCTGAAAAGCAGCATCATAAAAATAAATGCAAAACAAGAGAAAAAAAAATGTTTATTTATTTTTTTAAAGAAAAAGGGAGAGAATCTTTTGTCTGGTCTCTCTTTTCTATGGCTGCAGAATAGAGCTCAGGAGCTTGGGTTAGTGGTATAAGTTCATGGTATTTATTATTACATAATTGTTCAGAAACTTCAATGGCTGTCTTTTGGTGACAGGAAGGGGAGGAAGCCTTCTAAAATCAACAAACCCTTCCTTTAAGTTGTTTTTGTTTTTAACGATGCTTCAAAGGAATCAACTTATATTTAGAAACCAATTTTCAGTCAACGAAGCTTTGGTATATGTATGGCCTTAAGAATTAATAGTAAATACAGAAATATAAATTAAATAGTGGCGGCTAAAAGTGCAGTTTATTTCAATTTAAATACTTTCTAACTTAAAACTCACTTGAAGTCTATGTTTAAGCTGATTTATTCAACATATTCAATATTTATTCAAAAGTATGTGTGTGAAGAAGATTTGTGGGGGTTCAGCCTCCACTGTAGTGCTACTACTCACTGCATGTGTGCGTGTTTTCATGTGAGCTCTTCTGTGTTTGTGTGAGTACATCTTGATCACAACTGTGTGTCTGTGTGAGTGAGTTAAAATTACTAAACAGACACTGTTACAGCACAGGCACAATTCCTGTTCACGTAAAAATAATTCTAGAATCTGGATCCAGATCCGGATCAACGCCATTCTCGGGGAGGACCGAGCCATGGACAGAACCTTACTTGTGTAAAAATTTCAAGTCGATTGGGTTACTTGTTTTTGAGTTATGCGCGTGGACAGACAGACAAACAAACAAACAGACAGACAGACAGACAAACGGACCCAATTGCAATACCCTCGCCTCCCTTTCGGCGAGGGTAACTAGGGAATACAGGAGAACACATAGAACGGGAGAGCCTGAAAGTACTGAGGAAGCAGAGAGGATGTTCCGGCAGAGAACTGTCCAGAGAGGCAGGAGCTTATCAGGTGAGATGTGTAACAGGTGCGTCTCGTTCAGTTCAACAATCCTCCGCAGCCGTGCAGGGGCAGAAATCAACCTGCAGCAACAGTCACCATAGCAACCCTCACAAATGGGTTTTAATGTTTAAATGTTTTTTTCTTGACCACATTCTGGATCAGATCCAGAAGACATTTTTCATGATAGTGCATATCGGACCCCTCCATGACAGATTTTTGGTGCAAATGTAGCAGATGCAGAATGTGTCTTATATTTTACAAGATGTGATTTTTCGAAAAAAAACCTCCATTAAAAGTAAATGGAAATTTAGAATTGCAAAAGCAGCCGCAATACGGGTCCGATCCAGATTAAATTCTGTGGTAAGATAGAGGTTCCCACCCTAAATTGTGTCAATTTCCATAAATATTGGTCAATACTCAACTGAGATATTGAGGAACACATTTTGAAGCTCCATTGACTGCAATGTTACCGAAAATTTCAAAGCGATCAAGAATCCAGGATCTCTTCTGGATCGCCACTAAAAATGTAATCATCTGTTCCTGGTAAGATTTCCCTGCAAATTTTATAAAGATCTGTCCAGAATCTTTTGAGTTATCTTGCTAACAGACAGAAAAACAAGCCAAAGTAGGCAAAAACATAACCCCCTTGGCAGAGGTAAAAATCAAGGCACAGCAACGTATAAGAAATACCAAAAACTACTCAATAATCTGTATCTAAGATTAAGTACAACTGGCATTTTAAGGGACTGAAAACAGAGCAGAGCCTAAATAGTGAGACAGCTGATGAGACGAGCAGCAGGCGTCCACGTTGACAAAGTTAGTGAGTGGACGAAAGCTGTGGCTTACCCAGGGGTCGTGACTTTTCCATTTATCTGTTCTGCAGCAGTGTTCCCCCTCCTCCTCCTCCTCTAAAAAAGAAATCATCCAAATCTGTAAAAAAAAAAAATCCTACATATTTGCGCCCTCCTGCTTCCAATTAGACAGGCAAACAGCAAAAGCATTTCCTCATTGTTGGAGCTAATGTTCTACATCTACATCAGAGTACAAATGTGGCATGATTTTAGCCACTTTACCAAATTGTCCCACAATTTTATAGTAGCAAAAAGTTTCAGCAATAGACTGTCACTTTTAGATTTACATGAGGATATTAAAACCGCTCTCATGTATGCTAACACCACAGAGCGACGATACGGAGCCTCAAAGGTCAAACATGCTTAAAGGTCACTGACACCTGGTCGCTTGTTGCTCGTGCAATAAACGGTCATCATTTGTAGTTTTATGGAGCCATTTCTTCAACTCTTAGAATGGAGAATAAATTGAAATAAGATGATTACTCAACTGTAAGAAAGAAGAACCTGATATTCCAAGATAAGTATTCCTCTTTTCTGTTACCTTAATCATCTGTGGCGCCGTAAGTTTCATTGATTTGACCCTTGTGCGTGAAATATTTGTGGAATTGCTGGTTATCTCGTGCGATTCCTCACTAGCCTCTTCCTGTAACAGAAGTCGCCCTCCCTCGTTCACCAGTGATACCCTCAGGACACCGAGTCCAAGCCCACTGGCCCCTCAGAGTGTCAGCTTGTAATACTGGTGCTTAATGAGGCAAGAAATAGCAGCGGTTACCAATTTGGTCTGAGTACTCTTACAGTGTGTGCGTGCGCGCGCTTGCATCGCAGCTGTGTACAAATGAAGGCCTTTGTGTGTTAATGTGATTGTGTTTATTTGCTGGTTGTGTGTTGGATACAGGAAGCCTTGGGGCCCAGACTGAGGTGAGAGAGAGAGAGAAACCGTCTCTGATGTCCCATTGTCCCTAACTGGAGCCAGCGCATTGTGCAAGACGCGCACACACACATGCACAAATGGCAACACTTTATTTGAAACACATAGCTGTCATTTATAGTGGACTAATGATCCGCTCAGGCTCTGAGCTGATTCATCCCGTATGTCAGTCCCACCAACATTTTCATGTTGCATCTTTCTCTTAATGACATAGAAGTAGTTCGACAGGCGGCAAATAAAGGAAAACCTCCGTTCAGTCGAATACAAATCAATGATCAGAGCGACTGTATTTATAGGAAGCTGTAGTTTCAGATACGTTCCTGCTTGGATGGCTGTTCTTTTTTCCTTTCTACACTAACTAATTAAAAAACAAAGATTTCTCTAGGAGAATATTGTCAATTATGCTTCTTTGTAGCAACGTTCATACAACCTGAAGAATGATAACTGGCAAGATATTCTGGTTGTTTTTAGTACTCATCACGACAATGATAAAAATGTCTAAAAGGTTAATTTGCTGACAATATTTGGTTAGAGAAAAACACAACATGTTTATTTAATGACAAGTAACAGAGACCCTGTGTCACGGACCAAGGCAGGTAAGAACCCAAATGCACAACAGTAGAAGGGGAATCCATCAACTGAGCTTTATTGTTCTTCAGCAGGTAGTCAGTCTGGAGTAGCAGACAAACCAGGGAACAGGCAATGAGGCCATTCCAAATATCAGGCAGAGGTCAAGGCAACTCCTTCTCACTTGTATGTGGTACAAAAACTTCACACTTATCACAGCCACTGAACCTCCTCAAAGATGTGACTTATGTATCCCTCAAGACAAAATAGACACAACAAATGTGCATTTTTTGCGGTCACAGTTGCACACTAGCATCTCTCTGGTTTCTTCCGTTCAATTATTGGTCGTCTTCTCACATTGGTTTACCACATCTGCAGTTTTAAAACATCTAAACAAGCTTACGTTATGGAAATTGTAGAAAGAAAAGCCAAAAACTACTGGGTTTTGTTTATGTGAACCCACCATTAGTGTTTAAATTCACTAAAATAACGTGTTTAAAAGGTATAACAGTGTGCAACAACTTCCACCAGGTGGATTTAAATCAAACAATACTTTTAATAATTTCCTTTTTAAACGACAAATATTTTTTTCAAACCTAACAAAAACCATTTGTCTTTATTAGATCCATAAATGCATAGAAAATGAGTAGCGTAAGAACGCTTGTTTTACAAAAAAAAACGATCTTTGCTTGTTTTGCAACACACAGTTGTTAAAAAAACTCGTCCTCTTCCTGTGTTTTTTGCCTTCTGAGGTTTTGCTGCAGTTTCCTTAAGTCATTTGACAGCTTCACCACATCCAGTTTGGTTGCTGGCTCGTGTCTTGCCTGGGAGCGCCGGCCGAGCTTTTTCTGTAGCCTTATTTTACTTCTACCCCCCCCCCCCCCCCCCTGCTACAGCTCCAATGTGTGGTTTAGTCTTTGAGGGCCTCCAAAACGCATGGCTGTCTTCCCAGTGGGAATGAAGGGTAGAGCAGGAGCGAGGCAAGGGTAGGGTTGGGGACCAAAGAGAGGGATGAAAAGCATTGGTGCACTGAGAAAACATGACAGAGATCTCAAAGGCCTTCTGTCCTTTTAGGTCTTCCTCGCGTCCTCCATGTCTTCCTTAGTCCAGGAATTAAAACCAGACAGGCAAAAGAGTCTGACTCGAACAAGGAGGAATGTTTCATATATTAATTTGTTCTTAAACTCCACTAACCTAATGCCACGCCTTATAATTAAATGTCGAACCAAAGGAAGTGAATGCTCGCAGCCTGTAGGACTCGTGTTAATTTTTTACACGGCTTATTTTCGGCATGTGAATAACTGAAAAAAGCAGACTGACTAAAAGTGTAACGACGTGAATCAGGACTGAATGAGAGAACGAGAGCGAGGCGGGAGGGAGGGAGGGAGGGGGAAGTCATTTACACCAGGAAGTAATTATGTAATTTCTAAGAGGGGTCCTCTGGGTTACAGTTCAGCCATAAAACCGCTATGATGTCTGGCTTGCAATAAACATTATTTATTCATTAGTTTATTTTTGCTTTCACTGCTACTCCTCCAATTCAAAAGCTAATGAAACAAACAAGAGTCCTTCATGTGTTTCTTTTCTGCCATATGGATTTATACATTGAACTGTATTCGCTCACACTGCATGGTTTCTGAAACGACGCTCATGCACACGGATCAACATGCATGACTGGCAATCCTGTCGTATGCATGCCAAGGCAGTTGTCGCCATGGTAACCTTTCAAAATCAACGTTATAAAGCAAGATCACGGTGGAAGTTCTTTTGAATGCTTCTGCTGAGTGCATCCCATTAAAAGTCAGTCTTCCACATTTACTTACTTTATTGGTTCTTCAGTCTCAGGAGAGGCATCAACCAAATCCCACTTTCTGATATCCAGGGGAATATTTGTGTTGCTGCCGCTCAGGGGATGTCAGGGAAGTCTCCGTGTAAAGTCCGACCCTCAGACAAAATTTAATTACTTCACATACTGTAATAATTAGGGATTTCCCGATCCGATCACGGGATTTATAGGAGTATTGGATCGGGACTCAGTTCAAAAGGTTGCCTCTCCTGATTGAAATTGTGTCATTGAATTCAGATCAATGTCTGAAATGAATGACATCTAAATGTGAAGAATACTGCAACGCCACTGGTTAAAGTCCAGAGACCTGGAAGCTTGTGTCCCATCCTAAATGCAACATTCTCCTGAAAGGATATATAAAAGCTCCAACTTAGTGCACGTGTCTATTTGTGATCAGAAAGACGCGATGGTTTGTTCTCCTCAAAGGAAAATGTGGTAGCATACGTGCACAGCACTGGAGGGAAACGTCCACGTGCAAGGAAATGTGTGTGCGTGTGTGTGTATTCACATGTGCATGCACAGCAGATAGCCTCAGTGTTTATTTAGTTTGAGGTGACAGCAGGAAGGAAGGCAGGTTAACGAGCTGCCGGCTCCAGGCACATGGCAGTTATGCAAGCCCAGCCAACTCTTCTTTCTCACAGACACTCACACACACACACACGCACAGATAATGGACTCACCTGGGCAAGTAAACAGGCAGTACACTCACAGTCACTTAGTTACTTTTACTGAATGGGATTTTGCACAATACCTGAATCATAAAAGTGCATGAATGGTCTCTATTGAGAATAGAGTGACTGGAGGCAGATAAGTCCCAGTGGTGGATCTAGAATCTTCCGAAATCAGGGGCCATAAAGGGGCCCCCTTTATTCACAACAGAATGCAACTGTAAAATGACAGTAGTAGATCAGTCAAGGAGAACGTTAGAATGAGTCAAGAGGAGGCTGATTCTTATAGAAAGGAGACAAAGATCCGGTTTCAAAACATCTGGAATGTGGCACTGACATCCCAGAGAGAGAGAGAGAGAGAGAGAGCGAGAGAGACCTTCTAAAGCAGAAAACATGATGATAGAGACACTAGGTCTGTGGGAAAAGGGGAATGAGGAGACCTGCCATGACAGAAAGATGAGAACAGATCAAAAGTGGAACAGTTTATCAGCACATACCTTCATGATAATTTTAGACAATGCTCCAGACAAAATGTAGAAGAGCAGAGAATTCCTTGGATATTCTTCTGATATAAAACTAGCTGATGACATTATTTAAGCATCTAATCAAATGTCATTTTTCCAGTTAAGAAAACACTGAGCAGTGAAAGGAAATGTACTAACTTGTGTGTATTGTGACAACATTAACGTTCCATATTTAAGCATAACCTGCTATACTGGCAGCTACGAAGCCCAGTCCTGTACTCTGAAATGACATTAATATGACTGCTGCTGTAGCACTTGCCAGCTGGTAGTCGTTCGCTCATGCATGCTCACATGTATACTGTACATACTGAACTGCACACGTGCGCATGCTCACTAACATGTCTACCAGGTGCTGCATCTGCTTCTTCGTGCTGGGAAATGGTTGAAACATCCAACAACTGATTTATATACCTGAAGAAAAGAGATGGAAAATCTATCAATCTATCTATAATATCTACACACATAAATGCATGCATTCATCCACTCGTGTGTGTGTGTGTGTGGTGATGAGCATGCACATGGCAGTGATGGTCAGCCAAGCAGCGAAGACCCCCCACGTCACCCATTAACACACACTCACCTTTGACCTCTTGCCCAAACTGCACCGAATGGCTCTCTAATGGAGGCCAGACTTTGAGCGTGTACGTTTGTATTCCACGTGCACTCAGTCTCGGTTGCATCTATTTTTCTGCATGACCAGAACAGACAGAGAAAGAAACAGAAAGGAAAGAGACTCGGACAGGGGAGACAGCAATGTTTGTGTGTACAAAGAAAAAAATAACTCCAGAAAGTGGAGGAAGTTTACGCAGTCGGAGCTCTAGGAGCTGCTCTATTTATGAAGGCAGCAAACACTCGCTGCATGTGTGCGTGCACATGTGCGTGTTTTCATGTGAGCTTTTCTGTGTTTGTGCGAGTACATCTTGATCACAACTGCGTGTCTGTGTGAGTGAGTTAAAATTAATAAACAGACACAATTGAAGGCTTCCTGTTATTTGGTGGTGAGGCCAGAGGAAGTTATTTTGTGGTACACTGATAATTTTGGTCAGAACACTGGGCTATAAATACTGTCAGCACTACGCACTCTATCCCTCCATCCTCCCCAAAATGAAAAACTGGTGTGCTGCAGGAAAACAAGGGCAAGATAAGCATGTGGGGAGTTGTTTTTTAGATTTTTACAACGTCCTTCTTCTTTGGCGTCAGGTTCATTGTGAAGAACAGTGGAATCATATGCCCCCCCCCCAAAAAAGCCCCCCATGAAACACCTAAGCAAAGAAAGCGTCAGCATGTATATGACACTGTATCTGAATTCGCTTACTTCAAGTTATTCTCAACTAGTATTATGTTTACACAACATCAATAACAGTACTTAATTTACCCTGTGAGCAAGTATTTCCTGTATAGCTGAGGCCTGATGAAGCTATTTCTTTCATGCCATAGACTTTCATTGTTGTCCATAAACAATTAAAACAACAAGGGAAGGCAAAAGCTTTATCCTGAATGAGAAAGACCAACGATAGCGCTGGGTAACATTCGTTCTGTCATTAGCATGAATACAGTGTACATTATTATGTACACTGTAAAGCATCTTTGAGTTTTCAGAAAAGCGCTATATAAATAAAATGTATTATTATTATATGGCCACCGTCCTGCATTTTTGTGCACACTCTTAACACTCTTAAATTCATGAAATGACTTGTAGCAGAAAATCTCCTACAAATAAACATGTTTATTGTGAAATTTTCTTAGAAATACTGTTTGTATTACCACTACTACTACTACTGTACTTTCTGCTTGTTCCCTGAGGGGTTTTTCTTGTAATCATTTCCATGTTTAGTCGGAATAAATTTGCCTGGAGATCAACGACCATCACAGACATAATCGAGAATGATTTGCTCACAGTATGAGTGACATAAACATAGAAAGTACCTCCCTTACCCTTGAGGTGAAAACAACTAAAAACAAATGTTGATAAATAAGTGGGCACAGAACTGTAAGTGGCTGTCAAATGCTCTCATTTCTGAGGGTTTTACTGTAGTGAGGACTTTAGCTCTGCACCTGTGGTTAAATATTGGAGTATGTTCACAAATATGCACACTAGCATAAAGTTAAGTACACGTACACACATGGGGACATGGGCTGCTACCCATACGCAGACTTGCACTAATACAGCACACCAACACGCATGTGGTCACTGCATGAGGTATGCCAGGAAATTCTTTAAAGGGCATGTTAATATTCCAGATGCTTTTGGATATAAACAAGCCTCCAAATTGGACAGCGGAAATTCTATTTGAACGCAACTCTGCGTGGCGATGCAGAGATGTTTATCCCTCCCTGCCTATCTCTGCAGCCGGATGGCTGAGTGGCCGCTTCATGTTTACCTTTGATAAGGTCTTTCTGTTTGACTACAAGTTAAACTGCAGTCAACAGAGAGGCCACATTGGGGAACGTGGTTTTTATAAAAACCTAATTGTTGCTTTTTAGTTCGTTTCCGGCTGTTGTGTTGCAAGATGGGCATGGAGTTTGCTGCACTGGATCGTTGCACAATAAATTCTAGAAAGGTTTTACTTGAACCTTAAACTTTTACATGTTACCAATTGGTATACTTATGCAGCACAAATCACAGAGATACAGATTTAATGTCCTCGAGGCATGTTTGAAGTCTAACTAAATGGTTGGCTTTGGCTGGCGCTTTGTGTTAGCCTAGCTACACTGTCAAAGAGAAACTCGGATTGCTTTGGTTCTCTTCTAATAGCAATGAGTAATATGCTGCTCCTGCACTGCGGAGGGCCGTCCTATACGTTTCGAGGCAATTTTGCCAGGTTAAACAAGACTGCTCCAATTTAGACAGTGGATGCATTAATGAGTAAGTGCATGTGATGTGACTAGGTGAGCAGGTGGATCCCAAGATGTAGACATAGGGAACAGAAAGCTTTACGTAGGCCAAAATCACTGCAAACATGCAGGAACCATAAAGAACGGACTGGAGTTCGAAATAAAAAAGAAGGGCTAAAAAACTCTGTACACAAAAATTCTAGTCATAAACATTAACAACACCAGTCGCTTGGCTGGGCGTGTACAAAAGCGTACTCTGACGAGGGTTGTTTGTCAGGCACCGGTATAAGTAGTAGCGGTGATTAGTGGAAATGAGAATCAGGTGTCTTGTATAGGAGATCAGCCAGCCCGCCCTCAGCTGTGTACACTGCCAGGAAGGACAAAGACAGAAAATAAGACAATGTATTAAATTAACAATGGCAACACATATAATCACGGCAGTACAACCTTACTTTCCAGTGAGTTATTAGTACAGATATTTGATTTGTACTTGCACTGTATTTTTGATTTGTATATTTTGTTATGTACAGATAAAAATCATCCATCCAAATGCTTAAATAAATGATGAAACAAATTGCTGGATACCTCATATTTAAACATTAGATGTACAAAGTCTGAAACAAGAATAACACCACTGCGAGTTTTTCAATGGTCTTAATTTGTTCAGTATATTCTAGCTCAAGGGAATCAGGCCAAACTCAAAGGCTACTACTTTGAGGTTTATGAATGTAATGATCAGCTTTATTTTTTACCATTCTGTAAAATCAAAGCTCATCATGCGGTGTTGAGGTGTTTAATACTCGGGTTTTTGACATCCATTCACAAAATCTCTGGAGTTGTTACTGATAGGTACTCACAGTACAATAGCAGTATCCTTCCTCTCAATCAACACTGGACTGTCTCGGGACTTTATCCTGAGGCAACATCGGAACTCTGTGTTTACCCATCCCATAATAAGGCTCATTCAGCTGAGGACATCTTGATTAGGTCTGCTGAACGTCTGGTTCTCATTTAGCATGGAGGATGGGGCAGAGAGAAAGGGAGCGGGGGGGGGGGGTTAGTAAGGGAGATGGGGACAGAACGAGAGAGGTGAGTGAAATGGGAGCGGTTATTTCCTGGGAAACAGAAAATAATAAAGGTGATATGATTGTTTGTTGGGAATTGTGATGACCTTCAACTCAAGAATTTGTGTTCATACATAAGTAAGTCCCTATTTTTCCCCCGTGGACAGGTAAAACCGATTTGGGGCGCGATTATTTATAGAATGCATACTGATTTTTTTGCTGATTAGCTCATTTGCAAGTTCACCATTTCCATATGCCAGGATAATGAAGCAAACTAATGCCAATAACTCTCTGTCCTTGGGGAATGCAAATAGACATTGCAACAAGCAAGATTAAATCTGGTGTGATTGGGTTCTTTTTCAGACATTGTCGAATGATCTGCATTTCACCACCTGCTAGTATATCACTATCTAAACAATTTAACAAATGACAGTTGCAGAAAATTTCAGTTAACTTTGCTCCGGTACAAATGTTCAATGTTTTGCTTGCTTGTAAAATCGATTCAATATTGGGAGTATGTAAAAAAAGAAAAAAAAGGCCTGTGCACCCAGCCCATTCACATTGCACGTCGTCATCAAATACTGCTGTTGTTTTTCATGGGCACGTCATATTAAACAAATGTGACAAACTGGCCTTTAGCATCTGTGTAAAACATGAGAATCCGGAACTTTAGCATCTGTTTGTGAAGTGTAAAGCTTTCCTGACTCGAAACACATGCACAAGTTTAGGCAAAAAAAGTATTTGGTTAGGTTTGAGAGAAAAATCAACGATGTTCAGTTGCAAATGCAACAAACTCCAAACTCCTCGGTGATGTGTGCGTAAACAAGCAATCCAATCTTTCACCTCTCTTCAGACTTTCGCTTTCCAAATGTATTCATTTTATCCAGTCACTCTTATTGCTTCACATTGTTGCATATGTTATAACATTTGTGATGCATCAGATTCCACAGCTCCATGTCAAAACAGCCATATTTGGCCTCCCGGAAATTAGGTCGGCCAATAAGAAAGTAAGAATGCAGGACACTTGAATATGATGTTTTCCAGAAACTTGTTTGATTGCTTCATAGCACAAAAAAAGGAAGGAACATTCCTCATACCTAGGAGTAGTTTTATAATATTCTTATCTCACAGGAAATGTGTTTTATTCACTTTTAGCCTGAGGCTTAGATGACAAGATTGATAGCATATTCATATCTGTCTATAAAATATGAGACTAGTAGAAATTGTTCCACAAGAAAACAGTTAACCTGATTCTGTCAAGTACAAGTAAATGCTTATTTTAAAAAAAACATTTGAAGAATGTAATTCTTCAAGTCAGAATTCTAGAATTGTAAAATGATCAACATAAAACTTTAGTAAACTTACCAGAGGTCTATGTCTCGGTGAAGTGCTGATGATGTTGCATTCAGGAAGTTCCTGCACTGAGCAATAAACCTAGGCAGCCATTCACTATCAAAGGCCATTCTATAGTACGTATGTATTTCATTAGGATTGGCTGCGTTTATGATGACGGGTTCCGGTTCAGTTAGATGACGAGGATGAGGTTTGTGGTAAATGGACAGATTAGGGTCAAGTCAAGTCAATTTATTTTTACTGCACCAAATTGCACACAAAAAAAGGAAATTCCAAGCACAGCAACAGGCCTGGAACATAGTCTATGTTTCTGTGAGGAAAGACCCAACATTTCACCTCAAGAACAAGGACCAAAAGTGCAGAGAAAATCCCTCCTTATAACAGGCAGAAACCTTAGTTCAGACCCCAACTCTTGCTGGGTGGTCTTCTGCCTTAATGGTTGAGAGCATCAAACAGAGAGCAAGAGAGAGAGATTGGCAAGAGATGAGGGAGGGAGTATCAGAGACATAGTCAGAGACACAGTCGTGCGCAGTAACAACCAGAGTAATGTCTGTGTAGGTTCTCAGTAATGCAGGTTGAGGTAAATCAAGAAGAGCAACAAACAAAAAGAAGTAAAGGTCAGCTACTTAAGCAGTCCTTAACATTCATAAGGGAGTCCAAGTCCCGTCCACCCTCCCGTACTGTAAGCTGTTTTGTTCAGCTGCACCCAGGTGTGGCTGGTTGTTGTGGATTTTGGGGACAGAGGTCAGCACTGCATTGTATGTTGCTGATAGATGGTTTCTTAATCATCTTCCTCTCTTCAGAGATAGTTTTTTTTTTCCCAGTTTGACAAAAATGGCTTCTCTATGTCCTCTCCCAAACCATCCGACTTTCCTGGCTAATACCTGGACATTACTGTCCTCAAAAGGGGTGTCCTGTGTCTTTCAGGTGCGGGTGGACTGCTGAGTTGTCTCTCCTGTGTTGAGCCATGCGCTTGTGGCGTGGTTGTTTGGTCTCCCCAATGTGTGGAGGTTTGCAATTGTTGAATACACTTCGCAAAGTAAGTCAAACATTTTGCTGCTGTTCCTGTAGCAGAAAGTCAGACAGACAAAAATGGATAAGACTCTTTTCGTGAATGCCAAAGAACCTCCATGAATCTCAATGGAGGTCCAGTCTGGTGGTATCAGCTTTGCTTAAAAAGAAACCACAACAAGAAGGATGGGTGAGGCTGATGTCATGAGTAACAGTGATACAATACACTGGCAAAGAATGATAGTGAATGCCCCAATAATAAAGCTGTCCTCGCTTCTTTGGAAAGTCTCATAGAACGGTCACAGGCATATTCATTTTGCCAGTTTGCAGCAATGGCGGCATTTTTAAAAAGGCAAAAGTAAAACCCACTCTCAAATATTTGTATATAGGGCTGCATTCTTATTTTCGTTTCCATTTTTCTGAATTATTTAGCTTTAAGGCAATGTCTGCATAATTTGCTGGCCCTAAGAAGCACAAAAATATGTTACCAAAAAAAAAAAAGAAATGCAGAAGCTGCTTCAAATCTCTTGTCTTGTGGTTCAGTAGATGGATGGTAATTAGCATTCAGGTATCAGATAATGTCGGAAAAGAATTCTGTTTTGGTACATCACTGGCATTCTGAGAATGCATGGCGCCCTCACAGGACAAGGTCATCAGTGTGTTAACGCGAACAAAATGAATGCTGTGGCAATCCTGTATGACTTCAAATTAATAGAGCGTCAGAAGAGAACAGACACACCTGATATACATGCTACATATTCACACACAGTGTTTATTATGTGACCATGTAGCCAAATATGCAACAGGCCCTCACACAAACAGAGCATGTTTATGCGACAGTGTAGAGTTCATGTAACAGATAAGGGATCGTAGCGTCAACAGTACTGTAGATAGTCTGCTGATAGAGTGTTCCTGAGCTTCCGCTGCCCTGTGTTTACTGAATGATAAAGTGGAACTGTGTGTGTGTGTGCGTGTGTGTGTGTGTGTGAGAACACTGATTTGTTTTCCATTGTGCAACAAACAGGTCACATTTTCTATGCTTGTGTGTAAAGTATATTAACTTAGAATGGGAACAAATCAACACTTATATCAATTATATATTTTGTCGACAGAACATTATTCTGTTTCAACATTTTGATGAAAGAACACAAACGTGTACAACCCGGCAGGTTTCTTCCCCCCCCCTGAGATTTGTCCCAACACATAGTCCAACTACAGTACTGAAAGATATATAAAATATAAATTATAACAAAAGGGACCAAGGCAAACTAGACAGGTGAGGCTTAAAATAAAACTTTATTGATTGCTTATGGAACATTTTTCAAAACTTTCTTAAAATGAGTGTAAAGTTTCACTCTTCAATTCAATAATTTCATTTATAGAATTTTGAAAGAAGCCATTCTGCATGATTTCAGTAAATATGTTTGGATGCCAATACTTCCACTTTTACTATTACTTTTGTGATTTTAACACTGTGATAATAGTACTTTTACTGAAGTAAAATATGAGAGTACTTGTTCAACCCTTGATATAAGGTTGGGTGGGGGATTTTATATCTTTTATTACTGTAGTGAACTAAGTGTTCTATTGCTGCAGCACTCGTTACATATTATATCTAAGTTGTGAGTGCATTTTTTACGGTCATTCATATATTTTTATATCAGTGTGTTTTACTGCAGTTTTATTTGGCATGGGACAGTTCATACTTTCATAGACCAGACATGCAGGATTGCAGCACAGTGGTGGTTGATGGTCACAGTAATTATCATTTTCTGTTATTTTGTGTATTTTAAGAAGAAAAGTCATTTTTAACTAAACTGCTTTTAATTTCAAACAGTATTTTGGAGCAAAATGTAACATAAAACATATCGGTGGTAGCAAGATAACTTAATTCAGACCTATAGTAGGCTTCATTCTTCAGGGGGAGAGGCAGACAGGCAGTTGTACTTTCCCCTCGACAGGCTCGAGTTGACCACAGAGCAGAAGAGTCGTGCATTCGTGGAGGAAATTGGGAATGTGAAACATGCCAGATTAGAGAAGCAATTTTGAAGGCCTGCAGACAAGCTCAGTGGCTTCAACCATGAAAAAAAAAAAAAACATGCACTCAGACATGCATGCATACACACAAATATGAAGTGCACGGACACACTGCAAAAATCCATTCAGACTTCGAACCACCTGCTGCATTCCACAGCCAATAAATCAGCTACTTAAGGAGCCAGCTTTTAATCTGCCAGTCAGTCAAAGAGCCAGGAAGCAAGATAACCACCTTTACCATTTGTTAATCAGTGAGACAGTTGACCATTTAGTCAGTTAGTGGGATTTACTTCTTACATTCATTTTACATCAAGAGCCACCACAGCGGCACGAGAACCGTGTGGGATTTTCACTCTAATTAGCATTAAGATAGGGACAAAATGGAAAACCCTCATGCAGCAAAAACAGATTCTGTGAGACAATAGCGTAGATGTTAGTAATACAACAGATGTGAGTTAAGCATTGGTCAGCCTGTCAGGTGGCCAGGCAGCCGCCCGCCCACACACACACACACACACACACAGCCAGCCAGAACAGAACAAGAGCAGAGGAAGCAGTTATTATGGAGGAAGCCAGGCCGACTTAAAACCATAATATGCCCCTCAGAGAGAGGCAGTTGGAGGCAACGCAGCTGAATGAAGCGGTTCAAAGCAGGAAAGTGATCGGCCGTCACCGCCACCAGGCTGCATGTTGTTGGAAGTGAGGAGGTTACAGGGTGAGGCAGGGGTTAAAGTGAAGGAGGGATGAAGACAGATGTCAGAGGTGGTTTTAAAGGACGTGTCATTGCAGATATAGATTATTTGTTGATGTGCTGTTTTATTTTTCATTAAGATTTGTGGTATATTGAGCTCGCATTGAAAAATGTATGGAAAAGTACCCTACAAAGTAAACTTCAAGAGACAGTTTTGCCCAAGTTGGTGGTTAATTATGGTGAAGGAAGAAAGGGAGGGCTTTGAGGAAAGGAATATTCATCCATCCATCCATCCATCCATCCATTTTCTTGTCGATGAAACAACCTCAACCATCTCGGCTGCAGCCGCTTTATCTGCCTTATGGTTCATGGGTTACCCTCACCCAGCTGAGTACAGGCGAGAGACGGGGTACACCCCAGATTTGTCGCCAGTGCATCACGGGACCACACAGAGACGGACGAGCACACATGCGTGCTACGGACAATTTGGTGTGATCAACTCACCTAAATTGCATGTTTTTGGAGACGGGTGGAAACCGGAGAACCCGGAGAGAACCCACACGGACATGGCGAAGAACATACAAACTCCGCACGGGCGGCAGCGCTAACCGCTGCACCACTGTGCCGCCCCCACCTTGGAAGAAAAACTGTGAGGGAGCAGGAACAAATAATTTTCTGGACCAATTTCAAAATAAAAGCCTCAGTTGGTAAGGTTCAGACATCTTCTATGCTCTGTTTGTGCATGCATTAATCTGCCATACCTCTTTAATATTTCTTTTAAGAAGTGGCTTGGCATTATTTCTGAACGCATAAACATTATATTATCTCATTGGGCAAGTCTGGATGATGCCGCAGCGACCAACACGAAAGCTTGCTCCACCTCCCAGAATCCCTCGGCCTATTTCGTTGATTTACTCTGTGCCACCTTCCCTTCATTATTTTTCCATTTTCCATCTCTCACTCTTACCTTCCTCATTTGTCTTCCCCTCGCTTCCTGTTTTCTCCCTTACCCCTCCCTTGCACCGGTCGCCCACACCTCCTCACTGTTCTCCCCAGCACCTGTGCCCCTGCGGAGGGGGAGTTCCGGAGAAGAGGAAACCCCCGGGGCAGCCAGGCAACTCACAGATGGTTAGAAAATTACACCTTCATTACCTCTCTTCTCCTCTTCCTCTCTTTCTCTGGATAATGCTTCACAATGACTCGCTGTTCCTGTGAAACCTCACATCTATCCGCAGCTGACAAGTCTGCTCAGAAAATAGCTCCCATTCAACACTGCTGCTATTTTGTTCTTTGCAATATACTCTTTTTGTGTACAAGGTATGGTAATATGTGTAGTTTCCAGCTATAATCACTATAATATAAGCATATCTTTGTTGTCTATCATTTCTCTGAAACTCTCATTGGAGTGGAAAAGAAGAAGCCATAATAGTGTTGCAATTGAGCTAACACAAGTGATTAATCTTTAAGAAAGGTAAAATGTAAAAAAAATAAATGAGTTTCATATCTACGTTTGTGCGCTGCACTGCAACAACCACAAGGATTCCTTGGACCTGGGCTTTGGGCTGCCCGGGAACAGTGGGAACAGAAATCACATTTTGTCCAGCGTTCAAGAGAGGGAAGTGTTGGAGAATCTTTCATGAATAAATCAGCAGCAGCTTTTCTTTTTTTTTTTGCTTTGCTTTTGGGTTCAGGCTCCTTTTCCAGAGCGATCTTAATGCATTGTCTCTGTTGGACTGGACAAGGAACGCGTCAAAACGAGTGGAGAGGTAAAATAATAAAACTATTTTTATCTACTCATTTAATGAAAAGCTCTGTCCAACTGCACGACAAAAGTTTTCAACTGGCACCACAGTTGGGGTCGAATGGATCGAAGGATCTAAAAAAGCCCCCTCATCAGGGGCTTCGTATTATAAAGTGATGGATGATGATGATATCAAATGGAGAAAACGTAAAACATAGATGAGACAGAGTGACAATTCTGTTGCAGAGAAGTGTGGAGTCGGGCCAGAAGTCCTCCAACGCTGCTGCAGTGGAGAGACAATGAGAGAGGCGAGAGCATGAGTCATACACAGACCCCTCCCTCGCCCCTCTCTGTCTGTTACCCCCCCTCCCCCTCCCTTCATGATGTAGCCAGGTTACGTACATCCTGACTCATTCATTCACAGCCAAGTCTCAAGCCTGCTTGTGCTATATAGATAAAATCGTGCTACTTGAGAAACTATCAAAGTTCTCATTGACGTATTCTGACATACTTTACTGCTCTAGTCCCATTCATAAAAAAAACTGCTGCCTGCTCCTGAGTATACGGAGAGGAAGGAACACACACACACACACACAAACTGTCCATCCTTATGTTGTTGGCTATTATAGCTAAAGGTTTTAGGAACAGTGTAATATCACTGTAATGATTAGTCCCTATTGTGGAGGTGTGTGTGTGTGCGTGCGTGTAGGGGGGTGTGTAGTATCTCCCCAACAAGAGGAATCTTTTGAAAAACTCCTTTGAACGTGTCAATTATTATATACATTTACTTCACAGTTATGCCCCCCCGTCCCCCCCCCCCCCCGTCCCCATCCTCCTCTTCCTCCTCGCACAGTGGACGATCATCCACCTCCATGTGGTTAGCTCATCTTCTTTTCTTCCTCTCTTCTCTCTGGTTAGCTCATTTCATCTCTCGGCAGTCGCTTTGTAGGCAGCTAATTATAGGCCATGCTGTGAAGCGCAGGGCCGGATATGGCAGCATGGTGTGTTTGTGTGTGCGTCTGTGAACTATATATGTGTGTGTGTGTGTGTGTGTGTGTGTGCTTACATGTGTTAAGTGCAGTCATATATTTCCTGTTGGTGTTTGCCTCATCATGCCTTTCTGTCTACTGCCCCGTCACATCCAATCTACAACCAGTTCAACTTTTAGAGCCTCACAGTGGGTATCTCATAAGTATAATAATACTGAAGTAGGTGTGTGTGTGTGTGTGTGTGTGTGTGGACGAGCCACCACCAGGATATCCAATCCCAGCCCCTCCCACACTGTACTGCAGCTCTGACTCATACAAGGTGGAGGAGGCAGAGACAACCAGTGCGCACACACACACACACACACACACACACACACACACACTGGTGCACACATGCATGTTCACCTCATACATATGGACATATGATCTACACAGAGCATGCAGCACTGTGTGTACTTCAGTTCAGAATAGACACGAGTCCAGGATAAGCTGCAGTCAGCCGGTGGTATTAAATGTAGTACGTCGATATTTATAGCTATTTAGATGGGCCCGCGTTGCCTCGCTGGTCAACACTTCAACAGGGGAAAAGAAATAAATCCACATAGGATCACATGTGAAATCAGTTTATGCTCGAAGCCCACCAGGAACAGCTGACATTGTTCATTCTGTGTGAAATGTGCTTTAACAAGCGCTGAATAAACGCGGAGAGCGTTAATGGCAACGACACGACAAAGTTAGCTGCTGAAAGAAAAACAGACGAGGAGTATCGTACTTTTCACTTTGTAGTCACAAAGCCATCAGCAAAACCGCGCAGCGCCAGAAGTCGCATTAATGGTAAGAAATATCCATCATTGTTAGTAACAATGTTATTAAAAGTAATTCAGAGAATTATTGTACTTTAAAAGTGTTATTACATAAAATGCACACATTTACTTGTATTTGGTTTTAAACAGATTTTATGGCTCTCACGGAACTACATTTAAAAATATGTGGTGTTCATGGCGCTCTCAGCCAAAAAGGTTCCCGACCCCTGTATTACAGGAACAAATGTCTTCCTCTGTGTTACTGAGAGTCACGCGATTAGTTCTTTTCATTTTCTATTTTGGGCATTGGTTCATGTCCCCCTGGTGCTCTTCCCCTGCTAAATGCACTGTGTTCCCTAGAGTTAGTGGCTGGCGTGATCTATTATGGGCCATGAGATAAAACAATGAGCTGAAAGATGCTGAAATTCTTTTTATTTTCATTGATATGAGGGATGGGTGAGAGCAGGTGATAATTCTCCGTGGCTTTTCCCACAGCATTCGCCACAATTAATCTCCAATTCATGATGAATTTGTCATTTAAAAGTACCGATTATAACTTCTTTAAGTTCCATTTGATGCACTTTAACTCATTAAGTCATTTTGTTGTCATTCGGTCAGCGTAAGAGGTCAAATATATTTAAGTACAGGCACAAGTATTGTCTGATGATAAAAGCCACATTTTAATATGAAATACCTGCAGTTAAATTTACAAAAAAAAAAAACTGTTGAAGTGGAACCGCACCTTCCAACATGAAGGCAAATCGGAGATCCTGTTCATTTATTATACGCTGAAATTGACTTAAATAATTTCACACTCAACTCACACCAGACAGAAGCAAATATGATGTGGATTTCCCCGTGAATACAACGAGGCTGCATCCTGTAGCTCGCAGCCTCTAAAGATACGATGCAACAGCTTCACACGTTTAAGATGTCTTCTCTATCACCCCTCCTCTCCCTCACAGCTTCCTGTGTCCCACCATCCCCCCACCGCAATAAATGGAGAGAGGCTTGTTCATTCATGCATCCAGTCAGTCTGCTGAGGAAAGAGGGAGGGAGGAGGAGAGATACAATGAGAAGAGAGGAAGAGGAGGAGGAGGAGGTAGGCTCCCTCCCAGTGATGAATGGGCCACCTGTATTACATCACTGATGGGGCTATGGAGGGATGGAAAGCAAAAGAAAACAAACGTAAGGTATGATTAAAAAAAAAAAAAACACTAGACCCCTCCTCATCCTCTTCCTCCTTGTCTCCTCCCTCTCCCCTTCTCTCTCTCCTTTCTCCATCACCTCCTCTTCCTCCCCTCCCCATCCTGTCAGCATGAGTCACAGACAGTCCAGTTCCCTTGATGCACTGCGGAAACGTAATGTGACGTTGCCTCCATCTCTCGCTCTCTCCCTCGCTACACGCGTCTCTCCGTCGCTCCCATTCATCCGTCCCGTCCTCCCGTCATAGCACAGCAAGTCTCCATTCACAAAAAAAAACAAAAAAATACATTAAAAAGGTGAGAGCGATGGATTCACACCAGCAGAACCAACACAGAATGGCTTCCTGCATTTCAGTAGATCACAATTGTACCAGATGATATTGCAGCAGCGGAGAGAAGCCAGACTTTCATGAAAGCAGGGGGGGGGGGGGATCCTGGCAAATTTAACATGTGTCTTTTGGTTGAGTTGTAGGTTTGTGTTACCATGATTTTTCTGTTCAGCTCTAAATGGTTGTTGTAATACAATCCCAACAATCCCAATTATTCTATAACATAGGGGCAGGATTATGATGTAATAATCTACAGTATTTATAAATCGAGTGAGTGGAGTCAGTCCAGGAGTCACAGCCATTCTGACACTTAGTAATACGGGACAGCACAGCAGATTTACACTTTTACTAAAGGGAGCTGTGTGACACCGTTACGTTAGTGTCATTAGGAAATTACAATAAATACAAATTCAAAATAAAAAAATATTACATTCATTATATTTAGAGTAAATGGTGACTTAGAAATCTACATATCAACAGCATTGTCAACTTTAATTATTTGTTGTTGATAATCCGTGAGAGAAAATTCAGATGGAAAGAAAAATCATAGTTCAGGTTTGTGGGATTTAAACATTAGCGAGCATTTGTTGTTTCTCAACTTCCAACAAATTCAATCTCAAATTAAATCACACTTCCCCAGTCTTAATCACATTTACTCTAGTTCGGGGGGTTTGAATTACGTGTAATCTCAAGCTCCGTGAAGCAGATCAGAAGCTTTTCCTTCCTCATAATGGGAATATTTTAAAATGTGAACTATACGATCGATTGCGTTGCTGCACACGACTGACCAAGATGCTAATTTCACTAGAAACTGAACCCCGATAAAGAATTGTGCATCAAATGTAAAGATATATGTAGACAGAGCACAAGGTGTTTGCTATAATACGAATGGCAGCATTTTAGCTGTGATAAGGAGAAAATAAATGCATATTAAGCATAATTAATCAGAATAATCTGATCCCTTTTTATGACGTCACAGTCGAAATGCTGAGACGTCCGTACCTGCATCATCCTGACGGCCTCGGCCGTCAGAAATAGATGCTTCCAGCGACTTAAGAGTCACATTTTATGAATGAATCGGTGACAGTCGTGCTCCCCAGCTGGTTGGCTGAAGACAAGAGCGCTGAAAATCTCAACGTACAGCATGATTCACCACAACAAAGAGGGGGGGGGGAGGGGGGCGGTGATGTCATTGGTGGTGTTGGAGAAGGAGTCATCTGTGAGTCAGAGAGGAAAAAGAAGAGGAGGAGTTGGTGGAGGAAGAAGAGAAGAAAGAGGAAGTGAGGTAGGTAAAAAAAAAAAAAAGGAATAAATTTCATTGGGAGCGGGGGGGGGGGGTACCTGCTGTGTGTGACCCATGGTAACAGACGATGCTGGCCTGTGGATGAGTCATCACCACTTTACCAACCTCAAGCACGCGCACGCACACACACACTCACACACACACAGGCAAACATTAGTCTGCTCACACTATCACCATGACACCGTACATATAAAAGAAAATCGAAAAAAGAAAATCCTGCAACAAACCGTTTATTTCACAGCATACGAAACATTTAGTTCTCAACATAAACACGAGTCAGCTACGGACACGCTCACACGAGCACGTGCACAGAGACGCACACGCGTGCACACTGGTACGGACGTACGCCACAGGAAGTTCAGGAAGAGGAGGGGAGAGTCGGGGATGACTCACACATCAGTGATAGCACCCCCTCCCTCTGCCCCAATCACAAACGCACGGAGGAGGGACGTAACATTTGGATGCAAACCACATCCTCTCCACATCCTGGGGAACCTCCCATCCGAATAGTCCAGACGGGCAGCAGGAGGCTCGGCATGGCTGCACTTTTTCTAAGGTGACAGGAATTCTCTGGCAGGATGTTCTGTCTTTAAATAAATAAGGATGTGTAAACTCTGCAGCTCTCTGTGTCTGTGCCAGTCTCAAGGCCGCTCCTCTGATCATATCTTCTTATTCGGGCTCAAATCACTTTTGATATTTTGCCATAATTGGACCAAGGCCCTTTTCTGTGCAGTCTTCACTGGGGGGGGGGGGGGTTCTATTTTAGGTTCTCTGCTCCAAAAAACCTGCAATATAGGTAAACAGGAAATGGGACAGAAGAAGAAGAACCTTTATTTGTCATGAGCTGCTGCCACTATGGGCCAACATGACGTAATGCACGGAGAGGTGTGGGGGGGGACAACATAAGAGTACCTGGAGCAAAACCCATTCAGACAAGGAGAGAACACGCAAACTCTTCACAGAAAGGTCATGTTGGTGATGCTGAGATATGAACCCATGACCCTCTTGCTGCAAGGGAACAACGTTCAGCGCTACGCCACCGCGCTGCCAGGCTTCACGACACGACACAGGATAAGCAGTTATAGAGGATGGGTGGACGGATGGACAGATGGATGGACGGATGGACAGATGGATGGACGGGTAGTTTTTTTAGATCATCATTGGCTTTTATATCAGAGGGTACTGAATTGTGTTATCTGGGTTTTTGTTTGGTGTGTATCTCAAACTACGATTTCAAACTTTTTTCCAAAACAGAAAGTGTCTCGTTCTCGCCAAAGGTTTTATCTACATTTGCCTTACGGTGATTGATCCGCTGGCCTCACACTTGTTGCACCATTTGTTTTTCTAACGAATACTCTGTCTACTAAATGCCCTCTGGAATAATGAATGTCATTTATAATGCACTTTTCATACGCAAATATTTCAAAGTGCTATTTGCGCAGGAAAGATCACTGTCCCATGAGCAAGGGGGATTCCGATCTTAACCCCCTTATAGTAGAAGGTTTAATCCTGCACCGTATGATCAAATTTACACTGTAAAAAAGACCCTGCATGGAGTATTTTGAATTTAAAGCATCCTGCTCTCCAGCCCAGCAATGCTGATTCATTAACATTATGTTGTAAGTGCAAAAAATTAAAATAAAAAAGACTCACCAAGCAACCAGCAGACTCCAGGAAATGATCAGTCTTTCAGCACACGGCGGTGCTCTCTAGCTGCAGGCGGCATTCTTACAGTTTACAGCCCAGTCAGGTGTAACAGAAAAAACAGGATAAATATATCGCATAGCTTACCTGCAAAAAATGCATCTTTCTTTTCTGTGCATGAAGTGAAACATCTTTTCAAAAATAGCTTAAAGTGTGATTTTCATATGTTGAAAAAGCCCTAAAAAAACAACAAATACAAGCAGCACTGCTTAAAGGGAAGTTTACAACCCGTCTCTCAAACGGGCCTTTTGTCCCAAACATCAGATTCAAATCGCCGTTGCAAAAGAAGCCAGGCTAGCTGAGACCAGACAAGTAGAGCGTGCATTTCTTTTTTTTTGGGGGGGGGGGGGGCTGGCTCCACTCTTCTCCTGTAAATCAAACTGTCTCCTCTTATCTTTTGATAGCTAAAACATGCGAGCAGTGCGAGCACTTGGCTAGCATACATAATTCCCATCAATTACTCCAAGAAATACTTCCGTCTCTGTAAATCGAGGACAGCTGACAAGACACGGACAGCTTTTGGCACAATGGAGTTTAGTTTATGAATGACATCTGGATAACAGGAACACCTGCACTGGATGACCCTACCGGAGAGAAGACATTACAAAAGGGAATCAAGTGGACCGATTCTAAATTTGTGTAAGATGCTGTTTGTGTGCTTTGCAGCCAAAACACTGGCAATGGTTGAATCCAGATCTGCGCCCGGTGACGATAGTTCATCCCAGGTGTTAATGCTCTGGGATATGAATGTTGCCGCGTGACGGACCACAGCAGATCCTGGAGGCTTAAATTCAAGCTGACAACTTGAAAGTTTTTATTTCAACCCACAACTGCAGACCCTTAGGAATTTCATAATAGCAACGTTTTTTCTTCACAACCAGAGAGAACAAATAACATTAAAATACTTACTTTTACTGCCTCGTATCCACTTCTGTCCCTCCTTAGAGAAAACATTTTGTCGCTAATTCAGGGAAAAGTTGTTGTTTTTTTTCATAATATGTCCTCTTTAAGTCATTAAATAAAAATAAAAACTAATGTTCATGAAAAAAGACGAGTTTAAAAAGGTTAACCAGCTTGTCGAACGCTGTTTCTCCTCACCCACTCTCACAAAGCTTCCGGTCTACAAACGTATTTTAAGCAAGCATAAAATTCCGACTCAACTTTTATGTTGTGGGAATAATATAATATTAAAAAAAACATAATTTGAGTGAAAGGTGGTCTGAATGGAGCAAATGTCACATCAAGTGAGCATCACCAGAGGCCAATAAACAGTCATGTGGTAAACGACCAGCAAGATGATGTGATGCTATGTGACAGTTTCCAGTGAAACCAGTCACTGCTCCAGCCAGTGTGACACGTCTTCCAGGTGGGGGGGGGGGGGGGGGGACGTCACTTCCTGTTCCAGCTGCAAGAAGCAGCAAAACACTGCCAACATATGTAATTAGCCACCAACGATAAATCCCCTCGATTCTCGCGCACACACGTTTGTGTGTTAAATTTAGCCTGTCAGCAATGCTTCCTCTTCCCCGAGGATCAAGGTATGTAAAAAATGTAAAAAACTTACATTGGGACTAAAACAAACATTCACTGACTGAACTCAATTCATTACCATTTTCAAGTCCGACCTGAACTCTGTCTCGCGCAGCCCACAAAGCACACGGCTATTGAAATCTTTATATGTACGGTATGAATATTTATTAAATCCCTGGAAACCAATAAGGTTCTTCCCACATCTCTGATTGCCATATTTTCAAAGGATTTGCGGTGAACTGGCAGAGAGGAAGTGGAATCTTACGACTTGAATAACAAGAAATTTTGAAATGGCTAATATGTGATATTATTACTGGAAGCATAGCAGTTTCATAAATATATCCACTCCACAATGTGCTTTTTCCACTTTAATTCAGAATATTTTCCAAGCCAGATACTTAATCATTCCACTTCCACAAGGGTGAACATATAAATGACTTAATATTTCATTGTAACAAACGGGGAAGAAAAAAAAAAAAAACTCTATCCTCTGCATATTAATATTTTCCTCGCTCTTCATAGGGCAGAGTTTCCAAATCACTTCTGGGCATACAATACTTTTATTTCCCTTCACTGGAAACAAATGGGGTTCAAGTGACGAAGACAGGAAGTGAAAATCACTTAACCAGAACCATCAAATTGCACATATGAATCCAAAGACAGACCGTCCAGATGATCCCATGTTACTCGCTGTGCCTGAATAAGAAGCCTGGCTTGACTTGACTTCTCTGCTACCCGTAACTTATCTTGTGTAATACAGAAGGAAACATGCTCCTGATTGAAATTCCCAAGTAAAGGAGGACTTTTCTTTAATTTCCCCAATCAGTTTTGCATTACTTGAAATAGTTTTTCTACAAGGGATAAAAATATTGGTCAGAAAGGTTACAAACGCATCAGCCCAGATACACACAAATACCGACTCAACCCTGGACTGAGAGAAACCACGCCACACAAATGATTGTGTAGCACAGTGGTGAAAAGTTACGATCAAGACTGCCCCCTGGTGGCCAAATGACAGAACCGCATATGCCACTGCTACAAACAGTAAAATTTTAAAATAAGGCATTCATTTATACACACGCCTCCTGATTGTAAATAGCACTTCACAGTTCACCACTAACAATGGAAAGGTGTTAAAGATTTCTCAGCGTTCACCATTTTACACCCAGAATATTGTCCAAATAATAATAATAATACACAGACGGGAATAAATGTTCATTTCTCACTTTTAGTTTGGATAAAGACAACCAGTATGTCTCAGAAAAAAAAATTATGATAGAAACGAGTGAATCTTGATCTCAATAGATGAAGAGGACTCTGGTGCGGGGCAGAGTGGACAAGGTGTCCGCCATCTTGCGGATTCGGGCGTAGTTAATGAACCCTCGAAGGAAGAGCAAGAAGCCTGAAGACCCAAAGAAAGGGAAGAGAGAAACGGCATTATGGAGGGATAACGGATAGATATAGTTGCTAGGGGTGATTTAAACACTATATAGACGCTGCTTCAATGTAGTTTCGGTGTCACAGTCTCCCTATTGATGGATTTCACATAGGCTGCCTTACTTACCCAACAACAAGAACACCCACCACAGCCAGTACTGGCCATCAAAATAACCGGGGAAGTACGTGGAGAACTGGAAAAGCAACAGAGAGATGGACATAATAGGTTAGAACAAATATGAAGCGCAATGGTCTCATTCAAATCCTACTTTATTAAAGCAAAGGACGAAAGCAGCAGTGCAAAGCACCAAACATCCTGCCATTGGCAAAACAAAAGTCCCGTACCAGCGAGCGTGTTGTTTGGGGTTGATTATCGTGCAGAAAGAATCTGTTTGTGTGTGTGTGTGTGTGCGCGCTGTGTATTTTCTGAGTCCACTGACGTACCCTGACGATGAGGATCCATTTGACGAGGGAGAGACCAAAGCCCGAGACGGCCCCGTAGCGGCCGGCTGCCGAGGTGGTCAGGCAGAACGACAGGAAGAAACCGATCCAGTTGAACAGGAATGCCACTGAGAGAGGGATAAAGAGAGATAGGGAAAGTGTTAAAGATGCCAGAAGATTTAAAAAAAACATATATATAATCCAGTTTTATTCATCAGAAAAAGATAAAAGACGAGTGAATTGGGAAACTAACTGAAAAAGGTGAGCATGAAGATGCCGTCGTTTCCTATCCTCAGCTGATCAGTGTCTTCAAAGTCATCTCGAGTCACGAAGTCTTCATCCTGCGAAGGAATAAAGGACAGAAGAGGAGAAATAAGCTCAAGCTAAGACGCTAAAGTCTTAATGTTAGCACAACAAGGCAGTAGCAGCGTTCCACATGTCGGCGTCTCTCTTCAGGTTTCAGAGCAAAACTGTGTAAGGTCCGTTTTATTTTAGCCAAATTTAAACAGAATTAATTTTGCATTTAAAAAATTACACTCCGAGTTCGATAAAGGAATCGTGACGGAGTACAGGTGAGCCCGACGGCGTCATCACATTATTAGCTCATCATTCAGAGCTGAATGTTTGCCCATTGCTAGCAGACATATGCTAACTAGCTTCCCTAGCTAGCTAGATCATTCCAGTCCAATGGTTTGTTAAACAGTTAATTAATCAAATTCAGGGGCCTGTTTCACTATTTTCAGAGCAAATGAAGCAGCCCTATTTCATGCGACTATGGGGAACATTGAAGAGGAGTGAATAAATAATATATTTGTCCTTCATGCATTAAATAAAAGTCAGTTGACGGAGGGCGCCGCAGTAAAAAATAAATAAATAAAATACAACAGCAAGAAAATGTAATTTTTTTCCCACAAAACAGTGAAATTTGAAATCAAACTGAAAATGGAGATTTCAATGATTCAGAGTTAAATCCACCAGCAGCATGTTTTTTTCCTTAAATGTGATATGAGGGCGTCGCACTCGTTGCACTGGGTAGCAGCCGTCCACAAATTACAACGGAAACATTAGCTGTGGCTAACATAAAATACCCGATTAAATATAAATATCTGCCCAGAACCGTATGACAACAGAAAATAGTTCAGGCGTCCCGGGAAATTACAGCACTAAAAAAAGGACATCTGTGAGCTGTAAAATTGTAGTCAAATCTATCATTAATATCAACTGATGCGCTCGACAATAAAGGTTTTACTGATGTTTTTACTAGCAACAAAGCCTGATGGCTATTTTATGCTGTGCAAACACAGTCGGGCGTGAGGATCACACAAACTGTACGTTCTTGTGAAGACAGAACAAAAGAACAAACATTTCCGTCCTGGTTGCTAAGCACTTCCTGTCTTGCAGACAACAGCGAAAGCTACAGCGTGCGTCTGTGTGTGAGTGTGCATACTGAAAGTGACCACAAGTGCAAAAAGGGGGGTGGGGGGGTGAGGCACTCACTCTTCCAGTTACCAAGGGAACAGAGGTCTCTGCTTTGGTTCTTTCTGCTTCGTCATAGGAGGGTAGAGTCGTCGCAACGGCGTACGAAGGAGGCTCGGGGAAAACCCCGTCTTCTTTGTAGTCAACGTAGGCTGAAAAATGTGGCAAACACAAAAGCAGAAATTGTGTTTAGTTTGTATTTTGACACCTGACTAGAAAATGCAACACACATTTACTGACATAGGCCAAAAATAAAATAAAGATAAGGCCGTATTTAACATGTGTTCTTCCTCTTGTGCCGAGTCATTGAACAGCTACATGACTTAACCACGTTAAAATATAAAGTGCTGACCGCACGCATATGTGGTGTGTGTGTGTTATGGTCACATTTGTCTGCCTGTATAGGGTTAATCCGTAGGATCATTAAAGCTTATTGACTCAGCTCTAATAAATGGGCCCTCTGAAAGCAATAAGCTCTTCTTGAGAGCTTGAATGCTCTTTGTTTGATCTTCCCATTAGTTTATCCGATAAGCGATTAGACTAAGAAGTACCCATCCGGCACAAATTAGCCATCTCTCATCTTTTTTATCAAATTACAGTCACACTTACAAAACAGTCAGCAACAGGCCTGCAACACTGATGGCATAAGATCTTTAATGTTCTTTTTATGATTGATGACGTCAGTATCAATAGTCCCTGTTGTGTTGACCCAACACAACTGATCTCCATTTATTGGAAACACCGGATGCAACATCCGCGCCTGAGAAACATCTGGACGAGCATCGTCTTACCGGCATTGTCCGGCGTAACGCTGCTGTAGGGGGGCGGCACTTCAGCGGCGACCTGCGGCCCCCCCTCTGGGTCCTCCTCATCAGGAAGCTGCAGGGAGAAGGGAAACACTTCCTCGTTCACGTAAAGCCCGGACACTCGTGGGAGGACATTCAGCGCTTCAGACGCTCTTCACAGTTCCTGCGTGGTCTTCAATGATTGATCACATTCACTCAGGCCTACTTAAAGCAGCTCATAAACTACAGATCAATAAAATGAAAAGTGGAAATGAAAGGAGAAGGGGAGCACATCAAATTAAGAGGATATATATATTTATGAGGAAGTCGGATCGTTCAGTTCCCCTTTAATTTTAAGTAGGAGACAGTTGATCAGGGAAATGGACTATAAATAATAATAATGAAAAATATTTTTTTTTACTGTTGCTCAGTTAATCCTGCTTTGGCTGAAGGCGTTGAAATAAAATAATGATTGAAATTAACCGTTAAGCATTTTTGGGAGAATCTCAGATCGGAGAGTTTTTCTTGCAGCAACAATAATCAGCTGTAAACGGCACATTCCGACAGAATTAATTACAAGGCCAATCAGCTGGAACTCAGACATAAAGAAAACATTTAATCCACAGACTGTGTGTTTCTAATACCGTAATACTGTACACCCAAATCTAAATCAAAACACGAAGGAATCAACACGAGAGGTCAGTGAACGCACCATCCGGGTATTAATCAGGGTACAAATCACAATGTGACGTTAGCTTGAACACGTTAGCATTATTATACAGCTAGCTGGTTGTGCTGTGAGGAGGAGATTACTCTCTAAACACGCCATACAAGTATAAATATTAAGAAATACAAGTATAAACACTAATAAAACAGACAACACGGGTTCTTATCTAAACCAGTGTTGGCAGCGTAATGTCACAGCTAGCATTGAAGTGCGTTAATCTCCGAGGTGTTGGCTGTTAGTTAGCCTGGTTAATTAGCTCATACCTGCTGGTAGCGGGTGCTCGTTTCGGCCATTCCGGGTTGAACGGCAAGTAATCGACCTTAGAGAGGATCACGTCGACGAAAACCAAATTATGTCACAGAGCGAGCTGAAGAGATCAACCTCGACCTCAACACAGCGAAATCCTGCTCGACCGCCTCACCCCACCGGTCAAGGTAGAGTTAGTAATCAGATTTAAAGAGCTACACTTCCTGTTAGCGTTTAGAAGAAACTCTTTAAGCCCCCCCCCCCAGCATCGTTGTAAACGTTATAATTTATCTCAACTCAAGTAATAAATAATATAATTGGTTTTTAAATCAGGAAGAACCGTCATTATCGTTCTCTTAAGAGGTTTTGTAAGTGCTCTTATTGTGAAATCAAGTGCCGTCTGCTGCTAACTTGCTTAATCCCGCTACCTTGACGCGTTTATGCTCATTGACGTCATTGTCAAAACAAAACAAACTCTTTGCCGCCCCCTGCTGAACCAAAGTGAGACAACAATGAGAATGACAAGAAAATAAAAGGTTTTGCTGCCCTTTACTGGAAACACAAATGCATATTTTCTTCTTAAATGAGTAAATTCATGGTTCTACCTCATTAATCACTCATTGCTGCCCTTCATGCATAAAAAGATAATCATAATCATAAAAGTTCATCCAATGTCTTAGTTTTAATAAATACTTTGGAAATAAATGTTATTTATATATATATATGCTCTGCAAATAGACATCATTGTACAAGAGACCAAAAACAACACGACTGGGTCTTGTAAGGTTTTATTGTATCTTTATCTCAAATAAAAACACAACATCAAATACCTGTGACACTTTGTATACAAGCTCATGAGTTAGAGAATTGTATCTGAAACGGATCTGTCCGAGTTACTGATCCATCCGGTACTTAAGGAGCACAGGGTACGTGGTGCCTATGTGCCTTTGATTATAGTGGTGGCAAACGATCTCCACGTCGTAGAAACTGAACTGGACTTTGACACGCTCGTTGGGCGAGGTAAGGAAACAGAGGGTGTAGAGGGCGAACTCAAACTCAGGACTGACACCAATGAAGATGCTGCCCTTTGGCTTTATGCCATCCTTCCAGCTGAACTGTAATGCCAGGATGTGCTTGTTCTCGTCAGGCTGAAGTGGGAGAGATAAAAAAATAAAAAAAAATAAAATGGAAGTGATGAAAGTGAGACATTAACTAGGGTCAGGGATCTGCAGAGTAGCTGCAGGCTTGTTCGAAAGAAAGAAAGAATAAGAAGCTGGAACTGTTTCTGTTTGAGGCGTCAGTAATTTAACACCAGTCTTGACAAAGAGATTTAAAAAGAGAAAAAAAAATGAATGTAAGGTATGATAATAATGAAAATACTCATTAAAATCAGAAGAGTGTATGTCACTAATATGACGTAAAACTGGCAACTTATCAAACTACCTTAATTTCAGTGCCTCATAACTGATTATGTTCAAATTTACAATTTATTATGAATTTGATATATAAAATCATGATTTTTACTTCACGTTACAGTTTTCTTTTTTAGCTCTAGTCATCCTTTAACCAAATGAGACACAGCTTAAAGAAATAAATGGTTGTGGCAGATTAAACAGACTGATCAAGTGTTGAAAGAACAGCTGGAAGAACTTGGAACAGAGGAGATGAGAGGAAAAAGAAACGAGAGACATTTAGCCGTTGGAAGGGACAGAAGGATTTATGACAGAATTATACTGTAAAATGTAAAAGTGATACTAAGGTTTCATGTATTAGAAACAAAATTGATTTTTTTTTTTTGAATACTTGTAAAATATATATACTTATTTAAAGCCAGAAATGCGCACCGTCATACCTGAGGCGACTTTGCATTGACGCTGTAGCCTTTGTAATCGATGTGTCCCAGTTTCTCTTGTAGGTAGAGCTGGATCCAGTTGTGAAACCCAATGACAGTCCTCCCTCCCCGGGTCTCTCCAACAAATACATGTTCAAACCCTGAAGAATCTGGTCTGGTGGCAGAACGAGACGCCGAATTATCAGCCACGTCAGTAACAATGAGCAGATTGTATTGCATCAGCGGCCTCTGAACAAAACGGGATGTTTAGTCGCAGCGTTCGTACGGATACATGCATGTTTAGTGCATGTGTTGCAGGGTCTGTTTCTCACGGTGAGGCGGTTGCAATCACGGCGCCAGATCCCATTGGTGAAGTTAGATGTAGGTGCCGTGTTAGATTCCACCCACCTGCTGGATCCTCTCCTCGCATAAAGCTCAAACCAGATCCTGTACAGCTGCTCCTTGAACCGTGCCTCATCCGCTGGAGAGAGGTGCTTCTCTACCAGGTATTTATGTGCTATCTGCAAACAGACAATACATTTTTGCCCATCTAAGTCAGTATGTTCTGCAAATTAATGTTTCCACAAACATTATGGGCATATTACGCCTAAAGAAAGAGGTGAAAAAGCATCCTTCTTGAAATAACCCTGAACATAACGGGACATCTATTAATCCTGAATAAGTAGAAAACATACAAGGAATACTCTGATTTTTTTTAGTCTCTTGGTGAGTGGTGTTTGGAAGCGGATGTGATTTTCCTTCAGCACTTTCTTAATCTGGATACATTCCTGTACGTCTGCAGCGTAATCGTGGTCAAAATAAGCACGCTTGTTTTTAACGTGCAGCCGTTTCTTCCAGGCCGCCTGGAGAACCTTTGCTTTTGTAGTAAAACTAAAAAAAAAAAAAAAGCAGACTACAAAGAAGAAAGATTCCGATAATGTCAGAGTCTTTCCGTGTATTATTTGTGCATACCTGGATGTAGGTGCAACACACTGCACCATTTAGACTCAAGATAAATGGATTGTGCTCATAAAGCACCTTTCTAGTCTCACTCACGACTCGGAGTACCTTCATGGTGGGGGTCTGAACGATGGAATCCAGGAACTTGTGATTCTCTGCGACCTCCTCTGGGGTCACGATCTCTGGCTCGCCGGCGTCGCTCTCATAGTTATCCAATAGGGAGATAAAGGCTGCAGAAAACAAAGGCAGGCAACCCTTACAAAGGATGCGTCGTGTAGCGTTTGAGCACATGTAATGACAAATGCAAAAAATAACCGGGCACTGCTCTAGTAAGCAGGAGATGGACAGCAATAGAGCTTTGTAGAAGCGGAATTAATCACAAAAATAACAAGTAAGTAGGGAGCAATTGTCCCTCAATGGACCAGCAGCCTCAAGATGAACTCCGAATACCCTGCTAGTTATATAATGCAATTCCCTATTAAGGCTTTCTCTTGCATGCTACGCATCATACATGTGAAAGCATCACACATAAAAGGGAAATGTGCTTCAGAAGTTATCATGCGGAGGAAGATGTGAAAGAGAGACCAGTGGTTGCAGAGGATTCTCTGCACACAAGCGCTTATGCAACTTGCCACTGCTCCATCATAAAGGAGATTAGAAGCAGATGACGAAGCTTTATTTTGAAATGTGGTGAAGATTAAAAAAAAGTAAAACCGGCAATCCTCAGTGGAATGCATCAGCCCCATGGATCAGGGAAGGGAAGTCAAATTAATTTCTGATGAGCCAAATAATGATTTTGTGTGTATTTTAACTCCCAAATATAGACATTCGTGCACTCACCCAAAAATGTCTCCTTTTTGAAAATGTTCTCATCGACAAAAGTAAAGAGAGGAAACCCTGCTCCATCATTGTTGTCGTCATTGTTGACGGCCAGGCTGTCTCCGGCTTTGCCCTGAAACAGAAGGAGAACCCCTCACACACAGCATGGTATGAACGGGTGCATCTTGAAACGCCGGACAGGACCAAACACCCCCCCAGAGGACCAGTGGACCGAGTAACAGACCACGTGTGGAGTGGACCCTTCCTCCAGCGGGCCTGGGGGTTGAGTCCTTCTTTCCCCAGCAGCATAACAGTCACCAGTGAGTTCACCTGCAGGGAGATCCTGTAGTCCTTTCCAGGTTGGAGTCTGTTGACATCGTTGTCCCACAGCTCCTGCACCATGGAGGACAACTCTCGGTCACTCTCAATCATGCTGCGTCTCAGCTGCTGTCTCTGCCCTGCAGTAGGTCGAGCTGTGGATCACGGATCATTCATATTCAGCCAGCTCCTGCTATTGCTTTAAAGAGCACATATCATACTCTCCCAAACACTTATATGAAATATCTGCGACAGTCTTTGGTCAAAACCGCAAACAGATGCTTGCAGGACAGCGTCCCCTCTTTTCTGTCTCAAACAGCTGTCAGAAAAGCCTCTGAACACAAAACTAAGTTCATTGCGTGCGCGCACATCTCGTGCACGTTCCCCCCTCTATGACATCACAGGGGGGGGGCACGTTTCAGTAGGTGATAACAGAACTACGCAGCATTCACTTGGTTTATTTTGCTGTTTTTTTGGGGGTTGGTAATGACCCAAAACCAGCATAATAGTGTAGAAACATTGGAAAAGTGAGTTTTCCATAATGTCTCCTTTAATCCACAGTCATCGAACCAAATGCAGCTATAAAAAAAAAATGTTGAGTTGACTTTGTGTATTAAATAGGCGTGATCATTTTATAGGTTAAAAAATAAAATGAGATTTTTGCCAACATTAGAAGTCTATGGTGCATTTCCGGTAGGCCTGTGATTATCTAGAGCTCATTAACTTTCCAAGCAATCCACAAAAACACATGGCTGCCTGCAGATCATGCATCCATCACACGGGAGCTCGGGGAACTTCATCATCAACGTTTCAGCACCTAAAAAAAACACACTAACCTTTACTTACCTGGGTGAGGTTCAAGCGTTGGTTAGGTGCCTTTGAGAGCAAGTGTCCTTACAGGCATAGCAACAGTAGTTCAGTCAGTCAGTGAATGGAGACAGACAGACATGGGCTCCCCCCCCCCCCCCCATGTTTAGGAGGGCTAAACAGAGGGCAGGACAGGAAAGGGGCCATTTTAAAAGCGTTATCCCCCGTCAGCAACTCTAGCCAAAGGGATTACACCATGTCGTCGTCTCTTTTCAATCTCAGGCTAAAATGTGAGCTCTTTGTTTCTTTAGTAGTTCATTGTTTCTCTCTGTCACAGCATAACCTCTGGATTACAGGGTCATATACGCACCACGTTTCAGGTAAGAAGACGCGGTGAAGGCTATCCAGCATGCGCCAAACACTACAGGGAGCAAATAAAAAGAAAAACACACCAGCATCATACTTGATTTTGACATTTTAATTAGTTATCTTAAATGAAGACCTAAAGGTTTGCCAAGCTGAGAAAAAATATATATATTGTGCAAACAAAATGTGTTGAACGTTTCAGACAGAAACTGCACAAACAGAAGATGATTGTGATAAACAATAATAATATGAGAAAAGTACGGCTTATTTTTAACAGTGTTCAGTTTTGGCATTGGACTTTTGAACTTTCTTGGAGTAACAAAGTGACAATATTCACATGAAAACATCACAGGATAAGGTAACTGCGCTAACTGGATAAAAGAGGTTTACTGCAACAGAAATAGAGCAGAATGAACAAGTGAAACTGTTTCAAACTAAAACAGCTATTTCTGTATATTTGATTATAGGAGAGAAATTAAATCACTTTTTTTTTTAAGTGAAACAAAAGAAATGACAATATTGCTCGACTGACAGAAAAGAGAACCCATGCAGTTCTCAAGCTTGAGTAGATGCATTTACAACAGTCAGTTTTTCAATTAATCTGTACCTCTTGAGCAACAAGAAACAAATCATTCATTATTGGAAAAAAGAAACTAGATTTGATATGAAACTTTTTAAATGCTGATCTCCTTTCTGGTGAAATCATATGGTCATTGGACACTAGTGTTTGGCAACATTGAGGAATTTTTTTTTAATTTTAAACCCCAAACATTTAGAATTCTATGACATATTTGTCCATAAAGGAAAAAAAGATAATAGATTTATTTAATTTAGACCTTATCCACAAACTAAAATGTACAATTCTTTCTGTTGGCCCGATTTAATTTTTGATTGAAAAGTGTACTCCATAGTAGAACAAGCATTTATAGCACTAAGAATTTGTACATTTGGGATTAAATAATTTAATTTTCACCAAAATCACCACAAGTATTACTTCCTATTTCTTTCTTGATCACTGAACAACATGGCATGGAATAGCGGACACTAAAATGTCTGATCATACTCAAATCATGAATGAAGGTACATCGCTGCAGGGGCGCCGTTGTGCTAACGTGGGTATTAGTGATAATCTGGCATAAAGTGCATTCAAAAGGAGCATAGAGCAGGGAGGTGCTGCACAGTGTCAGTCCTCCTCGTCACTCCAGAAGGCATCTTCTTCATCGAAATCAACACCCAGGAAGAGTCTGCAAAAGGCAAATAAAAAAAAAAGACAGTCAGCATCAGTGTTTATAGAGGAATTATAGGCGTCCACATCTAATCAGCTCTGCTGGTGATCAGGACAGAAAGAATAGATCACTCACTGATTGAAACAAGGTGACTGTGGGTTGGTAAAGTGACTGTATGGGTTGCCTTTACCGAGCGTGTCTCGGCACAGCCAACAGAAGTACCGTTTACATGAGGTACAGGTCATCTTGTTGCAGCCGTCCACTTTCTGGATACACGTGAAAACAGGGCGTTAGTGCGAGGGAACTGTTCTTGAGTATATTATTTTCTGCAGTAGAAACAGATCGCAGTGGATTTTGTGTTCATCGCATTAGTAACTAGAAAAGCACTCAGAGAGCGCAGGAACCTCCACCAAGCAGCTCGTTCCCCTCCTATTTGGATTTACACCGTTCCACATGTTGATCTGGATCATCGCCAAAAGGTTCTAAATTGTTCTCGGTATCTTTTATACGCCAACCATGAAAAGTAAAAGTGAATCAGAGTTGATGTGTATTTTTAACTGATTTCTGAATCCACAAATTGAGTTTTCAATGTTAAAATGTAATATTTTTTCCTGATATTCTGGATCAGATCTAAAATACATTTTTCATGTTAGACCAAGACCCATCTTCAGAATTCTTCTCATTAAGATCCATCCCCCCCCCCCCCCCCCCCCCCCCCGTTGTCCTGTTAACTAACAGAAAAACAGATAGACAGACTAAGGACGTCAAAAACATAACCTCCTTGGCGGCGGTAATGAAAATAAATGCTCTGTTTGTTTCATATCCAAAAGCACGGTCGTGACCATGTGATCAGGTCAAAGCGTGTCCTACCGGGGGAGGGCAGACCGACCTGTATATTGGTTCCACAGCGGGGACAGCATTTGCAGTTGTCATTGAGCCAGTCTCTGCTAAAGGACTCTTCCACTGCTTTCTGGATCACCCGCTTCCCAAAGCGCTGCTCCATAAACTTTTTCCCTTCAGTTGTGGCGGACAGGTACTCGTCTCTGAGGCTACGCAACTCTTCTGTGGCACAACACAGAAATAAGTGAGGAGTGAAAAAAATGTGCTACCAAGAATTTCTACTTTTAAATATAACTATTTAGTAATATTTCTCTAATAATCACCTGGAGAAGACTAACACCAACTTTTTGACTCTAGTCTAAAGGGTGTGTGTGTGTGTCTTGTTAGCCTTAGAAACACGATTACTAAGGTTCAGTGGCGTTTACCTGCAGGGATTTTACAGTTGGAGAGACCATGATAGCCCAGCTTACAAAGTGTGCAGAACGCATACTGACACGCTGTGCAAATGCCCATGGTCGTGTCCGGCTCCACCATAACGGCGGTGCCACAGGACTGCCGGGGACAGTAGACCACATCAGCCATGAGGTCCAGGCTCGACTGCAGCAGCAGGCGATCGTAGCGTACAAAAAGCTCCTCATCCACGAGCTGCTTCACCTAGCAAATGAAATGGCTCATTGATTACATTATTACATTACCCGGGGCGGGTACAAATCCTGTATAAAGTATCTACGTGCCATCCGACTCCCCCGCCGCCTCGCATCGCTGTTAGCGCTATCGTCCGTCTCAAAGGTAAAACTCATTATAAAACCACATTTTATATCACAGTAATACTGTATATCATTTATTATATCACTTTGTGTGTATCTATAGAGCAAAACAACTTTTTACCCATCGTTGTTAGCATTGATTTTAGTCTTTTTAGACAGCCGGAACGGATTAAATTATTTTATATGTGAAAAATGGATTTGACATACGAGTGATTTGAGTTACGAGGTCGGTCCAGGAACGAATTATACTCGTATGTCGAGGTATTACTGTACACAAATTGCAAATCTAAAATTAAAAGACACATATTTTTGTATCGGATCTCTTACCTGGTGCGGTGTGGCTAATGAGGTACATTTGGGCTCAGGGCAAGTAAGGCACTGAACATTGCCATCCCGTATCTGGATCTGGAAGTATTCAGTCATGCAGGCCTTGCAGTACACATGCTGGCACTCCTTAAAGCAAAGGCAGATGGAACCCAGCTTCTCTGCGAAGCAGATCGCACAACTGAACACCTTGCCGTCAAAAACCCTCTGCAGCTGCAATTCATCAAAGTCCAGGAGCTGAGGTAGGAGGTTAGCGCGTGGATCCATCAAAAGAATTGCCCGTGGGTCCAGGTGAGGAGCTGAAGACAAGTGCAGTTCAGACCTTTCCTTTCTCACTTCTCTTTTCTTTTCCTCAGTGTTTTCAGTTTGATTCCGACACTGCGTAAGAGCTGAAAAACATTGTTGGTCATATTTATCCCTCATTAAAAAAATATATACACTAAGATATGTTTACATTTTTATAAATGTTGACAGAAAAATAAAAACTTTGTCCTGAGACCATTTATTTGAATATGAATATTGATCGAGGCCGCTTTCTTTGACACTTTCAGAGCAAATAAGTCAGACAGGGTTAATTAATCTTTATTCGTGGTCCAGCCCCCTGATAGTCTAGCGCACCAGCCAATCGACTTTACAACAGAAAGAAACAACAGAGGACTATTTCTGCACTTGAGGTGGTCTCAGTTTTCCTGTCCAAGTCAAACTCGAAGGTTAAAAAAGGGAAATCAAACAAAAACCTTTTTGCAGAAAAAGCATTGAAATGGTAATTTAATGGATCCACAAAAAAAAAAAAAAAATCCTTTAACAAAATACATACTGTACCTGTGACGGCACCGTCCGGTTTCCTGTGCTCTACGCCTGCCTTACTTCCTGCCTTCAACACTTCAAGAGGAGACTGGATGTTCAGGAATTCCATTGCTTCCTCTTTAATGAACTGGATCCACGTGAAAAGAATTACACAGCCCTGGTTCTCATCCCACAGCTCATCCAGGCGTCTGCACAAAGAACTCATCTGAAAAAGTGACGCAGAAAATGAGAATGGACCGGCAGCAGTAGCTCAGCTTGGGAAATCAGCTCGAGACAAGTGGATAGACTTTCTTTCTCTTTCCGATTCAGATTCAGAACACTTCATTTAATCCCAGAGGGAGATTCATGTCGTCTTGCTTCCCTTTTCCGCGGCGAACAAATATTTGCCAAAACCTTGTTGATTTGTGCAGGTGAGCAATTGCAAAGTGGTGTAGAAGTGTGTCTTACCTGTGCTCTGGTCATCCATTTAGAGCTGAGAGTGAAGATTGGTGCGGATCTGGATGGATAGTCCGCGGGAAGTTCAAAGTTCAACACCGCAGGAGGCAAGAAGCAGACGTTATATTCAGTTTTCTTCTCTCCTGCAAAAACACAAAAGGAAATTAAACAACATTCTTACTGTTAATAAGGCACCGAAGAGAGTAACTATGAATATCATCTATAATGTAAAGCTAAAGTAACACATGAACACATATAAATAAGTTCTGCATTCGTTTTACACTCTTATTCATTTGCAAAGCTTAACACAAAGCATACCTTTGACAATGATTTTGAAATCAGGAGGGAGCTCAAGACAGAGTTGGATCTCACCCCCATGTCCAGCCTCCTCTCGGTGAAACTCCTCATAGATACTCGCTAAAGCAAGCAGCTCATCCTCCTGGGCTTCCCTGTCCTCAGACATTTACATTCCTTTGACGCAAATAAAAACAATTAAAAAGCATCAAAAAACAAAATAAAAAGTGGAGCAAAAACAAAACGAAGCAACTATAAGACACCCTCCAGTTAGAAGAGTTTAGTTTAGTGAAGCTACTGTCAGTCCAAGTTAGCATGCTAGCTAGCCAAAGTCAAAACACGAACAAGACAAGCCTTGATTCTTTGAAATCTTTTTGAATAGGAACGGGCGATGCGAAGAGTAGAAAACAGGCAAATATAATTTAAGGCCGACAATTAAGCTACAAAACATAGAAACTAGTTAGCAACAGGGAGCATTCAAGCTAGCTAGCAACGTAAGCTGATGTAAACACTAGCATCTGCTATAGTTGTAGCTCGGCTCTGCGGTAACCTTTCTATACAGTAGCTCCTTATCAGATATAAATGCATACAAACGTAACTCTAAGCTCTAATTCCAATTATAATTTAGAAATAACGCGTTACTTACACTGTCCGACCTAAGTGCTAATGATACTTGCTCCTTCAGTAGATCATGACTGGAGCATGGGTGTCACAGCAGCACCCCCTGGAGGTTGCTTTGGGTACCACGTGCTTATTTTCGTGTTTATATCACTCAAGCCTGAAAACCAAGAAAAAAAATGTGTCTTTCAATTTGCCATTTATAGTGATTTCTTGATTATTTCTTCCTCCTCCCTGTATTTCCATCATTAATTTTTAGCTATGGTACTAAACAATTAATACAACCAATGCATTAAGCCAAGAACAGGAAATAGACCAAAACAAACAAACAAAGACACACTTTTCACTTTGTGTATGATTTTTGCTTTATTTGGGTGATGTGGCAACAACAGCAGCGCCCAAAAAGTGATGTGTTGGACCAGCATTCACACCATTAAGTAGAAAATAACCAATACAGGCTACCAGAGAACAACCAATGCACAATCGCTTTTGAATGAGGAAAGCAAAACAATTAAATCATGCATGACTGACTATAATTTAGTATCTAGTACACAGAGTACAAGTAACCGCAACAAAAACTCCCATCCTTTTGAAAGTCATCCAGCATAATTTTTTGTGTTCATTTACCGCTCTATATCTAATTTAGACATACAGCAATATTTTACAATTTGACGAATCCTAGACGTTTTACTTTTTCGTCTTCGTACCCATTTTGCTAACAATTCTTCCGATCTGACATTTCTTAGCATTTATGTGGTCCGGATATTCTGAACAAACCAATCTGCAAATGTAATGGCCAATAAAACACAAGACGAAGCAGTTTCCATCCTAAGCTCACAACTTTTATGTCATAAAGTATTTCTTTCAATACTAACATGATGCAATGTTTTGTATTAAACTGAAAAGAAGAAGCAAACTGATGAAACGCATTGATTGAGGATGCTGCTGTCCTTGAGAGGGAGGCTAATACACCACCGACAGGATGACAGAATTAGTAGCAGGACAAAAAGAGCTGAAACTCCGGGGTGAAGCTGCAGCAGTTATTCGATGTCCATTTCAGGGAGCTTGTTCTCTGCCGTTTCTGGTTCCGTGCCTGCCGGTGTGGCTTTTTCTGCGTTGCATGGCTGGTTCTCTGTTCCCTCTTGTCCATTGACGGGCCCATTATCAGTCTTCTCCTCCTTAGGAGGTTCCACCTTAGGCTTGGGTTTGGAAACCACAGGGTTGCAGGCTGAATGCAGCTCCTAAAAATAGGGAGCAGGATACATTCTGTTAGAACCATAGGAAAAAGGAAATATTGCTCATTCAGAGCAGTTTTAAAATTATATTCTATGGATTTCTACAACTATCCAGTACAAATGTGTGCCAAAAATTGAGCCACGCTATAAATAAAAGTCTTACATATTTGTGTAAGTGAAAAATATTTGAGATTTTTCCTGTTGGATTCCAGATTAATCGATCAGAAATCTAAAAGGAAGTGAATTTGCAAGAAAACTTCCAAAACCGTTTCCGATCTGTCACAACTTCCAGGTCATGCAGGTCCTTTGAATATGCACCCCGTCCGTACCTTAGTCTTGGCCAGGATCTCTTGGACTTTGACCACTGGTTCCAGAGTGAGGTCCTGGTTATTCTGCGGATTCATCTTGCCATTCATCCAGACCATGGCAGCATTTACTTGATCGTCCACCCGTGTTACCTCCAGCTCATCCAGGTGACTGTACTGCTCATCCTGTTCATAAAAAAAAAAAACAGTTTGGCAATTTTAAAATTAATAACTTAGAACCACATCAAGAGTTCTGAATTTTTTATTTTATTTTATACATTTAATCAGATCAAGTGTGCTGCTCTAATTTATCCCCAGCGTAATCTGACTAAGCGAGCACATCACTAAACTCGCTCTCTTTGCCTGCTTACCTTCGCCTTGTAAGCTTCAATGATCTTCATGTATTGCTGAATCTGCCTGCCAAGTTCTTGAAAGGCTTTCGGCCTCTCCTCGGCTTCCATGTAGCGCTCGTATATCGGGTCGCCAAGTTTCTGTAAAAGGGGACAACGCCACGTTTGTGCAGCCGGTCACCCAGCGAGACAACACGGACGTGCTCTCTGAAGAGCCCAAACAGTGCAGGGAGAGCTCTCTCTTCATTCATTCACTGTCCAGTAACAACGCACGCCTTCTTACCGTCAGCTCAGCCAGTTTGTTGATGTAAACTTGCTTCTTTTCATCCTCTCCATCCTCATACAGCCAGTTCTCCGTTTCTTCCAGTTTTGATGAGAAAGCATGACGATCCTGCACGTTTCACAAGAGGAGAGGTTAAATTTGTATTAAAAAAACCAAAAAATAAAACACACACACCATGCCTGCAATACGTTTATATATTCGGCATAAACGCCCTTTGTGTTTAAGATCATTTAAGTGTTTCTTCTTCTTCTAAATCCACCTGCCGTGAGCAATACTTACAGCTTCACTCACAAACTTCTCCAGGACACCGTGCAGCTTGTCCCTCATGTCGTAAACGTACTCCTCCACGTTGTTCTTCGCATCGTTCCTCTCCTTCTCCAGCTTATCCTGCATGATCATCTTACCCTATGCAAGTTGCAGACAGTGTTGGTGTTTAGAAGATGAGTGTGAGCGCGTGTGGGTGAGATTAAATATACAACTAAAAAAAAAAAGGAGATGGGAATGTTAAAGAAGCATTAAGAAAAAGACTAAAACAGTCATAGTAGTTCAGAATATAATCATAATGAAACCCTAAGATGGCTGACAGTCAACGCCGAGTTTAAATGTAAACCATCAGAGATCCCAAGATCAGTAAATCTGAGCAGCAAACATGACTTGGATGAGCACCATGAGCCCACACACACTCATGAGGGTGAGAGCATTACCTCATTCTCCACAAACACATGAAGCACGTCACTGGACAGCTGCCTGTGCAAACTGCTCTCTATGGGCAGCTCTACGGTCTTTGTCTTCACTTTGGGCTTCTTTGCCTGAGGCGGCTGGTCATTTGTCTTCTCCTTGTTGTCTTCTGCCGTCGTCTAAGAAACAAGAGATCCATGCCATTTTTGTATGTACTGTGTAAAGTCAGAGCTCTAGAGAGGGACCAGCCACCGGTCCACTCGCCGTATTTTTGTCTGGGCTGGGACTTGAACCGGTTCACCCTTTATGTGTAGCAGGTTTTTGTTTTGGGGGGGGGGGGGGGGGACGACAAAGCATCTTTATTTTTAGCCTTTATTTTACCAGGTATAATCAATTAAAAACCACTGATGAAAAACATTATAACAGCATCACTCACTATATTCCAACCATTTACATTTATGTGTGTTTTTACTCAAGAGGACACGCTTCTCGCGTTTACCGAGCTGCTTGGGTTGGTACCTGCCCACCGCTCAGAGACACTCATTCATACACAGCACCACAACTTGATCGAGCTCATGTTTACCTCCATTTCTTCAGCCTCTGATTTTTTCTCCTTGTTTTCGGCAGCCTGAGGTTTCTGATCTTCCTGGTCCACCTGCATCTTGTTCTGACACACGGGAACAACGGAAGCGCACGCGTCGGTGATTCTGCGTATATACCATTGGACTGAGTGAGAACATTAATGCGCGATTATTAGTAAACTGACTTGACAAGAGTCAACGGATTTGTTCAAATTCATTTCAGTTATTCGTTGAAGCCTTTAATACAATACCAAACTAATGGCATCACATTAAATGAAGGCCCAGTGAAGGTTTCTAAAGCTTGTTAAGGCAGGGTATCCAAATTCCAGAGCGATGAGTTGAACAACTATTTAACTAAGGTGTGGCCAGCCCCCCCCGCCCCCCCGCACACAATATCATTGTCGTCTTTGATTCCGTCAGAAAGAACAGAGTACAAACCTCCTCCTCCTTCACCGTGTGGTCCGTCTCCATTGGCTCCTCTCCCTCCGGTGTTTTCACTACCTCTATTAGCGAGGCGCTTGATACACTGAACACTCCGTGAACATTGACCCTAACTTTCACTTTAACCTTGGCACTTTCTCCAGATGCCTGAGGAACCACATTCTGGATCAGGAACTGGCCTGTGGGGGCAAAGGGAATGATGGCAAGAAGACTATGAACTATCTTTTGATGCACTTTTCCTTTAGGAGACAAAAGCTGAATTTCAGGAAAACATTTGTTCAGGATGGCAGCAAAGACTTTGAGGGTGAAAATGTGATCGCATGTGCTGATTTATTTTTACCCGCTTGAAAATTGGCATCAATCTATCCGCTTCTCGAGCTACAAAGTAGCCGCAACCAATCGAAAGTAGAAGCATAGGAAGCTAAAGTTGAGTGCCAGCATTATGTCTCCAATGTCCAATTACTTCTAACAGGAAAAATGTGGACTTGCACTCCAACTGCAAACTACACGTTAATAGAATATATATATTTTTAGTTCTCTACCATTCATAACTTTTTCCCTAATAAAGTACTGACTCCCTATATGATGTCTCTACTTTTTGTGGCTAACTTATCCCTTACCTATAGAAGTGTTGGGATAGGGCAGATCCTTTGGATTGTTGTAGTAAGCTTCAAGGAAGAAGGGCTCATTCCTGTAGAAGGTCAAAATCTTGGAGAAGGGAGCTGCATGGTTCTTTGGGAAAACTTCACAATCGCTGCAAAAACAACAGGAGGTCAAAGACTATTACAAGTAGATCAGGGTTTTACACTGATTTACTGTTATTAGTAGGAACTATTTTTACAAAATAAAAATATAGAAACATAGGTAATGGACTGTGATATATATTTTTTTAACACATCAAAGCAAAATATAAATTTGCAGGACCTTGTAAATTATGACAGTCAGTCTATGTCTCACTACGACTCACGCAGTAACCCATCGCTTGATATTCTTTTTCAGGGGACAATAAACCGTACCTCAGTCCCTCCTCAGCGGCGGAATTCCATTTCAGGGAGATGGAATAAGGAACGACGTCTGTAATTGAGAACTCTCTGACTTTGAATGCTGGCGACAAAATGGCACACTAAGGAGAAGAGAATAACACAAAGCAGAGGTTACCAAGATTTGTATTCTGATTCAGCGTCTATCCCAATTATTGAACTCTGAATGGTATGAAAAAGCAGGAGTTGATTTGTATGTCTGAAGCAGAGCGCAGCAACGGCATCGATGATGTAACATAAACATAAATACGACCAGCATGAAATAAGTTGGATCCTTCTCAAAGTTGTATTTTACTGAACAAAGAAACGTATTTAAGTTGTCCCTTTTAAATAAATTTTTATTTTCGATTCATACATTTATATTCATTAAAAATGTTACATTAGTATTGACGAAAATTGAGTTCTTGTTAATTCAATTTTAAGTCAAATAAATGCTTATGTCAAAGGTCACCATTTAATTTAAAAAGGCATCTCCCCAATACATGAGATGTGTGATTAAAAATAAAAAATATGCCCCTGAAACCCTCGCGGGACAGCAACTAACTCGTTTCCATGGAGATATTTGATAATTACATTAAAAAAAAAAAAACACACAAGATGTGTAAATAAAAACGATGCCCCTGAAACTAATGGGACAAAACTCCAAGCCGTTACCATGGACACAAAACAAATAGAAACCATTCATGATAGAACACATTCCTGCACACACCCCTCACGCCATTTGTTTTGCTGCCAATAATAAATGCAGGTAAATGTTTTACCTCATATCCCGCAATAACAACATCTCAGTGTTACTTGTGCGCCATGACAGGCGAGCTGTACCTGCAGAGCGCATCCTCGAGCCACGGCCTCGTCCGCGTTCAGTGTGGTGCTCAGCTCTTTGCCAAAAAACTTGCTGACTCGTTCTTTGATGGAGGGAATCCGAGAGGCGCCGCCCACGATCTCCACCGCATAGATATCCTCTTTTTTTAGCTCTAGAAACAAGAAGCAGGAGAAAAGGATGACGCAGAACAGCCGAGAGTACTTCTTAGACTAAAAGCAACACGGTGGCGTTTGGAAAAATGACTGCCAGGATATTTTTCTTCAAAGTCTAAATGTTCCTACACACCAACACCTGGATGGAATGAAAGCACGTGACTGAATCGTTCCTTTTGACAGCAGGCACACGCTGACTGGCCAGCAGCTATTATAGTCACATTTACTCACTGGCTTGTTCCATGATGTTGCGAAAGGGACCCTCCACCTTGGCCAAGAGCCCTGAACACATCTCCTCAAACTGGCCTCTGGGGAGACATCATTCGTTCATAGCGTTATTAATAGACTCACACATATGGGAGGGGAGAGTGCGAATGGGTACCTCCAAGATTCATTTCCCATTAGATCACTTTTTCTTTCTTTTTTTTTACATTTGCCCTTAGTGAAGAACGCAAAGGCTCGACAGAATCAATGAATAATGAATAGCTTTGTTTTTACCGCTTCATCTAAACCCCAGAGACGATACCGTTTGTTCCCCAAGCCCTCATTACAGGTTTTTTTTTTTTTTTTTTAAACACACTTCACCGTCCCTTCCCCCCCCCCATCCAAGTCATTTTGAAACTCACCTGTTGAGTTTCGCAGAAACGTCAATGTCGTTCATGAAACACTCGATGTTGAGAGGCAGGTCTGAGGCGTTGGCGCTCATCAGCTTCTTGAGCTTCTCGCACTCTTGGTAGAGCCGCACCAGCGCGCGGGGCTTGGACCTGACGTCCAGTTTGTACTTCTTCTTAAATTCCTCGCAAAAGTGGTTGACCAGGATGTCATCAAAGCCCTTTCCACCCAGTTCTGAATCACATGCTGCAGCCAAGATCTAACGGGGGGGGGGGGGAGAAGAAGAGATCTATTCTGTTTAAATGTATTCTACGCATGTTGACATTGTTTCCGTGGTGGCAACATCTGTTGATGGAGTGACGAGCCGGATGGCTATTTCTAACCGGGCTTTGTCAGAGTCCAACAAAAAGCTTTTCAAATTCTTTCATATATTTTCTCTTCTATCCATCACATTATTTAAGGGCTTAAGTAACAGACTTTGGTGCAGTTTGGCCTTCATACATCAATCATCAGGGGAAAATAAAAATAAAAAAGTCTTCCTGGCAAAACTGAGAAGAACATAATGCTGTAACAACATTAGAATACTTTTTCAAAATGGGCACAAATTATTCATCACTCACCTTAAGCTTTCCTTTGTTGAAGGCACACACTGACACCTGGTAACCCGAGTGGCCCACATCCACAAACACCACGAGCCTGGGCTTCTCTTCTGGAGCCGGTAGGTCCTGTTTGTAGATGCCATACGCCAGCGTCACTGCAACCGAAAGGCATAGCTCGTGTTTAGCTTGAGATCACCACTGGTGCTAAACATACCATTTTTTTTTAATTCTTGGCAACAATTTTACGACTAAATATTTTGTCCTGACAACATCCCTGAGAGCTATGGCAACTCCTGGGCATTAAAATGGGGGAAATAAATATGTTTGATGGGAGTAACAGGTATAATTTCTCAGCGTATTGTTATAAATGACCAAATGGCTAATTTACAGAAATAGTTTTCAGAATCAGATGCTGCCTATCTTGCGTGGAATAGATCATGTTTCCACGTACCTGCAGTCGTGTCATTCATTAGCCGTAGACAGTTGAGCCCTGCGATGTGAGCTGCATCCATGACAGATCTTCTTTCCACGTCTGTGAAATAGCTCGGGACCTGTGAGACAAAGAAAGAGACAGAGTTACGAATCACCTGCATCCGAATCCCAAGTCCCCCCCCTCATTCTGGCTAAACTCCACAGCTATCTGCTGTAATGCAGTATATTAGTGCTGTTATCCATCTTTATGTCCAATGCAAACTGGAGCCTTAGGAGTGCTGAAACCAACTCTGGATGAGATACGGAACATTACACAACAAGTTCTGCTGGTGAATTTATAGCCTGCACCAACAAGGTGCACAGGAGGAAATGCATCAAAGAAAGAAGACATGGTGAAATGCCACAAGCTCAAAATGTCATAAACAGGTGGCGGTAACGTTGATACACCTCATGGGCATTTTTCAAACAACAAATTGAGCTGTTTGATGCTGAAAAATAGACTTAAATAAAACTAATTAATTGATCAGCACCATTACCTCAGGAGCACAACACAGAAAACACTTCCTACAAAACAAAAATGAATTAAACTAATTGCACCGATTTGATTGCTCCACATAAAAAAAAATAAAAAACCCACACCATAGCTAGTACTCCCGGAATGTGTTCTAATAATCAGCGTTAATGGCACACTTTGTGAAAGCACCACTGCCACCTACTGTAGAGGATGTGCAGTTACACTTTATTCTAGTACGGCTCTGAAAAGGCAAGCGGTAGCAATCGGTTCTACGGTGGGTGCATGTTCCCAGGGTCAAACACCCCCCCCTAGCATTTCACAACACCCGACCATTTAAGAATCACCGACCTATTGAGACATTCCTTAACCATATATATATATATATATACAAGCTTAACAGACATCAAGCTGAAAATGTACAAGCAAACACGATGAAGCAGTCGCAGATGTCTGCAGGAGATGCTTACCGAGATAACGCAGTCTGCAACTGGCTTCTTCAGAGCACTCTCAGCAGTCTGCTTCAGTTTGGTCAGCAGCATTCCAGTGACCTGCTCAATGCTGAACACTTTTTCCTCTTCCAAGTACATCACCTGGACATGAATAGAATCAGGGACGAATAATGGAAAAATGCCCCGACATATAATTTTAAATGCATTTTATTTGGGGTGATGACAATGGAACTAATTCCTAAAAAAAAAAAACCCTCAACTTCTTGGTTTTGGAATCGCTTCTGCTCTCATTTCTTCTGAGACACTCAAATCTCCACAGGGACACGATATCATGCCAGGCCATGTGTTGTTTGAAAGCAAAGCCAGGCACTGTAATTTACACACTGGCAAAAACCTGTGAATACGTTTAGTCTTGCACCAAGTTTCTGGTGGAAGCACAAGTTCGCGCATATTCCACATTCAAGTGATCGGCTTACCAAAGAATAAAGCTATAAAAATACATAAAATATTAGCGTTCATATTTTATATTTTTATAAAAGCCTTGTTGACTGGATAGAATGGGGAAATTGTTGACTCAGAGGAAAGAGTATTAAATTAGGCAATTCAAGAAGCAGTTTAAAAAAAGAGGAAATACACTCAAAAATATTTTGCTGTGTTTTTTTCTATGCCTTCTCTATTTCATTTCTTAGTTGACACTCAATCAATTCCTGCTTTGGCAATTTGCTGTCAATGATTCTTAGCTTAATTTCATCTGAGTTTTAATAAATCTTACTTTTATTCCGGTGGATCCAGAAGGCATGTCTGCCAGGCTGTAGACCAGTTTAGACTTGGCAGACTGGACGTAGGGGTCTGCATAAGCCCGGCCATGGAATCGCTTGAAGCCCTGTACTGTATTCTTACAGTTGGTCACCACCTGGACATGAAGAAAACCGCCGAAACATTAGAACTTTGAGATTATGTTACAAGCAGTACTGAACACAGCACATTGAAATAAAAGTCATTCCAATATTGAAATGATTTTACCTGGGTCTTTGCAGATGCTCCTATAGATCGATTTTGTGGACCGAATGATACAAATGACCTGCAAGACAAATTCAATAATGCACTATAACTTGAGAGAAATCCACCATTTTAAAGTCCTTAAAATACAAAGTATTGTGTCCATTAATTCAATAAGGTCTGCTGCTGATGTGATATAATTACAACCAATGTTAAACCAGGCAGGCAGTTTTTCGTGTCTGTGGAATCAACATGAGCTGTTAATTTTGCATTCGTTAAAATCAGGTTCAGTATGAAATATAATCAGGGATTCAGAATAGTTTTACCAGTAGAAAGGTAAAGGTGAAATATTCAACAATGTGTATTAACTGATATATCTTAGGATTGTTTTAAAACTTGAGGATAAATCAAGAGTTTTTTTTATTTATTTATGTAATGCTTTGTTGAAATCTGGATTGAGGACACATGCAGACTGGTGAAAACACATATCCATAGTACTACAGTGCTGTATAACCACAGTCTGAGGCGATGTGGTCAGTATGCCTGTATTCTAGTGGATTGTCCCAGCCATCATCGTCCCCATCAAACACAGAAAATGGGCCCACAGTTCGTCAACACATTCATAAATGTCAGGGAAAAGACTCGACTGAAGTAGCTCAGTGTAAGTAAATGATTATAAGAACAGTAGTAAACTGGAGTAGCAGGTTACCATTTTGCTTGTTTTTACCACTGTGGTATCTAGAGTATGTGTAGAGGAAAAAACATTAAGGTGGAGGAACGTATCAGGAGATAGCAGAGTGTCAGCGAGGATGAAAGGAAAGATCTACAAGACAGTGGTGAGGACAGCCATGATGGACGGCTTAGACACGGTGTCTCTGAGGAAAAGACAGGAGGCGGAGCTAGAAGCGGCGGAGATGAAGATGCCGAGGTTCTCCTTGGGAGTGACCAGGTTGAACAGGATTATAAATAAGACAATAAGAGGGACAGTGAAGGTTAGACGTTTTGGAGACAAGGTCAGAGAGACCAGACTTTGATGGTTTGGACATGTCCAGAGGAGAGACGGGGACTATATCGGTAGAAGGATGCTGAGAATGGAACTGCCAGGGAACAGGACTAGAGGTCGACCCAGGAGAAGATACATGGATGTAGTGAGGGAGGACATGAGAGTGGCTGGTGTTGGGGAGGACGATGCAAAGGACATGGTGAAGTGGAGAAGGCAAAATTAAAGGGCGTAGTAATTTCCTAAAGAATTGGATCGTTATAAAAACAATCCCTTACACAGTCCTGAGGAGGAGAACGTAGGATGTTACTGTAAGAAAGCATCTGCTTCAAAATACACCCTTTCAGTTCATCTGGGTTAAAAAAAACTTTTAAAAATGTTATATCAAAAAAAATATATATATAAATATTTATTCAATTACCGGTACAGTACTACAAGTATTACACACACCACATTAATACCATTATATTCAACACAATTAACCATCAGTTAAAAAAATACAAACTGTTATCTTTAAATCAAGTGTGGAGACGACACTGAAATAAATCACCCAACATTTTTTGGGCAAAAATAATGGGAGATTAATTCATATTTTTTTTTTTTAATGATTATAATTTGTAAGAATTATCTAACAAGCAATGGGCTGCCTGCGTCATCGCTCGAAGCGATCATTTTGTCCCTCAGGCCGCACCGGCTGGGCGGAGCTTTCTCTTTCGAGGCGTGAACCACGGTTAGCGCAACGGGACACCGCCCGCGCCTGCCCGCCGGGTAACGCAAGCCATTTTCAAAGCGTCTAATATCTTTACTATTAGAAACAAAATTGCGATGCTATCGTACTAGCTAGCGTCACGCTGGAAGGCGAGGGATTATCATTATGTAGTTGATTCAGTAAATATTAATCCATGAACGAATTAAACATTTCACTGATTTACGCTTATTCAAGAGCAGATTAGCCAGCGGAATGACACAGACGTACAGTTTTAGCTAACGATAGCCAGTCGGTATAAATAAAACTTGTTCACGTGCGCTGAACAAACACCGGTCAGACGATACATCCTGTCGCCATTCTATACAGGTGAAATAAATTATGGATTCAGGTATCAATACTCACGGCGTGCATCTATCGCTGTAATCGTTAGCGAGCGTCTCGATTCCTCCGGCTCGGGCTGCAGCTACATAGCAGCTTTGAAAGCCCAAATCAAATCCCACCACTGACATCTTCAGCGATAAATCAGTCCTTTAGCTATGGCGTTATCTGCAGGTAAATGTTCCAAATTTAACACTGACGCACAGCTACCGCGTTAAATGACATAAAAGTCGGTTGTACTAGCTGTATTGAGCTTTTTAAGTGTGGCTACTGCTCTTCATAATCCACACCGCGCTGACTATAACCGGTGTCCGTGGGCTGGACCGAGCATGGTGGAGTTATCGCGAGACTTGCAGAGTTCTGGAGCTCTCTGGACCTTTCTTTCGTCACGTGGACTGTGAGAACATCCCAGGGATTCGTCTCGTTCCTGTTTCAACATGCTTAAGAGTTGCATTATTATGAAAAAATAAATAAACAATTTAATTTATTTCAGCACACAGATGATGGGAAATATTTCTCATTTGTTTATGGCATGTATGAGTCAACGTTGTTTTAGAAAGGCGTATTAATAAAATGTGTTCTAATTATTATTATTATTATTTACGACGGAGTATTAGGGCCACACTAAGAATGTTTTTTTTTTTACATTACGATCTTAAAGTCGTAATATTACGACTTTAATCTCGTAACATTACGACGTTTTTTCTCGTAACATTATGACTGTATTATCATAATATTACTGAATTTATTATTATTATTATTATTATTATTATTATTATTATTATGGTTGTTGTTGTTCGCTAATTTATTGTATCGATATA